>NC_143481.1:29258956-29858956 GCF_027475165.1 Benincasa hispida | reverse complement strand
TTTGTATAGGACACCCTCGTTCTACATCTCCACATGAATGGTCAGGATCTACCATCTGTAGTAGTTTACAACACTTGCAAACCTCTACAAAGAAGATCGTATCCATAGTGTCACCAGGATCAGGTATCCCACCTTAATCCTTATACTACAGACTTATTTACTTTATCACTTAAGGTATGATCCACTTATATATCACATATACATGTTTAAGTTCACATAAGATAATCAAGGAGCTTTGTTGATTGGATAGGAGTAAATTCCAGAATTAAATAACATTTATTTTATTCATTGAATAATGTGTATCTTTACAAAACAGCGAGATTCCGGGAGAATTAGGACACCAATTCCAACAATCTCCCACTTGTCCTAATGACTCGAGAGACTAATGTACAATACAATATAAAAATGTTCAATATACAATAAACTAGAGCATACCCCAATATCATCTCCCACTTGCCCTAGACAAGATGTCGCATGTCCCACAGACCCAGATTCTCCAGGTAACCCTCGAATGCTTTAGCCATGAGGGCCTTTGTAAAGGGATCAGCAACGTTGTATTCCGTAAGGATCAGATCCTTATCTCCATTCACAAGCATGTAAACCCTCGTTCTCCAAAGATACTTGAGAATCGTCTTGACCGCCGTCCAGTGATCAAATCCTGGATTTGACTGATACCGACTGACAATCTCTACTGCATAGGAAATGTCGGTTCTAGTATACAACATTGCATACATCAAGCTTCCTATAGCAGAAGCATAGGGAATCTGTCTCATTTTCTCAACTTTTTGAGGTGTCTTAGGACATTGATCCTTAGACAAAATGATTCCATACCTGAAGGGTAATAAACCCCTCTTGGAATCCTGCATCCTGTACTTGATCAACATTTGATCAATGTACAATGCCTGAGATAGGGCTAACCGTTTGTTCTTGTGATCCCGAATAATCTGGATCCTGAGAACATACTGTGCCTCACCTAAATCTTTCATTTGGAACTGGCTAGCTAGCCACTTCTTAATGTCAGTCAGATACCCTACATCATTCCCAATGAGTAAGATATCATCCACATACATTATCAGGAAAGCTACTGAGTTGTTTTCTTGTAAACAAAAAGCTCATCAACATTCTGATCAAAGCCAAACGAGCAGTGTCAAATCTGATGTTTCAAGATCTAGATGCTTGTTTTAGCCCATAAATAGACCTATTAAGCTTGCAAACTCTTTGCTATTGATCTGGAACTACGAACCCCTCTGGTTGAGTCATATAGATGGTCTTCTCAAGATTATCATTAAGAAAAGCAGCCTTGACGTCAATTTTCTATATTTCATAAGCACAAAATGTGGCTATGGATAGGAGAATCCTAATAGACTTCAGCATGACAACAAATGAGAAAGTTTCCTCATAGTCAACTCCCTCAACCTGGGTATAACCCTTTGCCACGAGTCTAGCCTTAAAGGTTTGCACATTTCCATCTACACCTCTCTTTCGCTTATAGATCCACTTATACTCAATAGGTCTTACCCCATCAGGTGGATCAACAAGCTCCCAGACGTTATTGAAGTATACAAATTCTATTTCCTGGTTCATGGCCTTAACCCATTCATCTTTGTCATCATCCTCCATTTCTTTCTTAAAAGACAGTGGATCCTCAACCCTATCATTTGTAATGACGTTTTGGGCATCAGTCAAACCCATGTAACGATCTGGTGGGTTCATAACCCTCTCAATACGTCTAGACAGTCTCAACTCTTGAGCTGGTTGACTAGATGTTCTAATCTCAACAACTCTTGTTGATCTGTCGGCTTGTTCAACAACTCTTGTTGAACCCTCAGCAATCTCAGTCTCACTTGAGATCTCATGTAAAACAAGCTTACTTCGTGGCTTATGATCCCTCATGTGATTTTCTTCCAAGAAGATAGCATTAGTGGAAACAAACACTTTGTTCTCACTTGAATCATAGAAGTATCCTCCTCTCGTTTCCTTGGGGTAGCCTACAAAGAGACAAACCTTCGAACGCGGTTCCAACTTCTTTGGGTTAGTCGCTAGCACATGTGCCAGATAGCCCCAAATCCTGAAGTGGCGTAAACTACCTTTACGGCCTCTCCATAACTCAAAAGGTGTTTCAGAAACACTTTTCGAGGGAAATTTGTTCAGGATATAACATGCAGTCTGCACTGCATAACCCCAAAACGAGTCTAGAAGATGAGCATAACTCATCATAGACCGAACCATGGCAACAAGGTTCTATTTCTCCTTTCTGATACACCATTCTGCTAAGGTGTACTAAGGGCCGAGAGTTGGGACGCAATCCCATGTTCTATCATATAGTTCTGGAATTAGAGGTCCATATACTCTCCACCACGATCAGATCGTAATGTTTTTATCTTCTTACCTAACAAGTTTTCAACTTTAGCCTTATACTCCTTGAACTTGTCAAGGGCTTCAGACTTATGTTGCATTAGGAAAAGATACCCAAACCTTAAATAATCATGAAAGAGATGAAATATTCATACTCACCTCGAGCTTTAACATTCATCGGACCATAGAGGTCTAAATCTACAAGCTCCAAGGCTTCCCTGGCTCTGTAACCTTTTCCAGTTAAAGGTCGTTTGGTCATCTTGCCTTCGAGGCATGATTCACATACTGATAAGGAGTTTTCTTCTAAACTCTTTAGAAGTCCACTTTTCACCAACTTCTCAATCCTATTGAGGCTGATGTGATCTAACCTAAGATGCTAAAGATGGGCGTTTTTCTTTGGAGAAACCTTTGGTCTTTTATCTGTTGTTGCTATACTGAACATTTCAGTGTTAAACAAGGGTTTTATGACTAACGGCCTTAGTACATATAAGTTATTTGCCATTGAACCATAACCAATCTCCATTCCATTCTTGAAAATAAACATTTTATTCTCCGAAAAGGAGAAGGTATAGCCTTGTTCAATGAGACAAGAAACCGAGATTAAGTTCCTTTTAATATGAAGAACTATAAAAACATTATCCAATAATAGATAACGTTTCTTGTCAGCAAATAACTTCAGCTTGCTTATAGCAACAACTGAAACATTCTCACCAGTACAGAATCGAAGAGTCATCTCTCCCTATGGCAACGTTTGCCAGGAACTGAATCCTTGGTAAGAGGAACTGACATGATTGGTAGCACCTGAATCAAGGATCCAGGCAGAATCATCATTCTCTACCAGATATGTCTCCAAGACTAATAAATCATATTTACTGTATTGTCTCCTCTTTTGGAGAGTAGTGGGATCGAGGTCGTTTTCCATGAAATTCGTTTCACATTATTCTTTCTATTGTAAATAATCGGTCATTTTTAAAAGCTTTAAACGGAAATACTAACGAGTTGCTGAAAAGAAAAAAAATATTGACCTACATTAGGTTTTAAGCAAATACCTGTTGTAAAACAAAACAACATCCAATAAGGTTTAGCAAAACTAACATGAACCCCGTGTGACATTTTGTTTCGCAATAACGCTTCAAAGGTTTAAGATAAAAACCGCCGAAGGGAGGTCAATTATCCATCCTCTGAATTGAGAAGTTCTTAACCAGTCATTAATACAAGAACAACTCTTGTTCCTATAACGACAAGCCATCATTGATTTAGCCAAGAGATCATTAACTTACTTAACAATCTCCCATAAGTATCACCCACTATTTTAAGCCCTAGAGATCTGTCCCAAAAGGTCAATCCAAAGGAAAAAAAATTCGATTGGGGCAAAACTTAAAGCGACCATATCCATTTATGGAGTTCACCTTGATATTGACCAACTGCACAAAACCCATCCTAAGGGGGACGCTCTGAAGACGACACGAGGGCATACAAAATGATCTCACGGTGTGAACCAATGATAGAGACCATAGGACATGTTGACACACACCCTTCACCCACTTACTATAAATACTCTCTTCATCCACCTTGATATTGACTTGCAAACACCATCCGAAGGGGATGCATCCTGGGCATCTCGAGGCCAAGCATGAATCTCACGGTATGAACATACAGGGAGAAACATGAGTGGAATCATAGACATATCTGATATGCCTCTTCCTCCCACTGAGTATTTTATAACCTAGGGTTTAGCTTACTTAGAAAAAACACGGCTAAGGATTTTAACTAAGTGACTTTTAGGTTTTCCCAAGAATAACTTTTACCTTGGATAGTGAAACAACTTTTGATCATCATCCATTAAACTCTTTAACGGAGTCTTTGACCAAAATATCGCATGCTTGTTGAAAATCTATCTAATTCACCTTTTCAAGTGGGTTCTCAGGTAGGGGTGTTACGTTTCCGTCAACTTAAGAACCCCAGCCTAGCTAGAACCCGCCTTAGACAAAAGGTCCCATATAGATAGGTTTACAACAAATTTAATCTTTTATTCCAATCAATTTAATCCTATTAAACCGATTTTAAAAGATTAAGCTAGGTTACTAAACTCTTTAGAACCACTTGAACTTAGGTCTATCTCAATCCAATTTTAAAACCCTTTTAAAAAACTTGAGTTCACCCTAAGTCCGCATGCAGCTCTGAATTATTGATTTTAGGCCTAATTTCCTTTATAACACTTATAAACAGAAATAACCACAATGCTAAGCTAACACATGCAAGGCATTCATAACGATTATAAATAGCCTAAGTGTCATGCTCAATGCATTGTCCATTCATTACTAATTTTATATAACACTTATACAAAACTCAATGAAACAAGCAAAACATGCTTCCATTCACCCTTAGACTATAACAATTATAATAAAAGGATGATGCATGATAATGCTCAATGCATGCAAAATATAACTCTTATATTTCATGATGCATGCGCATGCTTTCAAGTAATTTCTTCATGCAAGATTATAACATTTATAATACATGATGTATGAATAATTGTACAACCTAAGGTGAGTTTTTAACTATATGATAAACACTTTAGCATATAAGTACCATACATCACATGTATAAGCAATAAGAATTGATGAACCAGGTAAAATTGCCTTAAAACACAAAAAGGAAAGCTAACTATTACAAAGACAAGGAGTCTCCGGTTCAAACAGGCGAACCAGGTCTTAAACCGCTCGGCAAAGCATCGCTTCTCTTACCAGTGCTCCAAAGTTAAACGATCGTTTAGCATTTACTATACGATCGTCTAGAAAAATCCAAATGATTGTTTAGTTATTACTACACGATCGCGTACCTTTACTAAGCGACGAAGCCTGAAGTACACGATTGCTTAGCGCGCTCCGCAAAACGCCCCCCTTCCATGATCATCTAAACGACTACGATACCGCGAAACACCATCGCCTAAGCGATCGCTTAGCTAGCATCTCCGTATCACATACGCACGATCGCATAGGTAGTAACTAAGCGATGAAGCTTGCTAACTACACGATCGTCTAGCACGCGCCTTCTACTAAACGACGAGCATCGCATGTTCCCACTACGATCGCCTACCTCTAGCGCCTACGCGATATGGTAAACGATTTACCTCATCACTTAGCATTAGCTAAACGATCGATTAGAAAATACTACACGATCGCCTAGAACTAAATGATCGCTTAGTTAAATCCCAACGATTGTTTACCTGAGGCTACACGAACCGACTAACACTTGGTCTTCTTCTTTGTTGAGAACTGCATTGCCATGCATTGAAGCTTCATCACGAACGACTCGACAAGCTCGAACTTTTCGAATTACAGACTCGATTGCAAAGTTAATTTCGCCCAAAAACACAGGGCCCCTTACCATTAACACTTTGTAATACCGAAAGTTTTAACAAAAAGGTAATTTAAATCCGAAACATTCATCAAATCATCCACAAATGCAGAAAACGATTAACTACAAATACAGAAACCCACCGCGGCTGAGAAATACGTTCAATTCAGATCTGTATCAATTGAAGGAAATCAGATTCTGAGATTTCTATGGCAGTGAAACAAGACTATTTCAAATTACAATCATGAATACACATATATTTACAATCGACTTCAAAACAAACGGTTATACAATTCATACAGAGAAATTACAACATGAATAAACTCAAATGCATAAAGAGATCAACATCTACGCACAATGGCAGAATCGTCTCCACGCTCCGTTGCGCATGAATGCTCAAACAATAGCAGCCATGAACGCTCGATCTACACGACTGTAACACAGAAACGAACACAACATGAACACTTCACGCTCATCCTCAACGAACGCCTCGGCCACGAAGTCTTCCGCACGAATGACCTATATAGCACCACGAACGACCTCCAGAAAACCTCGACGGTATCAAGTTGAGTATGACACCACCAACAAGGCGACCTTGGTATTCTCGGTGTAAGAATCCAGAGGATGGGCTCTGTTCGGAATTGGTGTGAGGCAGACAAAGGAGGAAACACATGTCGCGTACACGACCGGGCAAGTGGGAGATGGCGGAGACCTATCGATGCCCAATCATTTTGATAAAGCTAAGCAATGTCTAGCAAAAGCTATGCGATCGTTTAGCTCATCGTTTAACTTGGACTGTCGCCTACAGACTCTACACGATCATTTACCTTAGGTCAGCGATTATCTAGCAAAACTATGCGATCGTTTAGTAAATATTGCACGATCGTTTAGCTCTACTCTGCACGATCGTTTAGCTCGCTCAGCCGTCGTTTAGTAAATCCGAATTTACTTGACAACTTCATGAGTTTCTTTTGTGCGGAGAGAAAACTCAAAACTTTTTCAATTGTTTTATTAAAACTTCTTTTGAAAATAGGAAAACCATTTTCCTTTTAAACTCACGGTTACCATGATCCAATAACCACCCACTACTTTGGTTATTTAAAAGAAAAAGAATTAATTATCCAATAATTAATATTATTATAAACATAAATGATAACCAACTTATCATACTATATTTATAACCTATAGTTTTAATATTTCATCTCATGAAACATATTAACCATAGTTCTTTTTTTATTCCATGGTTCTTAATGTAAATCTTATTTACATCAATCCTCCACTAGATGTATCTCATACATCAAACCAATTATATCATTTATAATCAAAATACCACTTGTTAATTTGAACATTTCAAATCAACACCAAGAACTAATCCTCAACTGAATCCATTGAGCTACCAAGGGGACCTCATGAACCAGTAGCTCGAAGCTTCAACGGTACATGAATAACTGACTAAACTCTTTAATCACAGAATCCACCATCTATTAACTGCCAAGCACTCCACTAAAGACCGATAGTTGAACTCTTCTTACCACAGATATATTATATGTCCATCTTAACCAATCAGTAGTGCGACAACCCTTCACAGATCGTTCGTAAGTACAGCTGGGCCAACAATCGTTATGCCCCTATAGTTACCTCTTTCTCCTTAAGTACCACTGATCCCTCTAATGAACATAAGTCATAGTCCTACTATGATTGAGTCTTTTCTTCCAAAGAGAAGTTGTGGCTACTATGTTCAAGCCCCAAAATCAGCCCTTAAGGGAGCAATCTCTCTACTTATCCCTGCTTCGGGAAATGAGATAATTTCATCTTGTGGATTGAGTTCCTAGCTCCCAGATTAGAGATGTAATGACCTGACCCCCTAGGACTTAAGTTAGGTCGTTACTAAAATACATGCATGCATGGAATGTAAAACGACACTCCTTTATGATGAAATAAATGCTAAATAGATAAAAGGAGTTCAAAAGTTCTTTATTAAATGCAAATGTTAAAACACTAATAGGGTACCCATAAATCGTAAAGGTTAATAAACACATATGAAAAATAATTCTTAATAATAAGTTTCAAACATCAAACTAAACATTAGAAGAATCATGAAAAGAACTCTAAATCTCATGATGCAGAAGCGTAAAAACTAGTCCCAATGGCTCGATCACGAATTCTGCTTATCCATCGCCAGTGCATCTCTACCCTTACTTGAAACAACAACATGAGAAAGAATTAGTATAAAATACTCAGTAAGTAACCTCACTACTGGGGTCAGGTTGGGCATCTTTGTCTTCTAGATACCCACCTCTGGTGAAACATATAATCTGCTCTAGTCCTCATGGGACACATATGCACATGAAACAAGAATGAGACTGAGTCCTTTCCTACTGTAGTTAAGTATGCCCACTATCTCTGGTGAATCTTGAAGGAGACACAAACTGGTGAATCTCGAAAGAGACACAAACTGGTGAATCCCGAAGGAAACACAAACTGGTGAATCCCGAAAGAAACACAAACTGGTGAATCCCGAAGGAAACACAAAATCTAATGGGCATCTAACTAATCAGTAAGGACATTTACACAGTCTCAACATCATAATCATCAATATATGAATTTATGACATACATATAAACCTCAACATCTTGGCTCTACAACATACACATATACCTCAACATCATGGTTCTACAACATACACGTATACCTCAACATCATCAGATCAAATACAACCATGGAAGCACATATCATCTCATACTAGCATTCAAGTGTCTATGTATGTAAATAAATAATTCGGATCTTGAAATAGAACATACTTTGATCATGTTATACTATCAATCTTTCATGTTGTCATTCTGCCATAACCTTCATTCAACATGCTAGATACATCTAATGTCTGGCCCGTGGGCAGTTCTAGTAGTAAGATTACTTACCTTGATATTAGGTCGAACCAAAAAGTAATTGAATCTTTGTGAAATTCTTGAATCCTTAATCAAGCCTAAATATAAACCAAGCTTTAAAATTAATAGTTAAGGCCAAAATCCAAACATCCAAATATTACAAAATATTTCCAGATAACCTTATCTAAGGTGTGGTCCAATTCGAATTCACCTTCCAAACCTCCAATTTTAAGCCCAAATAATTAGCAAACCAAACTCTTCTTCATCTTGAATGAAATTCTTGAATCAACCCCCTAATCATAATTTGAAATTAGGTTTACATGATTAAAGCTTGAATCAAATACATACTTTACTACCAATGTCTCAAATAAATTGTCCATATGTAGCTTCATAAAAAAAAGAAAAAAATCACTTCCAAATGACTTTACCAAAATTTCTCAACAACCAAAATTAATCCACAAGAGGGTCATCAAAGCATAAAACTTACCAAAACTTGCTAAAACAAACTCCAACTTCATTGAACAACACCTCAATACCTTCACAAACTTGAATCCAAAATTGAAACATAATGGGTATCAACCAATTGATGCCAAAAGTAAATGAGTATTCAAGAATCAATCAAAAACAACTCAAACGGCAGAAATCTTACCCAAATCGATAGATCCAGTGATGGCAAAAGTGAACGATGCTTGAGTAGTGGTGGACGGAGGTCATGAAGAAGAAACTGACGCGGTGGCTTTGGGCGGCGACTAGGGTCTCGACTGGAGGAAGAAGAAATTGAGGGGGAGGGGGGTGCTGGCGGATGCATGAGGAAGAGAGGGAAATGTGGGTTTGACTTTTTATAAAAAAAAAAAAAAAAAACAACAATAATAATAATAAAACAAAAAAGGAAATAAATATAATTACATTTAATTTCTTTCCGTTTTATACTATCAAATTCCTTTCCGTTTCGAAAGGAAATTAATTCCTGCCATTATTTTCCAATTTGAATAATTTCACGCCAATAATTAAATTCCTACATTTACACTTGAAGTCCAAAATTCTAAAGCAATCCAGTCTTTTGCAAACTTATTGCATAGGACGCCTCTACTCGCATGTCTTCACATGAACGATTCAGGATCATATCGTTTGTATCAAATACAAAGTGGACCTAGCATCTACGTTTGGGGAGCAGAGTGTCTGGAAAAGATAATCCACTAATATATAAAGTCAAGCAAGTACAACATTGTATTCATCTATAAATAACGAAGATTAGAGTGACATGCGTACAACTTGACTTAGTTAACCACCTAAGCTTCTCCTAGATGTGAGACTTATTCTCACTTGAACTTAGGCTCCCCTTACGTATGTGTGTATTAATGTTGAAACACTTAGGCTTCCCCTAAGTGAGTGAGACTCTCTCTCAGTTGATGATATCTTCCCTTCTACTTGTGAACTCCTTTCACGTGAGAACTTAGGCTCCTTTTAAGTCTTGAGAACTCCCTTCTTGATGAATAATACCTTAGACTTCCCCTAAGGCGTGAGAAATCCTTTTTGATCAATAATGTCTTAGACTCCCCCTAAGACCGAACACCCTTCGTTGTTATGAAACACTCACTATAGGAGTAAGTAAAAAACACACCACCACAAACAAAACACAAAACATTCTTTTTAAATTCGATTCAATGCAGTAGTTTTTTTGTCAAACACGCTCAACGATCTCAAGATAATATGTGTGGCAACCCTAACAGGAGGACAACTTGAGCTTAAATAGTACAACAAAATGATGAAAAATATCCCCACATAAAATCATTAGATCACCAAAAAGAAAACATCTCAAATAAAATATTTTGTAGAATAAGTTAAATAAGGAAAGAAATATTTTGCAAATTTGACAATTTGAAGAACAACCTCTGAGATAGATAACACCGTAGACAAAACCAGAGACAACTCTTGAAAGCCCAAAGAGTTAATGTCAGAAAGTTAAACAAATATATTTATCCATTATCATAATTCTAACAAAAAAGATTATTGAAGAAGAATCATCTAATGAAAACATAATGGCTTGGATTTGGAATAGCATTTGGAAACTAAAAATTCCTCCTAAAATCAAACATTTTTTATGGAGAGCTATTCACAATATTCTACCTATAAGGCTCGAGCTTAAATCGAAAGGTTTAGAAATTATACATCTCTGTCCTTTGTGCAATGAGGAGGTCGAATGTGTTGATCACATTCTGTTTTGTTGTTCCAGAGCTACTATTATTTTAATGATGATCTCTGACTGCTCGACCATTTTTTAAGATTTTAATCACAGCTTCGTTGACAGATGGGATCAGATTTTATCAGTTTCTTCTGACGATGAATTAACTCGTATTGTCATTGTCTATTGGGAAATCTAGTCTGATTGAAACAGTGTAGTTCATGATTGCTCCATTGCAAATGTTGAAAGTCGAGTGTTATGGGTTCGAAATTATTTGGAAGAGATATTAACAAGCAAAGATCCACCAATCTTACCTCAGATACATCTAAATCTTCTACTATCTTGAAATGGTTGAAACCTCCCTTTGGAACAATCAAAATAAACGTGAATACAACTTGGAGATAGAAATCTTCTTTAATGGGCATTGGGATTGTTTGTCGAGACTCCAATGGCGCTCTCAAAGTTGTTGCTCAGGAATGTATAAATTTTGTTTTCGAGCCTCCTTCGTTTGAAATGAAAGCCATTTTAGATAGTGTTCGCCTTGCACATAAATTGGATTTTCAAAAGATAATTGTTGAGTCAGATTGTTCATAAACTATCAATCTTTTGAATGATTGTATAGTTTCCTTAAATGAAGTTCAATGTGTCTGTTGTACGAGCCAGAAGATGTTGTGTATTTGGGTTGTGGTGTGATGTATTTCCAAATTAGGCCAGTTCCCTTACCCTAATTGATGCCCATGAGGCTTAATAAAGTATTTTCATTCTAAAAAAAGAAAAACATATATACGATTATATTGTTTTTGAAATTTACCTATAATTTTAAAAACATTTAAAAAAACAAAAAACAAAAATAGAGTTAGTAATCAAATAACTTTGTTCTTTAAAAATAAAAAAACAATATAAAACGAATCCTAAGAAATTAAACTTATAATTTAACCTTACAAGTTTTATTCTACAATTCTCAAGTTTATATTTATTTAGTCCATAGAATTTAGAAAGTATTTAATAGGTCTAAATTTTTCAATTTGGTATATCTAGCAAGTTATTTGAACTTTTGATTTTGTATCTAGTAAATTATTGGCATATTTGAATTTCGTTCACCATCGACAAGCAAGTCTCACTCTTTTTTTTTTTTTTTTTTTTTTTTTGCTTTTATATTTTTTCTTCATTGTCAGCAAGCCTTCACTCACAGTCTCTGTTTGCATTTACTGTTGGTGATACTCGCCCCCGTTTTGTTCAGTGTGGCCTGTGGGCAGAGATTTTATCTTGCGTCTCGCGTTACCAATGACAGGTTATTAAGATTAAAGTGTTTAAGTAGAGCTATTTAAAAAAAAATTAGCAAAAGTATGGTACTTTTATAATTATTTGTAAAAATAGGGCAAAATCTTTGTCCTTATTTATTTCAGGCACTTCAAAAAACTGAACTGGATTTACATAAATTTTATTATTATTATTATATTTTAATTTTGACTTAATCCATTTACTTTTTTTTTTACTATTTTTTACAATGGCTAGCTTTTCATGGACCTTTAATATTAATGTTGTTGTTTTCAAAACTTATTAGAGAAATATTGTTGTTTTGAGAACTTGACTAATGTGGAAGTCGAACGTTGAGAACTCGACGAATAAAGAAAAACTTGGAAACAATACATAGGCCGAAACTTCAACCCTCGACAAGGGAAATCTCGCTAATCTCGCTTAGGTTGTCGAAGGTTGAAGTTTCGACACACATCCACCCTCGAGATTGCAGGTTTATTACTTTTCTTTTGCCCTCATAGAGGAAATAAATTAATGAGATGGTATACTATATGTATCTGTGTACTCGAGCTGTTTTTAACAACCTATGCATTTTGTTATCATTTCGAATTAAATGGAGGCTTGTGGGATTGACGTGAGGGGGTGGGGATGGCTATATTTCTGGGAGCGAACTCCAAGCGAATATGAAGCGCATGGATACAAGTTATGTCTTGGAATGAAAGACAATTCCGAATTAGCTTTGTCTACGAACAAAATTTTGTATATTAGGTTGTCGAAGGTTACACACATGTCGAAACTTCAAAGCGATTAAGGAGATAAGTGGGCTGAAGCAAAGAGAGAGCGAGGTTCAAAGTGAGAATGTTGGAGAGAGCGAGATTTAGTTTATATTGACTAATCTGACTAACATTGAACTTGGTAAAATGAAATGGTTGAATAATTGAAAAATGAGATTATTCAGGAATACACATTGAATGTTAAGATTACGCATTGAGTTTTTGGTAGTAGATCCATAATCAAAAAAGTGTTTATGATTGTTCCAAAAGAAATGAAAGCTAGTAATCATTAATGGAAAAATAACAACAATAATAGAGAGAGCGAGATATTGAGAGAGAGCGAGATCTTAGGAGAGAGCGAGAGTCTTCCCTTTATTTGAACTTTCCATAGAAATATATATAAAAAAAGAGAAAAAAGAGCTAATAATCTTACTATAATTGAATAATCATTAGACTATAATTGAATATATTAGATTATTATACTATAATTGAATAATCATTAGACAATAAATTGAATATATTAGATTATTATACTATAATTGAATAATCATTAGACAACAAATTGAATATATTAGATTATTATACTATAATTGAATAATCATTAGACAACAAATTGAATATATTAGATTATTATACTATAATTGAATAATCATTAGACAATAAATTGAATATATTAGATTATTATACTATAAATTGAATATATTAGATTATTATAATGTAAAACTTTATTGATTACAAAAAAAAAAAATTGAATATACAGTAGATTATTATGAAAAAATTGAATATACAATAAATTATAATAAAAAAATTGAATATACAATAAAATGAATATATAATAAAAAAAATTATTTATTATTCAATCCCTAACTATCTGGAGCCCGTCTTTGTAACGAAGGACACTTCCTTCGATTATGTCCTATCTGGTTACAAAATCCACATCGTTGTCGAGTGGATGGTTTTGTACAATCCATCTCGTTGTGATACGTGAACTTTTCGGTCTACCAGATCTTCTTAATAACGATGGATCAGGATGTAAGACAGGCATATTAGGGTGCGTGATCCAGTAATCTTCATGCGGTACAGGTTGAAATTGAGGAGAGTAACATTCAACATACGTTGACAATTTGTAGTAGTCCTCAATAAAATCTTCGTAGTTCATGTTAAAATGTGAGCAAACGGCCATAAAATGCGAGCATGGAATGTCGAATGCTTGCCACTTGTTACATGAATAGTACCGCTCGGTATGATGGCTTGTTCGAGATCACTAAGTATGAAACACCTGAGAGAAATTGTAACACACGAAGAGGTGTGTTTAATTTCAGATCGACATGCTGGTATAATTGCAGCAGTGAACAACTCAGCAAATGGTTGGATGGGACCGAAATGTCACAATCATTTCTGCTTACGACATATCGTCAGCAACTTCAATAAAAAGTATAAATTTAATTCATTGAAAAATTATGTTTATCGTGTCAGGTGTCAATTTCAAATTCAAAAGTTCAACAAAGCAATTGAAGATACCAAAGGAATAAATCGGAGTTGTCTGAGTTTTTTTGACAACATTAGTTTAGAGCAATGGACTCAAACACATGATGGAGGATTCAGATATGGGTGAATGATGACAAATCTATCAGAGTGCATAAATGGAGTCCTCAAAGGAGCTCGAATGTTGCCTATAAATACTCTTGCTCAGATAACATTCTTCAAATACGTGAACTATTTCGAGAAAAGAAGAGAATAAATAAGGGATGCATTGGAGCGTGAGTTTTTCGAGAAAAGAAGATAACATTCTTCAAATGCGTGAGTTTTTTACATTATTCTTTACCCTCACACTTTTCTCTACTATTCAATTATAGTCAATTTTAATATATATATTTTTTCAGATCATGGCTTTAAACCCAGGACCTGTTGATTCCGATGTTTTGTACGATCAGTCCATTCATCGATTATGGCAAGATCGTACTACTGGAGAAATATCTTGCAGACGTCGAGAGGTAGTTCTCCAGCGCACTATCCCGTTCCACCCTCGAATATTACCGCTACTGCGCACATCTGGATTTCATGGGATTGCCAGATTAAGATTTATTCAGTTGGACTGGCATCTGATCATAGCCTTGGTCGAGAGATGGAGGCCCGTGACGTATACATTCCATATGTCTGTTGGAGAGTGCACTATCACTCTACAAGACATAGAAGTGTTGTTGGGGTTACCTGTTGACGGTGAACCGGTCACCGGAGTGATGTACGATGACTGGTTAGAAGTTCGTCAACTGTACCTCGATGCGACCCCACATGCCGAAAAGATTAAAGGATCGAGGTTAAGTTTAATATGGTTAGGAACACAATTTCGTGAGCTCACAGATGATGCAGATGAGGAAACCGTCATAAGATATGCGCGAGCATATATACTACAAATGATGGGTGGAAGTCTGTTTTCAAATAAATCAAGTCATTTCGTGAGCTCGGTATGTTGTTTTAATTCAATATAATTTTTATATCACTGATCTAGTTAATTTAAATTCTAAATTATCAATTTAAAAATTTAGGTGGAGAGACAAATTTTGTGTGACTAGGATAGCCACACATGTAATCAACCAGTATAGATACATGTTTGATCTGCTTCAACCTGAACAGGTACATTACATTAAACCTAATTGATTATTTTATTCACATTTTTATTGTATTTGTCTTTAATATTCTCTAATATAATATTTTTTGTTTTAGGTTATTTGGGAACCGTACAAAATTATTATGCATACTTTGCCTCATTTTTGTACGAATGGTCAAAATATATGGCGGACGATGAGTCCTCTCATATGTTTTCACATTGGTGAATGACATCTTCCTGACAGGGTGATGAGACAATTCGGTTTTCAGCAGGATGTCCCATCGCCTTGTAATACTGAACCTGTACTGCATGATATTGATCTAAGGACTGAAGATTGGTTCGAAAAAGTTGCACATTTAGTAGTGCAATGGCACTATCGTGCAAGGTTTATTGCAGTGGGGGTTTCTCTTGAACAGTTTGACACAGATGTCACTCCAGAATATATTCATTGGTATAATAATATCACAAGAGGCTACGTCACTCGTCTGGGAGCAGCTGTGGGTCATCTGGTAAATGAATGAATATTATCTAATTATTTTTAATTTAAATTTATTTTAAATAATGTCTAATTGTTTTATAATTCACAAAGATCGAACAACAGTAGACTCCGTGAGGTTGCTAATGATCCGAACCAGGTTCTTGCTATATGTAGTGAAAACCAAAGTTATATGGAGGAAATTCATTATATGTACGATATACCTATTGTTCCTCCACCAGCTCCTAGACGTAAAGGACCTGTTCAGGAAGAGGATGGGTTTGATGAGGTTGCACATAATGTGGAAGAGTTGCCTCCTATGATGCAGACGCAGAGGCAAACTGATTATGTTAGTCTGATGATGATGATGCCAATATTTGGTTCAGGACATTATGATTCAGAGGCTGGTCCTTCGTCTTCATACGTGCATGGACATGGTCGGGGTCGTGGAGAGCATAATGAATATTTATATTATGAAGCGCCTGCAGCAGTACTAGAGCAACATCAAGAAGAACCCGAGCAACCTCAAGTTCGAAGTCGACGATGACAACTAGCTCGAAATCGACGACGTCTGCCTTGTGGGACACATTGATTTTTGTAATTATTTTTATATAAATGAGATATCTAATTTACATTTTTTTTATTTTTATGAGTTATTATTTTTTTAATTTATTCTTTTTAGAGTTTAAATAAAATAATAAATTTTTTTTATAAAATGGAAAATTAAAAAAAAAAAAAAAGGAAGAAAGAAAGAAGAAGGTGGAATGTGTAATAGTTAAAAAAGAAAAAAAAAAAAGGAAATTTGTACGGTATTCTCGCTCTCGCTCAAAATCTCGCTCTCTCAAACTCTCGCTATCTCTCATAATCCCGCTCTCTCTCATATTCTCGCTCTCGAATTTGATTGGAAAGTTCAGTGGCAAAAAGAAGGAGATTCATTAGCTCGTTATTTAGTTAGACTTGCTGAGATGACAGAATCCGTAAAAATTATTCAACAAGCTTTGGAAGAAATTCCAGGGGGACCTCATGAAAATTTAGAAATACAATAGGAAGGTATCGGAATGATAATTAAATAGATTCAATAATAATGTTAGGAAGGGTAAGGTCGAGGGTTCAAAGTTCGACGTACAAATGAAATGAAGGTCGACCTATCTAGGTCGAATTTTCAACCCTCGACTTATTTTAAAAAAAAAACAACATTTTTACAAATAGTTTGAAAACAACAATATTTTTCTAAATAGTTTTTAAAAGGACAATATCTTTTTAATTTTCCCAGCTTTTCATATGTACAAAATATTTTTTTGTTTAATTTGCAAACTCTAACTTTTTTTTTCCTTTTTTTCTCTCTTTTATTTTTTAATTGTTTTATTTCTATTTGAGAGGATGAATATTTTTCTAGATTTTTTTAGATTTTTTAGATAATCTCACAAACTTAATCTACCCATTTTCTTACGTAAAATTGGAATAGAAATAATGGACTTCATATTTTTTTTCCTCATATTTTCCTCTTTGGTTTTTTAATTGCTTTATTTTATTTAAGATAGTATATATATTATTTTTCCTCCGAAAAATATAGAAAAAGAATTATGCATTTCAATTCCTTTCCGTTTTTTCTTTCCTTTTTCAAATTTCTTTCCGTTTTTCCCTTTTGTCGAAAAAAACCTCTTATTTTTTTCCTCTCCTATTTTTAAATTGTTTTATTTTTATTTGAGTGGTGAATATTATTATTATTATTATTATTATTATTATTATTATTATTTTACATAATTCCACAAACTTAATCTACAACTTTTTTTTAACATGAAGATGAAGATAGAATTTGTAGACTTCACATATTACTTTTTTTGTGAAAAGAATAATTAAAAAAATTTAGGTTTGAAAATATGAACCTATCCGATGGTAAAATCGAATCGAATCAAACGGTGTACACTCCTATTGTCCATTAGTTTTTTTTTTTTCAATTTTGTTTTGTCTTTTAAAGTTTATAAACTCTCTGATGTTTTTGCTCATCTTTTTCTTTTTTATTTAAAATTGTTTTATTTTATTTAAGATAATAGATATAGTATTTTTTTTTTTAAATTTAAATGAAAAATAAGAAATTGAATTAGTTTTTTAATCTCATTTTATAAGAAAGATAAATTAATTTATTTTGAATCTTAATTCAGAAACTTTGTTGATAGAATTTTTTTTTTAATCCAAATAAATAAATATATATATATATATATAGAAGTAATGTTTTAGAGTTTTCAATATTTAAGAGTTATCTACAATATCTTTTTACAAGATTTAAAAACCTTAAAAAATCCTATGTCAAATCCACGGCTCTAGGGGTGTTAAAAAATCCCGATGACCCGAAAAAATCGATCGATCCAATCCGGATTATCAACTCATTTGGGTTGGGTTGGGTTGGATTCAAATAAATGAAAATTTTATGGATTGGGTTGGTTCATAGATTCACCTAATATAACTCAAACCAACCGGAACCAACCCGAGTTTATTATTAACTTTAAAATATATATTTTGTTATTACATATAATACATTATTTATATATATATTGATTTTAATTTTATTTAATTTAAATATTTTTTAATAATTTATTCTTCAACAACTCTTAAAAGTGGTTTCTTTGCACTTTAAAAAGGAAATGTTCACTATATAAATTGAAATTGAGTTGGTAATTTTAATTCAATATATGAAAATAATTAAATAAGATTTTTACCTATTTACGTTATGCTTCTTTTTAGATTTTTTTTTGAACAAATGACCCGATTAAACCGAACAAATCCAGTCCAAATATTTCATGATTGGGTTGGATTGAGTTCATTTTTTAATAAGGGTTGTTTGGGTCTAAAAAAATTTTCAACCCAACCCAACCCATGAACATCTGCTCCACACAAACAAATATAGAAAACCTGCAAATATAAAATAATTCAAATACCAAAAAAGAAAATATGCGAAAAAAAATTAGAGAGTTTGTAAACTTTAAAAATGAAACAAAATTGAAAGGAAAAATAACAGATAAGACATCACATCTTGAGAGATCTTGAGATACAAGCTTTTATGTTAGTTTTTCACCAAAAACAATTGTGAAGTCCATTAGTGTATCACACAATTAGAATAGGTAGAGGTCTTTGATGAAAAAAACATTAAGAACATGAGAAAATAGAGCAAAATTACCTTGCTTGCATTTACTAAATGCAAAACTAAGATGAAATTTTCATCACTAATCTAGTGAAAATGTAGGAAAAGTAGAAGAAAACAAAGAAGAAACAAATCGTGCATTGATAAGCATGTGATACAGGATATTCATGTGATGAAGACATATCAGATGCAAGGGAGGGTATCACCAAGAACTGCAATAAGCAATCTAAAACAATTGTCTGACGCACCTGTTGTAGTCCTGTATAGCAGAATGATCCTCCTATATATAAAGGTGACCCTAAAATAGAAAAAGGGTAAAACATATCATTATTCCCATTCCAAAATTAGGGAACACTCCATCCACCTCCTTACAGAATTTCCTCGAAAAATACCACCATCAATGATCTCCATCTCTGCTGGGAACCAGAGCTCGAGAGAGTCTCTTTTTCCTTGCAACCATTCATCACGTCCAGAGCATAGTGCAAGAAGCAGAAGCATCTCCAAGCTTACGGGAAGCAAAATATTGTTACCGGCAGCTTGTTCATCATATCGACTCTTCTAACATTCAATGCATCGTGAATTTCATCTCTACCTTCTTCTCTATTTTTACTTTTTCAAAACCATGAGTAGCTAAACCACTAGTGAGTTAGGGTGAGCTTGCATCATTTCGACGAACATAAGTAAGAGTAGATGTTCAGTTTACTTAACGTGTTAATATTTTTGTCTCTTAATTCTATTTAGCTAATCGGATCAAGTGGTAACGGTTAGGTGCTCAAGAGAGTAAGTGGTTGTGGAGCTCATTAAGCAAAGTAAGAAATGCATTTAAAGATAAATACAACCTTATGTTCAAATAACCTAAAGCATGCATCATAGAAACATGAAATATGTGACAAACTTGTCGAGAGGTGAAGTGGTTCTGTAGTTATGAACATGAACGGGAACTTAATATTATGTTCAAAGAATTGATGTTACTCATCTCAACCCCTTCTCCTATTTACACTTTTTCTTCACATTTTTCGCTGGTTCTTCATTGTGCACGTTAATCATCTTCCATTACTATTGAGTTCTTTAACTTCTTTGTTAGTTTCTGAGTTTGAACCTCACATGAACTTTGTTAATTTGTGATATGTGAAATTGAGTAGAGATTACTAAATTAGTTGGAACAAATATAAATCTCCGTGTTCGACCTCGATCCTTATCAAGAAATATTTTTTATTAAGTTTATACTTGAATTTTTAAGAGAAAGTTTATGATTTTAAGAGTTTTAGTCTATAATTATTTGAGTTGTATGCGAAATAACATCCATTATTCTATCTTAATTTTTATGGGAAAAAATTGTGAGAATATCTTAAAAAAACTATATAAAAAAAACATTCACACTCTCAAATAAAAATATAACAATTAGAAAAAAAAAGAGAAAAAAAAAAGTCAAATTTTAAAAATCTCAAAAAATAAAACAAAATTGAAAAAAAAAACTGAAAGTACTCCATACTTACTGAAAAAGCAAGTGTAAAAAAAAAAAAGGAAAAAAGTAATTTGACTAAGTCAAAATTAATTATAATTATAATAATTATGAGGGTTTAGTCTTTTGAAATGATTGGAATGAATAAACCTATTTTTACCAATAATTTTAAAAGTACTATATGATTAGTTAATTTTTTTAGTAGCTCTATTTTTAAATTAACTTGTTTTTTCAAAAAAAAATTATTTTTATTTAAAAGATTTTTTAAAAAATTAATTAAAATATACTTCAAAAACTATTTTGAGTATAGTTACTTAACATTCTAATTTCTTGTAAAATGATTTATTTTTTAAATTAGACACATAAAAATATATTCCAAACACACTTTTAATCTCGAGTTATTATAATCTCATTAGTTTCAAACTTTCTAGGAATATTCATTAAAGTATCTAATTCATTCATCTCATTTGTGTTGAACTGTAATTACTTAGGCTTACAATTTATCATGTCCATCTCCTCTTGCATCTTCTATAGTATTGTCCTGAAAAAAATGCATAATGAACTTATTTATGTTTCTTTGTACTTTGTTTCATTAAGAACTCGGAGCTAATATTCAAAATAGTTTCTTATAAATGGATTTCTAAATTTTGTAAAATATAATCATCATAATTTATGAACACTTAAATTTAAAGAAAACATCATTTATATTGACAATGGCTAAAAAACATTGGTGATATATATATATATATTTTTTAAGAACCATCTTTGAACTTTTTTTAAAGGTATGTTTGATACGTGATAAAAGTAGAGAGTTAAGTTGAGTTGATAATTATTATCTGGAGAGTTAAATTATTGTCTGTGTTTGTTTGCTGAGTTGAGTTGAGTTGGTAATTATTGTCTGTGTTTGTTGTACAGAGTTGAGTTGGGGGCTCTGATGCAGTTTTTTTATGAATGAGATTAGTTCTATTTTTTTCTGTTTGTTTTTTATTTCATTCTTTTATTTTTTTTAGTTCTATACTTTGCTATTGTTGATTAATTTTCAAATATACACGTATTTTCTCAAATCATTTATGACATAAACTGGACAATCACAATTTTTTTTTCTCAATTTGTAGAATATAATTGATTATTTTTCATATATTCTTTTCAAAAACTGTAATAATTCTAATTCTCTTCAATCTGTAAAACATACCAACAAAATAAATTTCATATTGCTGCTCAATTAATTGGTATATTGTATATTGTATGTATATATATTGAAGATAATTATCCCAATTACTAAATGGTATATTGTGTATATATATATATATATATATTGAATCTTGCTAACTTAACATTATTATTTCACATATCATACCGTTTATTTTTATATAATATGGATAGTATATTTGGAATTGAAATTGTACATAGGATAATTACCTTTCATTTGATTATGATGGTGAGAATGTAAATGTAGTACAATAACATTTTTCATAAGATCACAAAAATAATATGAACCGACCGAACATGTGGCCGTTTCCAAAAAAAAAAAAAAATCACAAAATATATGTTCTTTTTTTTACTTATAATATAACACAATGAGAGCTTCAAATAGAACATAACATAAGATAAGATCAGTCATTGGAAGAAATCCAATAAAAAACAATGAACTAAATCATCATATCAAATTTTTGTAAAACTGGTTGATAGTATGAACATTATGCCAGAGCTACGCTCTTGTTGGCGTTTTTAGGGTTAGTTTTGAGTGGGTAAAGAATGTGGTTTTAATAACCCACATTTTTTCTTTATGGGATTAACAAACATGGTAATAAATACCCACCTAATTCAACAACTCACACCCATTTATCAAACACCCATAGGCTTGCATTAATATGAGTTATTTGAATATTATCTTTACTTTGAGTTCTTTATTTCTCTTATAGAGTAATTATTTTTTCGAGATAGATATCTTTAGAAAGGAATAAAAACTTTACTTATATCCGCTTTAACCATATATAGAGAAAACCTCCCACCGAACCAAGCTTAATTTGGGTAGTTTTGAAAGAGATTGAAGAAGCTTGTTTAAAGCGTTTTTTCTTCCAGCCCAATGTTGGTGTTTTGCTTTAAATTTTTTTCCTCTCAACTACTTCTATTCTTTTTTTATCCAACATTTTTTTTCTAGGTTTACCTTAACTAATTTCTACTATGTTTCCTACCATAATTATTAGTCTAACATTAATTACACATTGAAGGGAGTTTTAAAAAAATGATTTTTTCTTTGTTAAAATGTAAAATAAGATAGAAAAAAAGTTATATATTGTTAAAGTAGTTTGGGTGTAAATCTTGTTTGGGTAAATTTATAATGTATAGTTTATTTGTATAATATTGTATGTCAAACCTAAAGGAGTGTTTGGCTCACCATCATGAGTTGAGTTGAGCACTTGAGCTGGTATAATATACCAGCTCATTGTTTGGTCCACCAACTATAAATGTTGGTGAAGTTGAGTTGGTATATTTTACCAACTCACCCCAACTCACTTCAAGTCTTCCGTTTTCCAAGGTTTTCAATGGCTCCACCCATCAATACTGCCACACTTTAGGAACTAACTCCGGGCCCTGATAACCACCTCAGATGACAACTTCGACAACCAACTCCAGGCTCCAACAACCATCTTTGATGATAACTCTGACGAAGAAATTCGGGCTCTGACAAATACCTCCGATGACAATTCCAATGACCAACTCCGGGCTCCGACAACCTTTGCGTGACCAACTTCAACAACCAATTCCAGGCTTTGAAAACCACCTCTGGTGACCCAACTCCGACGACCACCTTCGCACTACTAACTTCGACAACCAATTTCAAGCTCTGACAACAAACTCCGATAATCAACTCCAACAACCACCTTTGTAGGCTCCGACAACACCTCTGACTACAAACTCCGATGAAAATCACCTTCGATGATCATCTTTCAGCGAGCAACTCCAACGACCAACTCGGGACTTCGATAACCACCTCTGACAACAAACTCCGATAATCAATTCTAATACCACCTTCATGTGACTAACTTTAGGCTCCGACAGCCACCTCTGACTACAATCTCTAGCAAAAATCATCTTTGATGATCAACTTCGACGACCATATTCGCCGCCACCAACTCCATGACTCAAAAATCATCTTTGATGACAAACTTCGACAACCAACTCCAATACCAACTTCATGCAATCAACTTTAGACTCCGATAACCACTTCCAGCTACAAACTTTAACGAAAATCATTTTCGTTAATCAATTTCAACAACCAGTTTTGACTACTATAAGATTGCTGACTGTTAAAGTATGTTGTAGGGTTATTGATTATATAAAAAAATATTATTTTGTTTATATTAAGTGTAATATTTATATGTAAAAGTTTGTAAAAAAAATATTTTTATTTAATTGAATTCACATATTAAACAAGTGTTAAGAATATTTAGACGAAAAGTATGTATGTAGTTGAAAAGTATATAAATATAACAAAAAAATTGGAAAATGAATTTTTTTTCTGGAACATTTTCCAGCAAGAATTAGTGAAAAATAGTGATTTATTCTCTGAAGATCCTCCAAATTTAGAGAAATTGAAAGCGAAGTTTTCCAAGAAATGTGGTGACATTCTAATGGTTGCTAAGATGATGAGGGATGTTTAATTAAAAAATTCATGACATAGTAAAAATATAGAGCAACAACATGAAGAAGAAGAAAAAAGAAGAAGATGATAATGAAATTTATGGAGAAAACTTAAGAATCAAAAGTTTTGATTTCTCTTTGGTTTCTCGTTTTATATAACCGCATTTCTACAAGAAATGTAATGGGCTAATTGTTGTTCATTACGAGAGAAAAAAAGGGAGAAGAAAGAAAGAAAAAAATAAAGAAAGAAAAGTTTTAAAAATTAAAAAAAAAAATTGCAATCCATATTTTATTCAAATGATAACTGGCAGAAATGCTAGTTATTATAAGCCTTTTATTTAGAATTATGAGAGCTAACAGGTAGAAAACGCAGTGATAATACTTAGAATTGGTGAAAATTTGAGTTTTGCATCAATAAGCACCTAAAACCTCACTGACCCAATATTATGCTTTATTTCGTGCCAAAGTGTCTATTTTTGTAGCTATTGCAGGAATCAAACGCATGCGTTTGTAATAAGCAATCACAGATAAAAGCATGCGCTGAAGCTAGGCGACTGCAAAAGATGAACGTAGACGGCAACCCCATGCGTCCAACGCATGGAAGTTGCAGTAATTGCATGCGTCCAACGCATGAAGAATGCGGTGAACAAATAGAGATTGCGGCCACGGATTGATAGCCATAATAGAAGATCGCAAGATGGGTAGAACACATTGATAACTTCAGCTAAATTCAGCTCGGACGCATACCTTGGGAGTATCAACAAGATAAGGCGATGTGACAATGCCCATTCCGCGACAAAAGCAGCAGTGAGCCATACCTTCATCATTACAGCAGTTGGCGTCCAAATTCTATACATAGCCCTTGAGGCCTTCATTTTGAGACATCCGAGCTTCTGCCTTAAGGCAGAAGTTTGTGATCACAGATGAGAGCTTGAAAGAGATTTCCAGTGGGAATTCTTCATCTCCACAACCCAGACCGAGTGATGATCGGAGCATTCGCCAGAGATAGAGCTCGAGAGAGACATCTCCACCATTCAACCATGGAACCACCGACAACCTTGACACAGAGTCCTTCATCTCCATTCTAATCTTTGTATTGTATTATATTTTAGCTTGAGATATTAAGATATTTTGTGATCAATGCAAATCTTAATTCCTTCATTACCGTCTTCTTCATCATCTTCATCTCTATCATAGTTTATCTTCAGCATTTATTTATCAAAGTAAATCGCATGCTTAATCCTGTAGCCTAGAGATAGGATGCATGTAGCAATCCACCGAGAGGTGTGCGTTTTGCGAGTATAGTGAGTTAATCCTCTTTGTTTGGTGAAAGGCTGTGACAATGTCTATCTATGGGATGCTGCATTGATTGTCTATAAGTTAAGTAGTCGCGTCTAACTGCCTGAGAAGGTAAGGGATGGAATGCACTAAGCAAGGTTCGTATTGTTCCTAGAGATAGGCACAATCTTATGCTCGACGCAACCATGCACTATAGAGATAGAGTCATGCGGCTGACCACCGAGAGGTGTGATGTGTTAGTGCAACGAGCTAGGATTACTAGGGCGATTTAAGATTGTAAACATTACTATGCGTTATTGGTTGTTGTGTCTCTACTTATTCTCATTGCAAGTCTTCTATTGCTCAATATATTTAGTTAGGAGTATGAGTAGTGTGTAAAACATTTAAACCTTCTTCGCTTTATTTTTATTCTTATTCATCGCCTCAAATGTATCACCTCACAAATATTATTGAGTGACAAGTCCCCGTGTTCGACCTCGAATTACCTGAGAAACTTGCATTTATGTTATACTTGGCGCAAGTGTAAGAAAAGTTGTAATAGGAACGCGTGATCATTGCATGCTAAGATTAACGCATCATCATTCCGACGCATGACCTTAGACGCACGGGAGCAAACGCATCAGTTATGTCTAACGCATGATTTCATGTTCAAATCCATCCGTCCTTAAATGATAAAAAAAATAAAACAAAACAAAACGCGTCCCTAAATTATCCCAACATCAAACAAAGATGGGTAGAATTATTGAATAAAAATGTTTCAAAACAAAAATAGTAATCATAAAAGCATATTATTTAGAGTTCAAAAAATTGTATCAAATACCCCAGACATATGAACTCAATTCTGCACCCTAAACACAGATATATGAACACAGACTAAATAACTCTGCACCCAAACACAGACATATGAAGTCAATAAATATATGAACTCTACAGACATATGAACTTCAGGTATCCTATCTCAACTCAGCGCCCCAAACAGTCCCTAAGTTTCAATGAATGTTTTTGTGCCATTTAAAGTTGATATTTTTTTAAAAATCAAATAAATAAGAATAAAATCTTGAAATTTTCAAACAAAACAGCATTGATTTCAAGATTTTTCTTCTTATTACAAGAATTAAACAGAAAATTTGAAATTAAGGAAAAAAATCTTGGGAAATCAATATTTTTGTTTTATAAGATTAAATTATATTGAAATTTTTAACTATATATATATATATATATATTGATAATATGCGGGGTGAAGATTGAACATCTAGCTATATTCATTTTGACAAATAAAAGTAAAAGTTTTTAATGCATCAAAGAAAAATTTCAGTTTTGGTTTAAACAGTTTATGCCCATTTAGTAACAATTTAGTTTTTTATTTTTGTTTTTTAAAATTAAGCATGTTTCACTTATATTTCTTACGATGATTTTCATTTTTATGAAGTACAATTGTTAAATTTTTAGTTAAATTATAAAAACAAAAATAATTTTTTTAAAGCTACTTGTTTAGTTCTAAAAATTTGGTTTGGTCTTTTAAATTATTGGTAAAAAGTAGATAACAAAGGAAAAAATTTGAATGTGGAAGTAGTGTCCATAGACTTAATTTTCAAAAATAAAAATAAAAAACAAAATAGTTACCCAACGAGACCTTATTAATTTTATTTGCATTAATTTTTTTTTGCCTTCTTCAAAAATAATTTAAGAAGATTTTTGTTTTGAAATATGAAAGAAAATTTTAGTTGAGCGACAGGGATAGGAATTTTTTAGTACATTTTACAAAAAGGCAAGAAAAAAAAAGTAAAAAAAAAAAAAAAAAAAAAAAGAGAAAAGAGTATTGTCAAACTTTTCTTTTTTGTTTATTGTTTGTTTATAACAAAAATACAAATGTGTTTAATAATTCTTTCTTATCTTTTTCTCTTTTCATTCTAATTTAAAAAACTAATATATACTTTTTATTCTCTTTCATTTTAAATTTAAAACAACTAACTTTATAAAAAATGAATTGTGACATATACTCTTTTTCTTGGGTGGCTTGTAAATAATTCTTTTAAATAATAAAAAACAATATTTCTTAATAGATGAGAAATTAGAAATGAGAACACCAGATCGTTATATATATATATATATATATATATATATATATAACACTTATGCCAAGAAAAATGAATATTATTATAAATGTAAAAAAATGAATGTCTAAACGTGTATTTTTTTTTTTTTGTTATTAATTTTGTTTCACGAACTACAGAATAGGATAATGCAAAAATTGTCATTCTTAAAATTAATGGTTCAATCCTACTCTTCAAATTAAAAACAAATATTATCATTATTTTTTAAAATTTAGCCATATTATTTAAAACGTTTCAATTTAATTTATATGCACGAACATTTTCTAATTTAGTCTTTCAGCATAGTTATAATTGGCCGGACATAATGTCTAGTAGATTAGAAGGGAAAAAAAAAACTTTATCTAAGAGAGGGAAAACAAACTAAATTGTTTTACTAATTTCATAAAAAATTAGCGAAAAAAATTTATGAATTATCTCTTAGATATATAACATTTTTCTTTAATTTCTGTCAATTTACAAAATTTTATGCCATGCAAGTTTCTTATCAATAAATTTTAAATTTTAATATTCAGGCTAAATTAAAAAAATTAAGATTTAGGAGATTTAATTAAAACTTTTAAAAAATAAAAAATCAGTTAAAAAAGACACCCAACATTTAAACTAGAACATATATTTAGTTTCTTAACAAAAACACTATGGTAAACGGTTTCTTAACAAAAACACTATGGTCACGTTTACCAGATCGTAATAAAAATTGGTGTAATGGTAATAAGATTTCATTGATAGATGCATCGTAATAAGTCTCAATTACAAACATAATTGAATTGTTTTTTTTTAATCATGTTTATCCATAATTATAAATATATCAGATTCTGCTGTTATTATTGTCGTTACCATTACTACTTGACTCTAACAATAATGATAAATATAACAGTAACAATATCTGCAATAATAACAATGATGATAATGGTAACAATAGTGGGTTTCATGTAATTTTCAACACAATCATCAACATTCTTCATTCTTCAATTAGATTACACAATTTGATTATAAATTTTAAGATGGGTCCCACATCTTATTATAATTATGAAAAATAGGTAAACAATAACAAAAATAATCAATTAGAGTCGATATTTTATATTATCATTGATAAATTACCATTCCGCAAGTGTAAATGTGACATATATTTAAAAAAATATATGAATTTGAAAAGTCATCAAAGGGTCCCAATCTCCCCAACTACACCTTGAAATACCCAACGCCTGTATTACACTTTTTACCTGCTCTTTTTCCTTTTTCCTTTTTCTTTTTTTCTTTATTTTCCCTTTATTTTCCCTCCCCCAACAACAGCCGTAAAAGGAAAGTAATCCGTAATTATCAAAATAAATATTTTATAATTAAAGCCACAAATCATCCCTTAATTAATAATATATTTAAATATTTCTGATTTCCGCATTTCTTTTTCCAAAAAGCCTTTTCAATCCAACCCTTCGTTTTCTCTTCCAAAGCCCTAATTTTTCCTTTCTCTTCTGATTATCACTCTTCGCTATTTTTCCTATTTTACTGGTAAGTTTGTGGTAATTTTCCCATTTTTTCTCTCAATTTTCCCATTTTTTTCCATCTTTCCTTCAATTTTTTCTTAAATAAAATCAATATATTTCAGCTTTTTTCTTTGAATATATTTATATATATATTTTTCTTCCTATTATTGAGTTTTAATTTAATTTTCTCATGTTTTGCATGATCTGTTCTCTACTTCACCCAAATGCTCTGTTAGCGTTCAAGTTATTAGGTTTTGTTTTTTGTTTTTTGTTTTTGTTTTTGTTTTTTTTAATTTCTTCTCCGAGAATTTCGTTGAATCTTGTTTGGAGAATTTGAGGAAATGTTAGAGTTTTGGGGTTAGGGTTTCTCTTAATTCTTGTAAACCTTAGCTTGCTTTGGTTTGATATCGCATTTGGGAAATCATTAATCATCTTCTAGGTTTTCGATTTTTGTTTAATCTTAGTTAGAATTTCTAGCTCTGGTTTGGTTAAATTAGTGTTTACGGACTGAATACATTTCGAAACCTGCATTAGTTTGTTAGATCTTTACCTACTGCGCTCATGAATTTTATCGGACTAGACATTATGGCTGATGATCGAGCTGAGGATTCAAAATCACGTAGATCTTCTTCGCGTATTTGTACTTTTGATTTCCAGGCTTTAGATAGAGTTTTGATTCAAGCTGTTGTGGGGGAAAAGAGAGAAGAAAAATGTCGGGATCTGAAACTGGTGTGATCACCAGTAGAGAACCCTTCACCGTCGGCGTTCAAAATAGCTCCTTACAGTCGCAGTCGGCGGCCCAAAATATGCGATTAGCCTTCTGCGCTGATGGCCCAGCCGTCTACAAGCCTGTGACTCCTTCAACCTCACCGTCTTACCAATCCTCCATGGCCGGAGTTTCTGGTAATGCCGGAATTGAGGGATCGGCTGGTGGAGGAGGGTCTATGTTGCCTCATGGTTTCAATATAAATTCGGTGGGTAGTGAGCAAATAAAGAGGAAGAGGGGCAGGCCGAGGAAGTATGGACCAGATGGCTCCATGGCTTTAGCTTTGGCTTCTGGGCCGTCATCAGGAACTGGAGGTTTTCCTCCTTCAAATATGGCTAATTCTGCTTCTGAAGGACTGGGCTCACCAAATTCATTGAAGAAAATTAAAGGCAGGCCACTTGGTTCTAAGAAAAAGCAACAATTGGAAGCTTTAGGTAACTATTATAAGCGCCTTGTCCATTTGGGTCTCTTTGATTTGGTGCTTGACTTGACTGCTATTCATTATGCGCTTAGCTTTAACGTTATGTATCTATCAGTTATCACGTGGCGACGGCAATATAGGAATATCATTGATTGACTAGCAGTTTTGAGTTGACCAGCTTACTGTGTTGATTTAATTGGGACGTTTCTTACACATATATCTAATTGGCTATTTATATAGTTTGATCTGACTTTAAAATATGGAAAAAATAGTGATATCATAAACTAGATGTTGGATTCTGTTATGTCCTAGATACGATTGTAGTTGTGAATTACATATTTGCCCTTCTTTTGTCTTGCATTGGCTACTACGAATGTTTGTTGTTATTTCATCCTCCTGGCTTTTGACCACTATTTATTTAGTTGCATTTACGACAATATCACTTGATTGTTGTTATGGAAAGCTAATTATTGTTAAGAAACTGCACCTTTTGTCGCATCGTTTAACCAATCAAACATACCTTTTCTGGTGGAATAGAGATCACCTACTCGTCTACTACAGTTTTTTTCCTTGCCTTTTTTGTCTTTTTTTTTTTTCTTTTTTTTTTCTTTTTTTTCTTTTTTGTGTGTGTACAAGATTGAAATTATAGTGTTAACTGTAATAACGATACAGCAACCGGAGAAAAGAAAGGGAATCACACTTTGGTTGACTTTTAATGTCCAAGCAATGCTATTTTTATATTCTAAACTGTTGTGGGATAATTATTATATCTTATGACTTTATTAAAACTGAGTCTCTTACAGAGAAATTTTAATTGCAGGATCGGCTGGTATTGGGTTCACCCCACATGTTATTGACGTGAAAGCGGGAGAGGTTCTAATTTAAAATACTAGCACCAATTTTCTGGCTGTCACTTATCTTTACTAGTTAGATCAGCATCTGGAAGGACTAAACAATACATTTTCTTGCACATTCGATTATCAAATCATAAATGTAAATTTATTCTTACCTTAAATGCTTTTTGGATGCACTTACTGTTTCTTACATCGCGACACTGAATTGTTTGCCAGTAGAGTGTTAGATGTTAAATGCCACTTTTTGGACTTGCGACAGGATGAGAGTAGAAGCTCGTCGACTGTTGTTTATGCCTAATTTTTGTCTATTTTCAACTTGAAGTTTATTGGTGCATGGCATACCAAGATCACCTATCTTTTGCAGAATGGATATATTAACACTCTTTATAAGACTTCTACATTGACTTTGTGGTATAAGCTCACTGCGAGCTTTGGCAAGATGTGCAATTATGAGATCACCTCCTCCCTCCAACAAAAAGAAGAAAAAAAAAAAAAAAAGGAAAGAAAAGAAGAAGAAAAGAGAAAAGCTAAGAATAAATATAAATAATAGTAGAGAGAGCGAGTGTAAATTTTCATAAGTATTATGGAATTCCACTGTGCTTTCATTTCATTCTCACTTCTCATTTGCTACCAAGCAACAATAATTTGATTTGCACATGGTTTTACAGGATGTATCGTCAAAAATAATGTCCTTTTCTCAGAATGGCCCCAGAGCTATATGTATCCTGTCTGCAAACGGAGCAATATCAAATGTGACTTTACGTCAACCTGCTACATCTGGTGGAACTGTTACTTATGAGGTTTGTGAGCTTCTGCTTCATAGAGAGTTGATGAGGATAACTATAGGATAATTAGTATATTTTAATTAATATTTAGTTTCGTTGTTAATTTAGATGAATTAATGTTTAATTATAATTAATTAATGAATTTGTCTTATTTCCTTGTAAGGTTATAATATATATAGCCACTTTTAAGGTTGTAATAGAAAGCTTGATTATCCTTTGAAAATATAGAACCTGTGTTCTTTTGAGAAAGTTCTCAACCTTAGGATGGATTTTCCTTGTTTGGCCATGGATTTGACCTAAATATCTATTATCGCAGCATCAAGAGTTCTAATAGAGATATAATGTGTGTGTGGTATTCTTTACGTTGGTTTTAAGGACAATTGTTTAACTTCTAGTACAACAAGTTTATGACTTGCTTTTTTTTGTCTTCATACAGGGGCGATTTGAAATTTTGTCACTTTCGGGTTCATTTCTCCCGTCTGAAAATGGTGGTCAGAGAAGCAGAACTGGTGGGTTGAGTGTGTCTTTGTCTGGTCCAGATGGCCGAGTTTTAGGTGGTAGTGTGGCGGGTCTCCTCACAGCTTTATCTCCTGTTCAGGTGAATTTGATTCTTTCCGAATCTCCATTGGATTTACTTCCGCTGAAAAAATCTCTTTTAACTCGGTGACTTCTTTAAAAATCTACTTCTATCTCTGATTGGGCTTCTCCACAGAAACTTTCGCCAGTTTCTGATTGCTATGACCGGTTTTACAACTTTTCAGTTGACATTGGTGTGTTCTCCATTTTGTGATCAAATATGCAGGTGGTTGTGGGAAGTTTCATAGCCGACAGCAACAAGGAACCGAAGTTAGCGCGCCAAAATGAACCCATCAACGTCTCGCCAATGCTAAACCCAGTTGGCTTTGGTCACTTGACAGGAGGAGCCAGTAGTCCATCTCATGGGACGCTAAGCGAGTCTTCCGGTGGCGGCCCCGGCAGCCCCCTCAACAACAGCTCTGGAGCCTGCAACAATAGCAACCATCCACAGAGCATGTCCGGCATGCCATGGAAATAAGTATCATAGCCATTGAATCCCGCTGTGATCCCACAAATCGAGCCGATAATCTAATTTCCATGACAGGGATGGGTGCGTAGAGCTGTATTTCTAATGTCTTTTGGGCCGTCTGGGACTCTGGGGGAGCTTTTGTAATTTGTAATTTTTTTTTAAAGAAAAATTCAGTTTTAGCGTGATACTACTAGCAAAGCCAAGTAGGGAGAGGTTCACTTTCTAATGTTTTGTTCGTTAAAGGGTTTGGCTGATTGTTACATTGAGTTATGAGGTTAGTAGAAGAGTTGGTTTTAGTTAGGTTAGTGTTATAACGACATTATTAACCTTAATCAATTGCTTTCATGTTTTATATGCATCTTTTCTTTTTATTGTTTTCTATCCACCGTCACCTTAACTTCAATTAATGTTAGAATTATATTGATATATTTAGGTGATTGTGGGGGTTCAAAGTATGAAAAAAAAAAAAAAAAGGGCAATTGACAAACATAGTCATTTTAAAGTTTTCATTTTGAATTTTGGACCCTTTTTAAAAAGATTGTTTTTTGACCTCATAATTTTGAAAACTAAGTAAAATTACCCTAATGCCCTTCACATTTCAAAAGTTACTCAAACACTCTAAACCCTCAATCTTCCTATTTTCCCTATCTATTTTCGGTCATCCCTTATCCTTTCCTCAATCTCACTCCATTTATCTCAATTTCTCTTGCCATTTTTCTCTTCATTGAAGATTATTTGAGATTTTTCAACTAATCAAGTATGGTTTTTCATTTTTTTCACTCAATGTTAGTTTATCTTAGATGCTATAAAATGATTGTTTGAAATCTATGTTAGATCTATGTTGAATGTTAAACTTTTTTCCTAAAAAAAAATCATGTTCGGCGTTTTTTGAATAATTTTGGGCCTAAAAATGAGTTTTTGGAAATCGGTCTTACCCGGTTGGGCTTCATACGATGGTGACCGAGTATGTGATTGGGTGGAGAAGATTGGGGAAGATTTGGGGAAGATTGCGTCCGGTGCTAGACTGGCCGGGCCCATGTATATTTCGACCGGGTATGGGTGGGAAAGAGAGGAAAGGACGAGGGAGAAAGGGGCAAAACCGGGTAGGGGTAGGTGGCACCCAGCTGGACTTCATACGAAAATGATCGTGTATGGGACCAGGCCAAAGTCTAAAAGCGAAGGGGGCGGGCGGGACCGGGTAGGGGTAGACCAGGATTCTGGTTTTTGGCCCGATCCTGTACCCGACCGAGTATGGGTCGGGCCAATTCTTTTTAAATTTATATTTATATATAATTTTTGTTCTTTTTAAGTACTCATTGATATGTTGATGTGTTGTCTTCTAATTTATTTGTTTCCTGAAAAATGTAGGTTATAATGGAATTAGATATGAAGTTCATCCTAATGACCATTTTCCTAAAGAAAAAACTAACTCTGACACAACTAGCCATATTTAGAAAAACATGTTTTGTCCTCTCCTAGACATAGACACAAACATCATCTTCAATGGACTACTAATTCATTATACTTTTCTTCGAGAGGTAGAAGAACCTAGGAGAGATGTTATTTAGCTTTAATCTTATGGGGAATAAGGTATCCTTCAGGAAAGTAGAGTTTAACCTTATTACAGGACTAAAACATCAAACTAGAACTGTGAGGGTAGAAAATTCTTTTATTAGACTTAGAGCTAAGTATACTAGAACTGTGAAGGTAGAAAGTTCTTTTGTTAGACTTAGAGCTAAGTATCTAAATGATAATGAGGGCATGAAGGCATAGGAGTTGGACTCTATATTTTCCAAGACTTGAGTTTGAAAACGATTTTGATGTAGTGAAAATTGCATTATTTTATTTTATTGAGTTTGCTATGATGGGTAGAAAGAGGAAAAAACAAATGGATTTTGAAAATTTAGCGATCATATTGGAATAGATTTTGTAATGAGGACTGCAGCAAGAAATTTTTTGCGAATACAATTAAATGATTCAAACAATGATTGAAAGATAAAGCACAGACATATAAGAGCAATGTAGATGGAAAACAACAGACATACAGTCTTTACGGGTTTCCTCATGCTTTTTAGGTAACTTAATTAATTTGATTTAATGAATATTCATACACTTACATTTCATATAGGTATGGGCATATGAAATGATTTCATCATTATCTGGACGCATTGCAAACAAATTGAATGACAATACGATACCACGTATTTTGAGATGATCATGCTCACATTCTCCTCCATATGGAGTAATTAGAGACGAAGTCTTCGGGTCAGATGCAGTATGTTCCTTTTTAAGTTTTTTGGGTTAGAATTATTTTGATGATTATAGCTTCTTAGTTTATTTATTCACGATTACAATTTTTTGTAGGTAAGGATTACATTGCAACTCGTACCTTCCGAGGAAGAGATTCAGTTTATGAATCGTGTTATAGAGCCACCCACCACTCCACTTGCACCACTTGCACTACTTGCACCACCTGCACAACTAGAACTATCTCTACCCACAAATGATGGCGATGTTGCTGGACCTTCGAATACTAAGGAGGTTGATGACAGTGATAATCAACAAAGACATGACGGGAAGTCCCAGAAGAAATGGAAGAAGTATTGCAATTGATTAAGCTAGTCAAACGTCTTAATCGTCGCGTGGAAAGTTTGGAACATGACCTAAAAAGCATTACGAAGTACTTGTGACGATTATCAAAAAGTAAGGATATACCATTATGATCCTTCTTGCCTGTTCTCTTCATAACTAAGCATGCGGGGAAAAGGTGTCTAATAACTATGCATGCAGGGAAAAGATGTTGATTGCACTAGAGGTGGGTACGATGGAGGTACGATTGATTATGCTGTGATAAACGATGGTGATAGGGATGGTCATTCTCCTGGAGCTGTAGGTGTTGTAGGTGGTGATATTGTACCTGTGGCGGTTCTAGGTGACGACGTTATAGATGAAGGGTCCGACATTGATGGACGGAAGGACGAGGTATGACCTTGTTGAGAAGTTAACGACCAAAACTGTTGATGTGATATTGTCGTTCAGAAGTTAGGATATATCCTAATGATCCTTGTTGTCCGTTCTTATCATTTATGTCTTCCTATTTACTATGAAATTTTGAATAATAATTGTTTTCCCTATTTAATCCGTTCTTATCGTCTTTATCCTCCTATTGTTGTAATTATGAATAATAATTGAAATTTTATTATTTATTTGATTAAATAACTCTATAATTGACATAGAAGTGTAGCCATCATTGTGTAGATTGATCGAACAACACTATTCTTATAAGTTCAATACAAATTTTATTGTGTAGGTTGTCGATATAAGTTCACAAGATACGGAAAATATAAATGTAATAGAAGGTCGCGGTGGCCGAATGAGGAAAATTTCTTAGAAATTAACTACACTGTGGAAGGACACAAGTATGGGAAGAGGCAAAAAAATTCAACAGAAGTATGATCCCCTCGTTGACATACCTGAAGATCTTAACATTAAATTTTAAAAGTGGATGGACAATGTAGACCTTGCTGCGATGATTGGGAGGAATACATATGCTTAAATGGATAAAAAATGGTTTAATAGTATGTTAACATCGTCCGAATGGATGAATGATGAGGTATATAACTTTTAATAAAGATTCTCGTGTGTGTATATGTGTCTTTATTTAATTAAACACTCTTATTGTGCAGGTAATAAACATATTGTTTATGTTCATAAAAACGAAAATGCAAGCCCAACCGAACTTGTGTCATCGAAAATTTGCTATAGCTGACATTGTAGTTACGATACATTATCTGACATTGTAGTTATGCTATATATTAGTCCATAGATGCATGCACTCAATATTATCTGATTTTCTCATTCCTTTAGAACTTCCTAAGACGCGATCGTCATACGATCGATTGGAGTAAGGCGACGAACGCATTAAAATACGTTCATGGTAAACACATTAACTACGATGTACCTTGGAGTAACGTCGATGTTGTTTACATGCCTTTCAACCTCTCTGGGATGCACTGGGTGCTTGTTTGTGCAGACTTCCAGGTCATAGAATTAATCGTGTTCAATTCATAGATCGCATTACATTCGAATGCAAACTTGGAATGTGAAATGAGATCAGTGTGTGAAAACTTTCCCGATCTACTTATTGTTGGTGCGATAATAGAGTCTTCATAATATTCTAATTGATCCTTGGACTCTACACCGAGATGCTTTTATGCCTCAACAACATGAGAGTGGTGACTGTGGTATGTTCACATGTAAATTTTTTGAATATGATGTAACAGGGTCTAAAATGGACACCTTAACATAAGATAGAATGCAATATTTTCGTAGACAATATGCCATTCAGATTTGGGCATATAGAGCATTGTTTTAGAACTTTGTAAACTTTTTGTAATTAATGGTTGAAGTGATGAATAAAAATTTATTGTTGGGAGTGATTTGAAAAATCATCAAAGTATACCAATTCTCGGACGGGCACATGTAAATAAGAGCCAATTCTTGGTCGGACGCATGCAAAAAAACAACAAATATATACCAATTCTTGGTCGAACATATGCAAATAAGAGCCAATTCCCAGCTGGGTAGGTCTTAGAAACATGAAACTAGATACTAATTCCCGGCCGAACGCATACAAATTGGCGCCAATTCTCGATCGAATGAATGCAAAAAACAACACATATATACCAATTCCTGACAGTGCGCATGCAAATTGGCACCAATTCCCGGTCGGACGAATGCAAAAAACAACAAATATACCAATTCCTGACCGGGCGCATGTAAAAAACAACCAATTTTCAGCCGGACGCATGCAAAAAACAACAAATATATACCAATTCCGGGCTGGGCGCATGCAAAAAAAAAAAAATAAATAAATAAATAAAATATATATATATATATATTCCAATGATTGCAAAATATCATCCAAATTCACAAAAATATCATGCAAAATAAAAAAAAATCCATACATCACTCAACAGTATTAAAAGGTTGATTGCATGTCGTTTTGTTGTGACCCCGTTGCCCACATCTAGAACACCTGTGGACTTGACAAAATTCACCTGCATAAGGAAATCTTGTTGTTCATGGGTGACCTACTCTTGGAACTCTTTTTAGAGGCAATGTTTCAACATCGGCGAAGGCCGATGATTGTTTCCATTCCGAAAAGTGTCCAAGTGGTCGTATAGGTTTAGCATATGCAGCCAACATTACATCAATAGAGTATACTCGTGAACAAAGAGAGGTAGGATCAATATTATGAACCCTGCATGCAACAATGGCGTGTGAACAAGGGATTTCATAATAATCAAACTTGTGACAAGTATATGTTCTTGCGTGAATATTTACATGGCCTCCCAAACCTCCTATTATCACCTCGAACTCATGTTGGTCAATTGGCCTAACTTCATGTTTGCTCGCTTTGTCTGCCGCGTCACAAATTATTGCTATCGCATAGTTCGACAGTCTTGACGTATTATTTGATGCATCTGTTCGACGTCCGCAATATAAGTCCTGTAACCAACCTCTAATATGGTCTAGAAATGACGTGATTGGTAACTGTCGTGCATCTTTTAACACTCCGTTTATGCACTCGGCGAGATTTGTTGTCATTTGCTTGTACCCTCTATTACATTGATACACCCTAGCCCACCGCTCAAGACCAATATCTTCTACGTATTTGCGTGCACTTGGATACCCTGTAAATTGACTCCAATGGTAGTTGAACATAGACTCACGACTTGTTTTGGCTGCTTTGTCGAAAATATCGAAAATATCTTTATTCTTAAAATTAACTTTTAAGTGATAGATACAGATACTATGAAATGCTTCTGGGAAGACCGTGATAATTTTCTTTTTTATGCTAGGGTGTCTATCTGATACGATAACCAAATCATGAACTTGTCCAATTGCACATCTTAATTGCTGAAGAAATCACACCCAAGATTCGTCAGTTTCTCCACCAGATATACCGAACACGACGGGATATATTTGATTATTTCCATCGACCCTAATCACAAGCAGGAGTTTACCATTGTATTTACCCGTTAAATGTGTTCCATCTACAATTAAAACAGGGAAAATGCAGTTTAGAAACCCCCTAATAGATGCACCAAGAGCCATAAAGACGTGCTTGAAATATTTATCTTTCTGCAGATCATATTTAAATGTTGAACTAGGATTTTCAATTTGTAAGGCTTCACCAAATTTAGGTAACTTCTTGTACGATTCTTCTGGTGACCCCTAAACAAGCACTAACGCTTCTTCTCTTGCCTTCCACGCCTTGTTGTAACTTAAACTCATACCATACTCTTGTTTTATATCCTTCATAATGTCCTTCGGTCTATATGAACGACTAACATCTTCAAACTTTGACAAAATTAAATGTCCAAGAACCCAACTAGAAGCTTGTCTATGATTGTTAGTCAATATTTTATTTCTACATGTGTGGACATTGTCATACTTAGAGATCTTAAATATTTCACAATTTTTCAATTTAACGTCTCGAAGTCTCCATTTATATTTTTCAACTAAGCATATAACTTTGTATAATGTTGTGGTCGACTTTTTCACTCTAAACTAAAAGTTAACTCTAATTGCTAACATAAATAACCACATTTTTAAATCCTTCTTAGATATAAATATGTCACCAATTTGCACATCTTCAGAAGAATAAGGCTAACCTGACATGGTGATTGTGCTACTAGAAGGATGTGACAAGTCAGATCCGTTGCTTTTAACGAGCCTTCGTAGTCTTCGATTGTTCGTTCTTCTGCATGAGATGTATGGTGGGTATTAATCTTGGGTTCCTCTCCATCATTCTTCTCCTTCCAAGAACAATCATTGAAATATTGACCTTGGTCTCCATCATGCTTCTCCCTCAAGACCAATCATTAAAATATTGACCTTGGTCTACATCATCCCCTAAGTTATGAGTCGCCAAATTACTAGGCGACGAAGTAAGTGATGGGTTAAAATATGTAGAGGAAAATGGACTATCCGACTCCATCTTCCAATGTACTAGCCTAGATGTTGAAGAGATTTCTTCAGTTTGTCGGACATATGAATTTTTTGGATGAAATCCTTGATTTGTTGAACACTTTGGAAGCTAAACTAAGACCTCTTCCCATGTAAGGAATGTGTGTAAATCTTCATCATTCTAGATTACAAATGCAGAGGCTTTGGATCTCAATTGAAGTATACATCTTATAACAAGATTATACTCATCTGACATTATATCATTTATCCTATTAACTTCGGTCAGAAATTCATTATAGGTCATGCTCAACTCAATGTCAAACCCCCGTAACTCTCCTCCATCGTAATCCTTTTCCCTTTCATTCCAAACGCCATTGAAACAAATCCAAACACAAGGCATTTTCCTAAAATTTATATAAAAAATGTATTAATATAATGTAGTTAAAGAAAAATCAAAATAAAAAAAAAAGAAAAAGCAAAATAAAAAAATTAAAACAAAAAAAAAGAGATTGATTCTGTTTTTTGGCCGGTAGACCATCGGGCCAAAAAACAGAATCATGTTTTTTGTGCACCTGGTCGGGTTAGGGTTGACTCTACCAGGCTCGGACCCAAGAAAGACCTGGTGAAGCTCAGTCGAGTCACCTGGTGAGGGGTCAATAATTTTATTCCATACCCGATGAATCTAATCAAACTTATTCCAACATTTATTTTGCTCTTGGTGAAGCCTGACCGAGTAATTTGAACTCATTTTCTTTCTACCCGGTGAAGCTCGGTCGGGTATCAAATTTATTTCAATATTTATTTTGTTCCCGGTGAAGCCCGACTGGGTAATTTTAACTCATTTGCTTCCTACCCGGTGAATACCCGATGAAGCCCGATCGGGTATCTTTAAAAAGAAATTGCTATTTTTTTAATTTTTTTTTAAAATTTATAAATAAATATCAAATGCAGGGCATTATTAAAAAAAAAAAACAATCAACAAAGCAAACATAAATCAAACTCCAAAAATATCATTTAGTTTTGTCAATTTTTCCAAAAATTAGTGAACTATTGAGAATACATAAAAAAAATGAAATACATACCTTCTTACGACGGGGTGTACAAAATTACAACTTCGTGAAATACAAGTTTTGAACTTGATGAATTTCGTTCTAGAAACAATTTGATGAAGAGAACTTTTTGTGGGGTTGTAAACAAATCAAATTTGGTGTGAACAATTTTTTGTTAATGGTTTTTGGATAAATTAATTTTAAGTGGAGAATGTGAATTAATTTGGTAGGTTGGTGGTTGAAACTGAAAGTGAAAATTTAATAAGGGGCATAAGAGTAATTATACAACTAACAAATTTTGTGGAGAATTTTTTGTGTGAATATTTTTTTGTTAATGGTTTTTGGATAAATTAATTTTAGGGGGAGAATGTGAATTAATTTGGTAGGTTGGTGATAAGGGGCATAAGAGTAATTATACAACCATACTTACATCATTTTCATCATCAAGGGGTAAAAAAAAACGTGTTTTAAAAAAATAGGTCAAAAAAACAAAAGGTAACTTCTAATAGGTCATTTTGCCCAATTTTCCCTATCATTTCCATCATACCCTCGTATATGATTACTTAACTTTAATATACAATTTAATTTCTAAAATTATTGTCTCTTTTTAATTTGTTATTTGATCGTTCAAACATTTTAACTTAGGTAGCTTTTACTTCCCACTTAATGAATGGGTAACAAATTTTATGATCCCATGATACATATTTTTGTTCACTCTTTTGATCATTCTTTTTCTATTTTTTTCTCCTCTTGTGTTCCCTCTCGGAAAAAATTGATAAATTAAGATACTAACTAAACGAATATAAAATGAATTAAACACACCATGTGATAGGTTTGCATTGAGTTGCCCATCTAAATGTAGATTAGTAGATAATACTTCATATCATGATTCAATTATCTAATCTGGTACTTGATAATAACTCAAAATAGTTTTTAAAATACTCATTTTTAAATAATCTTTATATAAAAAAAAAGATTAAATAATTATGATTTTTTCTGAAAATAACTTTTTCTTTAGTATTCCAATCAGTCTCTTAGGCTTATTGTTTTAATTCTAAACATACCTATACCAATGATGGTTTGATTCATACCGACCGAAAATTTAGTGGTTCCATTTAAAAATTTGTCCATTTATGTGATTGTCTTCAAATTTTTAATTTTAGTTCTTACCATGTTGGCCTCTATTTGTGAAATTATAACACAAATTCTATGCTCGCAGAAAATTCTTAAATATAAGGTTTTAGGACTACATGTTTAAAAAATATGCCAAATTGGCCTCTAACTATCGTAGATTTGCAGGCCAATTTTCTTGGAAGTTTGTTGTCTTCTCCCTACCCTAACCTTTAGGATTCTCCTCCATTGCCCCACTCCTCTCTTCAAACAAAATTCTTGCCCTAAACTCGAGCGGTTGCGACACCAACACCACGACAATGCTCATTCACAATGATAAGAATAATCAACACCGTCCGCTAGGCTATTCATCATCCTCATTTTCTCCGAATCCTACCTACCATATCTAAAACTCATTTGGGTTGGATTGAATTCAAATAAATAAAAACTTTATGAGTTAGGTCGGTTCATGAGTTCACCTAATATAACAAAAACCAATCTCAACCAATACTATTAGAAGTTATTATTAACTTTAAAATATATTATTTTTGTTACTTATAATTCGATTATTTATATATGTATTAATTTTAGTTTTATTTAATTTCATTATTTTTTAATAGTTTGTTGTTAAAAAATTCTTAAAAATAGTTTCTTAACACTTTGAAATGAAAAATTTTAGTATATAGATTAAAATTGAGTTGCTAATCTTAATTTAATATATGAAGATAATTAAATCAGATTTTTATGTATTTATGTTTTACTTCTTTTTAGAATAAATGTTTACATTAATGACTCGAACCAACCAAGCTCAAATATTTCATGGTTGGGTTGGATTGGGTCCCTTTTTTAATAAGGGTTATTTGAGTGGAAGAAATTTACAATTCGAACAATTGAGTTGAGTTTAAGAAGTCCTTCACCCAACCCACGAACACCCTTTGCCATATCTATTCCCAACTCCTAAAAAAGAAGACTTCGTTGTATTAGGTAAGCAAGTTTGAAAGTAAAATAGCATCTATTTAGACCTTCACTTGAACCTAACTGATTTGGTTCTAAAACATGATCCAACTAAGTGGTGGAAATTTGACATCGAAGCACGACGACGGTCAGATTTTGAGTGAGAAACGTGGCGGGCAGGTGGATCTAAGTAGTTGTGACAACTTTAAGGAGAAAATAACTCACAAAACATGGGCTTATGTCAAATGATTTTTGTATAGTCATTAAATTTGACAATATCTCATAGACACTATCTATCTATGGTAGAAACGCACCAGCACACATTAATAAGATAAAAGAACACGTATATTTTAACTCGTGTATTTGTTGTTTAATCCGTGGGTTTGCGGCTATGAAACTATATATTCACTATTTAGTTCATTAAATGGTGCTAGAGGTGATAGGGTCGAATGAGTCCTTTATTTCCTAGAGGCCATGGATTATCATTTACTTGATCTGACAATGTGCAAACTTTGTATTTCAAGTTATATTAGGGCATGTAATTATTAATTGTTTTGATATATTTTTTCAGTGAAGTTCAATTTTTTGTTTTCATAATGCAAACTTTATATTTTGATATAATTATTATTTGTATTGATGTTTTTTCAATGAAGTTTATTTTTTCTGTTTTCATAGTAATTTTGCTTATATTTGTTGGTAGACATTGTAAAGCATATTTTGAGAGGGACTATTTTCACATTTCATACGATATATTTTTTTTCCCCTATTAAGTCTTCTTTTATTTTTGGCTATTCTGAATTATTAGATTACATTCTGATTACTTTATTTACCCTATATTTATTTTTTTTTTTTTATAAAATTTTGTATTTAAATATTGTGTATAGAAAGGACATATCTATCCATAATTTCAAATAATTACCGTATATTTGAATTTAATATTTTATGTTTAGACATCTTTGAAATAGAAACTATGTTTAGATATTTTTAAAATTTTAACTTTAAAATTAGACATTTGTCCCGTGGCTCTTAAATTAAAACCAATTACTATGCTAATCTAATCCATATCCAATAAGTTTTGATTTAATTTAAAAATTTGTTATTTTCACGTGGGGTGTACATGGGTTGGGTTGGGTTGGATTAAGGGTGTTTTTTGGACCAATCCAAAAATTCGGGTTGGTTGAATTGACAACCCAAATAAAGTCTCTAACCCAAACCAACCTAACCCTTAAAATTCAGGTTGGGTTGGGTAGAGTTGTTAGGTTATAATTTGTTTTTTTCCTTTTTAATTAAAAATATGTAAATTTATATACAATACATGACTAATAAGTAAAATCTCATAAAATTCAAATGCTAAATACCAATTATATCTAAGATATTTATTGTAAACTTCAAATAAAGACAAATATCAGAACAATTTTAAAATAATAATATTTAAAATTCACAAATTAATCAATACAAAGTAATCAAATTTTAAACAAAAAGAAATATATATAGCATATTTTAATTATATATATGAAATTCGGGTTGGGTTGAATCAACCCAAATTTTTTTTAACCAACCCATGACCCAACCCAACCTAATAAAAATAGAAAAAATTTAATTCAATCTAACCCAACCGAACCTTTATATTTTGAATTGAATAGTCTGGATTGTTCGGTTATTTGAATACCCCTATTTTCAAGTATTTAATTAGCTGCTAGATGCTCTTAAGGAGCGGACTCGTTGGTGAAGACCTGCGGTCTCTCCCATATCAAAAGTCGTATTATTAAAATAATAATTAAAAACAATATTAATTAAAACTGTTTCAGTACGGCATGAAAAGCAAACGGGGTGGTGGCGCAGTTGGCTAGCGCGTAGGTCTCATAGCTTAAGAGTTATCCTGAGGTCGAGAGTTCGAGCCTCTCTCACCCCATTATTTTTTTCCTACTTTCTCCTTTTGTTTTTCTTTCATTGACTGGAAAGAAGTTGCTGAAAGATTTGACAAAATTATATTATTTTAGCATACTAATATGGAGGTTAAGAGATCATAATATAATAATATATGTTTAAACTCTTTCTTTTTTTTTTTTCCTTTCGTATAATAATTATTATTCAGCTAAACTCATTTTAGTATATATGTTTAAACCAGTTGAATTAGGTTTAGATTAACGAGAAACTAAAAACAACAAGATAGGATGTTCCCACCTCCGAAAATCAAAGCAAATCACCAAAATATATACAACCACGAACAAAGAAAATAAAAATAAAAACAAACCGATATTTGTTTAAATATTAAGCTAACACATTTCGTCCACAATACCTCCATTCATTTTTCAAACTTTTATTTAGAGAAAATATCTTTGATATCATGCTCACTTCGTTCTAACTTACCAACACTTGTAGTGACAGTATCTAGCAACAACAAGAAGTACAAATTAAGACACGTAACTTTAAATCAATTTATCGCGGAGTCGCAAACCACGAGTATCATGCATATCTTTGGCTACACAGTCAATCAAAAGAGGAGTACCTCTTCCAACTATTTTATAACTATGTTAAATTCAACTAATAAAACTTTCATAATCATGATTATACTCATGAATACTATAAACCTTAGCTTTTTTTAAAATACCATACAACATTTTATTACTGACATAATAATAATGTTTACCCAAAACATACCAACAACTAGCCATACATTTTTTTAGTAATAAAAGCTTAGCACTTGAAGGTATTAAGTTTAATGATGGATCTCTCAATGAATCAATTTGATGAAGTATAAATTTTATGATTAAACTTCACTAAAAAAAAAGTACATCTAACTTTTAGTTACGAGAAATTAGGGGTTCTACTCTAATAAATGTCAAAATTTGGATTATTTACCTACATATTACGTTCAATGTTTGTACACCTCTTTACTCAAGAATCAACAAGATTACATGTATTTTTTTTTTTTTTTTTTTTTTTTTTTTTTTGGTTCTTTAGAGCTTCAAACCTAATAATTGCCAACTACAGGATGATTCTTATGCTCGAGATTCATAATTTGTACATCTATAGTAATTGAAACATTTTCCTTATTCTATGATATCTTTTTATAATTTATAAGATGAAGATGATCATAATCTTATAATGTTGCCGATTATTTAACTCTATCATATATAGATTTAAATATTCTCATGTTAGAGTTGTCCTTTATGTTTTCTTTGCTACAATAAATGGGAGGATCATAGATTTTTTTTTTTTCTCTTTTTGTTAAATTTCATATTGATATTCAATATTTTATATATTTCAATTTCATATTTGCGTATTGAATTTTCAATTAATAATAATAAGAAAAAATAGTATATTTGAGATTTGTATGAATTTGATCCATGAACTTTTAAAATTAACAAATCTAATTCCTTAGATCTTGTTGAGTAACTATTTTATTTTTGGTTTTTGGTTTTTGAAATTAAGCCTATTTCTTCCTCATTTCTTACCATGATTTGCATATTTAGTACAATGGTTGAATTTTTAACCAAATTCCAAAAACAAAAACAAGTTTTTAAAAACTATATATATATTTTTTTAGTTTCCAAATTCTGGCTTGATTTTTTAAATGATCTGTAAAAAGTAGATAACAAAAGAAGAAATTTGGAGGTGAAAGTGATATCTATAGGCTTAATTTTTTTAAAAAAAACAAAAAATCAAATGGTTACCAAACCAGCTTTTAGTTGTTGATTTTTTGGAATTCATAAATTTACGAGATACAAGATTGAAAGTTTAATATTCCATTAAATATAAAATTGAAATATATTTGTAATAGATCAATTAATTGTTCAAGAATTAAAATTGGTAAAAAAAAAACATATACAAAATTAAAAGTTTATATAAGCTTTAACTCTGATGTATCATTCATCGTGGGAGTGGTGGACTTTGGAGTCATTGCTCGTAATTCTAATGATGAACCTATGATTTTGATGCAAAAAACTCTAAAGTTCATTGATATTGTCGAGCTTGTCGAGATTGCTACTCTCATAAATAAATTTATCGCTGAGAAGTAGGGGTTCATCCTTTATGAGTTGAAAAAGAAAGGATGACTTTCTAGAACTTACTTGAAAATTTGGATTGTTTTAACAGAAAAGTACATGCCTTTATTAATGACATTCAAGTTTTTCATCGATGAGATTGTTGTTTGAAGCTTCTCATTTTATCCACGAAAATTATAATTCATTTGTTCACATTCTGACATCTAATATACGACGAACCAAACTTGAAGACCACCCATAAATTGATGTTGTTGTCTATTGATTTGATCTATCTTTTAGTTTGGGAAAATTTGCACAAGAAAACCTATTTTAAAGGTTCAAAATGGCAAATGACCCAAGTTTTAAAAAAACTGTCAAATGACCATTTGCTGATGTCATGATCACATGAAATTATAATATTGCCCTTACTTTCTTGATTTGTTTTTCTTTTTCCTCTTCCTTTCTCCCTCTCTTTTATTATTCTGCTGCGTCTTCTTCTTCTCCAACTTCTTCTCCTCTATGCATCTTCTTCTTCTTTTCCGACACGATAAGTTCACATAAGCAACTTCAACGCGACCAATTCCATGAACAAGAGTGAGAATGAGAAAGAGAATAGTGATTTTGTGAGTGAGGAAAAGAAAAGCGAAATCGATCTGAGCGAGACGGGCGAGAGGGGGAAGAAGATAACCCATTGTTCCATGGATGTTCGCAAATGGATCATTAACAAGAGGGAGAGCGAGTGCAAGATGTTTTTCTGCATGCTCTTGAGTATATTTTGATAATTTCATCCGAATTTGACATCAGCAAAGGGTCATTCAACTTTTTTTTTTTTTTTAAAAAAAACTGAGTCATTTAACATTTTTGGCCCAATTTTTGGGTCATTCATACAAATTCCCCTTTAGTTTGCTTTTTCAAATTTTTATTACTTAAAAAAGAAAGGTTAAATTATAAAAAATGCCACTGAACTTTACATTTTGTGTCAAAAATATCCTTGAAGTTTCAAAAGTTTCAAAAATACATTTAAACTTTCAAAAAGAGTTCAAACAATACCCTTGCCGTTAGTTTTGGATGGAAACCATTAAATTTTTGTCTAAAAAATACCCTTAAACTTTCAAAATATTTAAAAAATACCCTTAATTTTATAAAAGTTCAAAAATACATTCATCGTTAGTATTTGAACAAAAATTGTTAATTCTTCGTGACAAAAACGACTTTAGAAATAAAATAAATTAAAAAATGCTCCTATTGATTAATTTGTTTGAAGTTTTCTTAAATTCGAAAAACCAATTTAAAAATAAATTATATTGATATTTTCACTTTTTTCATATAGGTATTCTCATATTGCTCTCAAAATTTCCAATTCTTAGCTTAAGCCAATGTTCTCAACAACCAAAATAAAAACAAAAAATTTAAGTTAAAACATAAAATACCACAAAATTTCACAAAATTCCAAAATCACAATTTCCCCTTGAAACATACCAAAACAATAAATAATCAAATAAAAAAAGTATTCGACTATTTATCGTACATATATATAGTCTCATATTTCTCTTAATTTTCCAATTCTTAGCTTACACTAATTTCCTCAACAACCAAAGTATACCAAAACACTGTGACGCTGAAGGTCCCTCACAAAGCGCCTTAAAGAGCAAATTGGAAGATTTGCCTCTTCATGCACGCATATCAAATGGAGAGCGATTCGTCGCCATAGGGCAACATTGCAACGTTTGCCTAGTAGATTGTTTCTATGAATGGTGTGGGGCACAATCGTCGTAGCACTTGCGCAACGTTGTGCTTCCCCTTGCTCGATTTCACCGTTTTGCCTCCCGTTGCTTACTAATTGCTCCATTTAAGCCAGAATTGCATCCAAAACGTTTTGACGACTTCTTTTGCTCGATAGTTTATCTAAGAACTAAAATAAACATTAAGTTCCTAAGAAGGCAACATGATTTAGGCTAATACTTTTTTTTATTTGATTATTTATCGTTTTAGTATGTTTCAAGAGGAGATTTTGATTTTGGAAATTTGTGAAATTTTGTGGTATTTTGTGGTATTTTTTGTTTTAACTTAAAATTCTGGTTGTTGAGAAAATTGGTATAAGCTAAGAATTAGAAAATTAAGAGAAATATGAGAGTAGTTATATAAAAAAAATGAGGATATTTATATAGTTTATTTTAAAATTGGTTCTTTTCAAACTTAGAAAAACTTCAAACAAATTGATCAGTAGGAGCATTTTTTAATATATATATATATATATATATATAATATATATATATATATATATATATATATATTATATTTTTAAAGTCATTTTTGTCACGAGAAATTAATACTTTTTGTTCAAATACTAACCGTAGAGGTATTTTTGAACTTTTATTAAGTTAAGGATATTTTTGAAACGTTTTAAAAGTTTAGGAATATTTTTGAAATAAAACTTTAACGATTTCCATCCAAAACTAACTATAAGGATTTTTGAAACTTTTGGAATTTTATTGACATTTTTTACCCAAAGTGTAAAGTTCAGGATCATTTTTTTTATAATTTAACCAAAAAAAAGAAAAAAGAAAAAAAGAATTCCATTCTAGCAACTTTTGTTCGAGCATTTCTTCGTTATCATTTTTCCTCGCGTTCATTCCTTTTTGAACTTCGAAAAATTTGTACGGATGACCCAATTTTTGGGTCCAAAATGTCAAATGACCCATTTTTAAAAAATAATGTCAATTGACCCTCTGCCGACATCATCGCCATGCAAAATTACATAAATTGCCCTTACACCAGCCTCACGAGGTAAATCTTGCTCTCATCTGATTAAACACTCTCGCTCTTGCTTGAAATTCTCTAGTTTGATGTGATTACTCGTCAGTGTACGAATGACTTGACAATTTTCACGAGGAAGCCTAAAATCAAATCAATAATACCTAAACACAATACAATGGTGATTTCTTTAAACTCTAAACTCCATTTCAAAGTTGATTACTTCTCTGGTTTTCGACGGTGTTTTGTTGAGTGGAGATTTTTCGAATGGGGATTTCCAAGACGAGGCTTTTTCAGAATGGAACAACTTTTTCAGTAAGGTGTTTCATTATTTTGAGTCTGTTTAATTATTTTTGGAAAAGTAGCATTACGAAATTTTGTATTGGGAAAGAGTAAGAAAGAGAAAGAGTAAGAGAGAGAGCAAGAGTAAGAGAGAGAGCGAGACTAAGAGAGAGTGAGATTATGAGAGAGAGCGAGATTATGAAAGAGAGCGAGATTGAGAGAGCGGGATTTTGAGAGAGAGTGAGATTGAGAGCGAGAGTACACTTCAATTGCTTGTACAACTTAATGACAAATGTTCTCTTGCTTTGTAGGATGACAGAAAAGTGTCTACTTATTCGATATGGAGGTGATTAGGATGAGAATGAAAGTTCATATATTGGGGGACAGTTGACAAGAATCATTGTGCCTCATACATTGAAGTATGAAGAACTTAAATCTTGCGTTTACAGGGTTACAAAACTCAGTACTTTAGAGTTTGATCTTATACTGAAAGTTAAATATAAACTTCAATTTGAAGTCCTTCCACAATGCATAAGAAATGATGATGATGTTTGCTTCATTCTTTTGCAAGAAGAGTTTGGTAGACTTCAGATAGCTGTAACGTTGAAATCTAACCAGGACGAAAATATTGGAATGAGGTTTGAAAATGTGAGTTATGATGATATGACTGTGGACAGACAATACGAGGAATCATATTAATTTCGTCGGGAAGAGGGTGATATTCCATTGTCTACCAACACTGTACCATCAACATTCAATTATATGGATTATGGTCTTTCAGTGGATGTGAATGAGCAACCAGTAGGATTGAATGAAATGGATCGTGATCATGGAGATGTGCGTCATTCTACAGCTTCAGTGGTTCAACCATCTGTGTCTTTAAGTCATTGGACAAAGTTGATTATGCCTGACACCTCTTCATCTAGAACAGAGGACGTTAAAGTTGGTCAACTATTTTTGAGCAAAAATGACTTGAAAATGAGATTATCTATTCTGTTCATCAACAAAATTTTGAATTTAAGGTCAGGAAATCAACCAAATCTCTATTCATTGTCAGATGTATTGGGGAGACATGTAAGTGGAGCCTTCGTGTAGTCAAAATGGAAGGGTTTGATATATTCAAGATCACAAAGTATTGTAGTTCGCACACATGTTCCATTGGAATTTTGAATCACGACCATAGACAAGCAACTGCTATGGTTGTTGGTCAGCTCATTAAAGATAAGTTCACGGGAATAGGATGTATTTATAAGCCTTGTCATATCGTTGAGGATATAAGGAGAGATTATGGCTTGAACATAAGTTATGATAAAGCGTGGCGTGCAAGGGAAACCACGTATGATCTCACTAAAGGTACTTCAGAATACTGATACTCTAGACTACATGCTTATGGAGAAGCGTTAAAAATAGAGAATCTAGGTACAGTTTTGGAGATCGAACTTGAAGATGAGGTGCATTTCAAGTATATTTTTATGGCATTAGGGCCTTATATTAGAGGTTTTGCAAGCTGTCGGCCTTGTATTATTGTTGATGGGTCACACTTGAAAGGAAAATACAAAGGCACCATGTTGGTTGCGGTTTCTATGGACGGGAACAATCAATTATACCCACTAACATATGCAATAGTGGACAATGAAAATGATCGATCATGAAAATAGTTTATGTCAAACTTGAAATTCAGTATCGAAGAACCCGATAATCTGGTGTTTGTGTCTGATCGGATGGTATCTATCGGCAATGCTATTCGTGCATTTTTTCCCACGACATTTCATGGATTGTGCACATGGCATGTAGAACAAAATCTGTTTACAAACTTTAAGGATAGTACGGTTGTTGGGATATTTAGAGATGCAGTAATGACATTTCGCATGACAGAGTTCCAGACAAAATGGGACGAACTCCGTAGTTTTCGAGACGGTGTTGTCACGAAATATTTGGAAGACATCAGTCTTCAAAGGTAGGCACGAGTTTACCAAATAGAACGAAGATATGATAACATGACATCTAACAGTGCAAAGTGTTTCAATTCGTTAACTAAGGAGTATTGACTATTTCCCATAGTATGCTTGATTGAACATGTTAGAGGAATGCTCCAATCGTGGTTCTACGAACGGAGGAATTACTGGGCATCTCGAATGACATTGCACTCTAACTACTGTGAAACCTGATTGGCAAGTTAGGCCGATACACGCAGACGATATTGGGTGGAGCCTATTGATTGTTATCGGGTACACGTGCGAGATAATCGATTGGAGGGTACTTTCAATCTTCACACGAAGGAATGCAAGTGTAAGGAATTCGACTCACTTGGTATCCCGTGTTCACATGCAATTTTTGTTGCCAAGGAACGAAATATACCCATTAAAAGTTTTTGTAGTCAATTTTATACAGTAGACTCTTTAATGACTGCATATGCAGAGCTTATAAATCCACTTGGCCACATATGTGAATGGAAGAGACCTCCTGGATATGTAGAAAAGATTATCCTTCCTTCGAAGTTTGTGCCACAAGCCGATGACAGAGAGTGAGAAGAATACCATCCAGAGGAGAATTTCGCAGACAAATGAAATGTGGTTGGTGTGGGAATTATGGGCATAATCACCAAAATTGTACCGAACCACTTACAACCGTGTGATGTGCTGATGCCAGAGACCGTGACACAAACACCTTTCATCTAGTTTAGTTTGTAACTAACTTGTAACATTTCATTTGTTATAAATACCATTGATCAGTTTTTCATACGTCATACTTGTAACATATTTGTAACATACTTCATACTTTTTCATACTTGTAACATACTTCATACTTTTTCATACTTTATACTTATAACACTTCATACTTCATACTTTCATCTTGTAAACAAAAAACAATAATAAACTGGTGTATTTCTATAATAGCAATCTTCATACTCTCTCAGTCTTCATACTCTCTCCATCTTCATACTCTCTCAATCTTCATACTCTCTCAATCTTCATACTCTCTCAATGTTCATACTTGTAACAAAAAACAATAACTTCATACTCTCTCAATGTCCATACTTGTAACAAAAAACAATAACTTCATACTCTCTCAATCTTCATACTTGTAACAGAAAACAATAACTTCATACTCTCTCAATCTCGCTCTCTCTCAAAATCTCACTCTCTCTCAAAATCTCGCTCTCTCAGTCTCGCTCTCTCAATGTTGAACTTTGAACCTTGAACCATATAATGTTCTACATACCATTGATACAATGAAAAGAGCAGTAGCTCAATTATGCATGTTTTGATAAAATTATGATATTGAACTTTGAACTTTGAACTTACATAAAAAATACATATTCAATTATACAATGAAAAGAGCAGTAGCTCCATCATGCATGTTCTGATAAAATTATGATATTGAACTTTGAACTTTGGACTTTGAACTTACATAAAAAATACGTTCAATTAAACAATGAAAAGAGCAGTACCTCCATTATACATAAAAAATAAATGTTTTTACATACATAAAAAATATACGTTTTTACATACATAAAAAATACAATAAAAAAATACACGTTCTATACACATAAAAAATCCTATATTCACTCATCTTCTCCTGAGTGATTACGGACGGATCAGCATTAGTCACCAGGTGTTCTAGTAATTTGATTGCGAAGATGCCACAATCAAGCAACCCGTGTTGTATGTCGACATTCATGGTCACGAGATTTTCCAACAGGCTGTGGATAGGTCCAGCTTTAAACGATCCACGTCACAGTAGTGAAGTAGGGATGGTACTGTGACCGTAAATGACTCTAGCCAATTCACCAGCTTTGTCATTGGTGTGATGGAAGTGAATCGAACACAAATATGTGGCCTCTGTTAATGTCCATTGCAAGGACTATCCAGTGGTTACTGATATTCATCGCCGTATAAATGAAATCCACATCTGCCCATTTGACATCGAATTTACCATTGACGTAGTCCTTATACGTGTCTTCATCTTTCCATGCTAGGGCAGCCTCCAGAAGTGTCTTATTCTTTATTCGTTTAAATACCCCGTCCCGAGCATTAAGGTGACTCTGTCAAATAAAATGAGAAGTTAAGTAACGAAATATAATGAGAAGTTAAGAAACGAAATATCAAAATTTACCATTACACCAATTGGCAAGATGGTGAACTTGTGCATGCATATGTCAGACCGGGTATAAAATTTTTCTTTCATAAAATAAAATAAATTATTTATGGACTGCACGAAAAATTACTATGTCAATAAAAGTACAAGATAGCCAACATGTAAAAAAGTCAAGACTACATCGCACTCGACCAACGAATTCGGGGTAATCAATTCCTTGAAGAATTACTTGGCGAGTGGTTTAAAAGAGTTCTCTCGAACCTCGTTGTCCATATTGTCGTATGAGATGCAGCCCATCATTTCTGTAAAGATATTGTGTGGAACATCATGTGCTACGTTATATATGGCGATCGTTCTGGATAGTGACATAGTTACACCTGGGAGAGGATGCTTAACCACACTTTTCTTCTTTACTTAAGTTGGAGGTGTATATTTATCAACAGGTTTCCTCTTACGATTAATTCTTTGAGATTTCTACATAAACAGATAACAAAATATTATTCATCCAGAAATATAAAAATATAAACAAAGATTACTGATCAATAAATTACTCACCAGTGTAACTTCTTCTGTGGTCGTAACAATCCCAGAAGTGTCGGCCTTTGGGATACCAGACATGTCAGCCTCTATATATGGCATGGTGAGTAAGGCAGACATGTTGGGCTCTGTTTGTGGGACGTCGGCCTCTATAGGTTCGACTCAATTGATGATGTCGTGGTAGTATCGGGCTGTAGAGGAGGGATGAGAGTGTCAGAGGCAGTCGCATTATTGGTATCGGGATCCTGAGATGGGATGGATGACCTGGTCGTCTCTTCATTCACCGTGGAACCTTCAATTAGTAAAGTAAAATGATGAGTTCACAAACAAGTAAAAACTAAACACATAAAGACATAAAATGATAGTAAATGCAAACTTTACATACTGCAATAGTGACAGGATGACCGACAATTGCCCTTTCATGTCTGTCATGTTTTCCTCCATACCGAATACACGACTATCTAAACCCGATATACGGCCATCCAACCTCGATAATAAGTTTTCAATGGTCCGTAGGTACGAATAAATAGACTCGTCAGGATTGGCTCCCTCCCTGCAGTGGGGAGCACACTCAGGACACTTCTCATCCACAGTTCGCTCTCTACGGGAATCCGCAAGATAGACATCAAGTTGGTTCAACTCGTCCTCATCGCGTAAGTCCCCCATCACATCATGGAACATATCATCATTAGGTGTGTATGTCCCTCCTTCCACCCTTCCATATTCAGCATCCTCGTGCTTAGAATGCTCAGGTTCATCCCCTCCCTCCACTCTGACAACTTCATCATTGTCATATCCACGATGATCATCACCGTCACTTTCACTTTTAGCACTACCCCCATCACTAGTCGACATATTGTCACTTTCAGAACTATCATCATCCGCATCTAGATCAAATATAGGTCGTTTGTCGACTGGGATATCCCAAACTTCCTTTCAGCATTTGAAATGATACCCTCTTTAACCTTTATCTGCATTAACAACCCAGTAAACTGGTTAGTGTCAATTTAACAACCAGATAAACATATTATGCATAGAGTAAACATACATTGTTAGACTCAAATATCTCTCTCTCGAGTACTTTGAAGGACATTGAGTGGGAGTATGACCATCGTAATATGCGGGGCAAAGCCACCTTGCTCCTTCGCTCCGCAATGTTCCCAGCTATCGATGAAGTTAGGATCTCATACGTCCATACCTAAATAAAATTTAAAATATATTAAGAACAATAGTAATGTTAAATCAAACAACACGATTATTATGTTAAGCAAATTTATCTGGAACGCTTGTGGAGATACATGTAAAGAGTACTTCACAAGGTAATTTTTATTTCCTTTGACCCTCGTCTTGTTTAGACTGCTCTTATTATTCAACGCAGTCTTTAGGGCATCTAATATCCTCTCCCAAATAATAGTATCCCAATCAAGACTGTTGTAGTACTCTAAGTTTTGAACGTCCTTAAAACGTTTGAGGTCCACTATATTTTTCTGTTTGTTTTTCCCCATCATTACAACCTCATCATAGTAAACTACTGTGATCTTCACAGCATCATCATCATTTTCAAACTCCAACTCCTTGTATTTTCTTCAAGTTGATGGGGATGTAAGGTGTCCTTCGTCACTCGATTACCAAAATACTTGATAGCAAGTTCATACGAGGACTGCTGGTTCTGATCAACTCGTGTTGGGGATTGCCACAAACCAGTCATCAACAAAAAGTCATCCTTCGAAAAAGTGACAATCTTTCCATAAACAGAGAATGACATTGAGTCTGATCTCGTCCTCTTAACTTCTCTCAGCAACATGTGATGGATAATTGGGCTGTTAAACACCATATCAACATCTACAAATCGCCCAAAAACTGTTCTCTTGAACATGTCCAACTGCCTTGGCGTAAGCTTCTCCTTCACAATCATGTTTGCATTAGCAATGTGGACCAAGCTTGTTACTTAACCGGGAAATCGGTTGGCTTCGGGTATTCTGAAATGTGTTGCCATCTTAAATCACTCATGCATGAAATAAAGATTCAATCAGTAAACTCCTTCATAAAAAAAAAATTGTAAAACAACATTCTGTTTAAATCTCGCTGGATTCGCTCTTTCTGATGTCGCCCTCTCTGGTGTTGCTCTCTCCGGTGTCGCTCTCTCCGGTATCGCTCTCTCCGATATCGCTCTCACCGGTGTCGCTCTCTCTAGTATCGCTCTCTCTAGTGTCGCTTTCTCCAGTATCCCTTTCTCTGGTGTCGCTCTCTCCGGTGTCGCTCTCTCTAGTAACTCTTACTTATCTTGCTCACATTCTCTCTTTTTACTCGTCTTCAATCACATAACACATCGAAAACCAAAAAAACAAACAAAAAAACCATAGGTTCACAGTATTTATAAACCCCAGAACGACCCACCCTTTCTGGTATCGCTCTCTCTAGTATCGCTCTACCGATTTCACTCTCACTTATCTCGCTCACAAACTCTTTCTACTCGTCTTCAACCACAGAACACATCGAAAACAAAAAAAAAAAAAAAAAAAAAACCATATCAGTGTATTTCTAAACCCAGAACGACCCACAAAGCCCCATTACCAATCAGTGTAAGACATTTTCAGGCACAGATTGAAAGATTTACCGATTAGATTCGATTTGTCGGCGACAGTAGAATCGTTTGCAAGCCGAAATGATGAATTCTAAAGAATTTTTTAGTTTATGAGCGATACGAAGCCGTTAGCCTTGGAAAATTTGAATGAAGAGTTTTTAGTTTTGGTGGGTTCTCAGTAAAAAGGTAAGAAGACGAAGAAGTAAGGGTAATTTATGTAATTTGATATGGCGATGATGTCAGCAGAGGGTCAATTGACATTAATTTTAAAAAATGGGTCATTTGACATTTTGAACTAAGAAATTGGATCATTCGTACAAATTTCCCTTCAACTTCCCACTTCCCATAAAATGAGGAGTTCTCCATAAAATTCTCTCTCAAATTTCTATTCATCTCTTCACCAGCAGCTTCAGCTTCAGGTACTGTTTCCACTGATGGCCCTTCGCTTTTGATTCTCTTTTCCTCATCATTTCAACTTCCTTGTGCGATTCTGCGTCAATGTTGCTTTCATCGTCGCTTTTCTCCATGTATTACCAAAGCCTTCAGAATGTGATTTCTAACTTTTCCTCATCTTAATTTCTTAGATGAGTTCTTTTTTTGATTTTCTGTTTTAGTTTCCTTGTTATTCCAATTTTCTCGGGTTGCAACGTTCATTTGTTGTGTTCAGATTTTTCATATTGCTGGACTTGGTGGAATCAAGAAATCCATATTTTCCCGTTTTGTTTCACTGGTTCGGTGTTTGTAAAGGGAGAAGGAAAAAGGATTAGGTAACTGATTCATCGTCATCCTCTTCTTGGAAAATTTTCCATCTGGTTGTTGTCATTATTTGTGGTCGGTTGATTTGTAGAATCCTTTGCTATTTTCTTTGATTTGGAGTGTGTCTATGTGGATTTACGAACTTCATCTTTATCTTGTATTTGGTTTAGAAACTTTCCATTTTTTTTAACCTAAGCTCGAATAGGCTTTGAAATTAATACTTCTTAGCTAATTTGAAAATTGCTTAAAAATAATTTATAAATCACGTTAAATTCGATCACAAAGTTTCCAAAATCATGTCACAGAAATGTGTTAACCTGTTTCTACATACACACACACATATTTATATGTTATATTGGATCAACTTGCTCACATCTCAACTATTCTCACCGGAGAAAATCTAGCAACCTAATCAAATAGGTAAAAAACGTGCCCAAACTTATACCATAATCCTGAACCTTTCTAAAAAGGATACAATACTATCACTGTAACTATGAATTCTGAGATAATAGCATTTTCCACCAAAAAAAATAGCCCCAGCTGGTCACATATAAAATGAAAAAGTCAGCATATGAAGGTATTAGTTTCATGACCAGAGGATTCAATTTGATGAAAGTTAAACCTGCACTTAATGAAGTTTTCTCAAGAATCAATATGATTACATACGTTGACTCTTTGGTTTTTAGGGAGATACAAGGCCGGTGAGATAGCCACCATAGGAAGACTTTTATGCTCTACATTCGAAACTTGTCCATAGTAATTAAATCGGTTTCCTTATTCAAGAACTCAATTTCTTCCATTAAACTAGCCAACTTTTTTTTCAAATATGTCTATGAGATCTTTCTTCCTTCATAAGATGAGGAGGGCCTGACAAAGACAACTTCTATATAATGTATAACGATTCAGAATCCATTTGATTATTTTAACTTTACAAGTTCAGGTGTGATAATAATTTCTTGTCTCCTCTGCTATCAGCCTTGGGTTTATTTTACTTATCTTTTTATTAAATGTATGATCTTACACCTAGATATTATTATTTATCCCATCTTCAATCTTTTTGATACACATGGTGGCAAACTTAAAATTTTAGTAGCAAAATTCAGGGTTTAGATACCTTTTCATCTGTCATTGAGTTGATTTATTACTGAAAGATTTGAATTGCACTCACCTTTTAAAAAAAATTCAGAAATATCAACTTAATTATATTGATTATGTACGTGAGGAATAAGTGAAAATGTCCTTGCATTAAGTTCAAGATCTATCTGGCTTTGTTTGTCAAACAACCATTTGGCCCATAAAATGTAGTATGATTGATTCATAGTCAAATTCCTAATTGTTGATTTATTATTTTATTGTTTAGGCATTGGGATATAGTCATGGCCGTTCTTCCATTGGGAATACACAGCAGGTATTGAGGTCCCTATTTCTGTGTTACCATGTTGACATCAGCAGATTTATAACATGCATTACCATGAAAAGAGAGTTCTTGCTTACACAAAGTTTGTTGAGAGAAGCACGGAAAACTTTATAAAAACGTTATGGAACAATTATGATTTTTGTAGGTTAGCCATTTAAGATAAGTTCATTGAAGTTCAAATATCTTGTTGTAATCCAGATTTGTCTTTGCAAAAGAAGTTCTAAATGTCTGCTCGAAATTTAAAAGGGAATGTCACCTAATGGAACTTACTTTATGGTCAAATACCGTTATCTGGTTTATTAGGTAATGTATTCTTTGTGAGGCAAAATTGTTACAGGTAAAAGGGATACAGATGGAAGTGCCCCACGGCCCACACAGCCAAGAAACACACACACACACAATACATCACACAAGATAGGTAAAGCGTGGGAACCTTCTGGCGAATCAAGTTGTCTCAAACTTAAAGAAACAGTTCACTAATTTTATGATTTTTTTTTTCAATGACAAACGAGAGGGAACATTTATATGAGGGCAACCAGTCTAAAGAGTATTTAGTACTCCCATGAAGGTGGATTAAGGATACTGAGTTGTATTTAGTAATTAGTATTTACTTTGTACCTTTGAATTTAAGAAGGATACATTTTTATAAATAATGAAAGTGAAATATCATTGCCATATTTTGTTTGCAAGTTAGGATAGGGTTATATACGTTATTTTTCTGTCAATTATTGCAATTTTTTCATATATTTTTTATTCTACATTCTTTGATATTTTTGAAAATTTTCACATTTATACGAAGGTTCCTTTGATCATCATGGATCAAATGCTACAAGTTCTTGTATCCACGCTAAGATCTGTCCACCTCATTAACAGGTGAGTTGAAAACATCAGAGAAATACTCTACAAAGTGCCTTAAGTCGGCATGGAAGGCCATGGTGATCAGACGTTGCGGAAGCCATCAGTTATTTTAACTGGAACAGCCAAGGAAGGTAGCTCTGGCCCTCCTATTGGTCTTGTTGATATTGGCGTGAGTGAAGGTGCTTACCTTTTTCGCGTTGCACTGCCTGGTGTGCGAAAAGATCGAAGTAAGTCTTCGTTTTGTCTTGTTTTTCTGTCAATCTTGCTTTTGCGTTGATCTAATCCTGCTTATACCTATGAAAAGTTAATTCCGGGACCGATCCATTATATCATCTGTTTGCTTATTAGAGAGATAACCAATTAGACAAATCTCCAGGTAAGGTAAAATTTGAGATCAAAAGTGACGGTAAGGTTCAGATTGAAGGAGTGATGACAGGTCCAGGCGTTTTAAAAGAGTCATCAGCTATGTACCAGATGAAAGTCCAGCAACTGTGTCCTCCAGGACCTTTTACGGTTTCTTTTAAGCTGCCTGGGCCAGTTGATCCGCGGTTGTCTTTGCCTAGTTTCCGGCCTGATGGCATTCTGGAAGTGGTGGTTATGAAGTCCAGAGCACATCCTACAGTCGCTGATTCTCACCCACCACTGTGAGTAGGTACATGGATTTGCCGTCTCCTTTTGTATTTGATTACCAGGCACTGGCATTACCCAAATTTTTTAGAGTAGTTGTATTTTTCAATGTTAATTTTGTCTTTGTATGAACCTGGGGCGTTAAATTACATGAACTCTCTCCCGAACTGGTCAGAGTTTCCATCATGTTCTTGTACTTTTAATTATGTGTTTAACAAGTTGTTGCCAATTCTATAACACTCATGCTTACATGAAATGTTGATTGCATTAATCATAGATTATGTGATGTTACATGAGATTTGAAAATGATTGGACTAATTTTGGCACCAATTGCAAATTAAATACACCTGGAAGATTGATAAACCTGTTCTCTTAGTCCTAAACCTGTCTCTATTAGCCGCTTGAAATATTCCCACCTACTATGGTTTCGTTGTATGTTATATAATTTCCTATCAATACAATTGGCATTTTGTATAGGTGTTAAATTGATGAAGTTAATGGTCAAATTGAGCTTAGTTCAGTGGTAATTGATATGATATTTTTTTCTAGAAGTCAGAAATTTGATCTCCTATTTGTTGTTAAAAAAATGGTGAAGTTAATAGGAAAAATCTACTATCCACAAGTTTGAAGGTTTGTATACTTATTTGAAAATTTTAGAAGTTCATGGACTAATCAATACACACCATCAGATTAAATTTGTAATTGAGCATTTTTTTAGTATTACGATTCAATGTGGATTTTGTATGTTTACTTCCAAGAAGATACTTGTATTTAAGTTTGGTTTTTTCAAGAGTTGTTTCATCAAGACATATTTTCGATCAAGAGTTAAATGTTTAAATTTTCGTAATCCACACGTTTGAACTAAAAAAAAAGTTGTTTATACAATAAATTATTATTATTATAAATACTTGGTTAAAGAGTGTATAATATTTCAAATGTGTTGATTGGATTAGAAGGGTGTTGATTGTATAATATTTAATTACTTTATAAAGTTAAACATTAAATTAAAAAACATGAAAATGAAAAGAGATAAAATTCTTAAAATTTATAAATAGAATAAAATTTTGGTGATCGCTTTAAATTTGGGCATATGAAACGAATAGAATCTTTTGTACGACACTTGCTCCCGTCCTAGAGTAAGTTAGCTGAGTTAACAATGGAATGTTGGTGACACAACTAGCCTATTTTGCAACTTCAGCGCCTCTTTGAGAGAGCCACTTTAGAAAACAGGATTGAGAAAAAGGTTTTGAAAATTACTAGAAAACATTTGAGAAAACATATGAGATAAACAACCTGGGTTACTTAGCATACAACCAAGGTAACAAGTATTGGCAACTAATCCTACCCTATAGTAGATTTTTTGAGGAATAATTGATGCGCTACCCTGCACACGTAGAGTAGAAAAGAATCACACATTAAGTGCAAAAAGTTTTACGGTAAAGATGAGTTGTTATGAGTAATAATGAGCATGCGACCGTAGACAACACGCTTTGAACAAGTATGATTATGATAGTATGTGCCCCTAATACATGTTTCTCTCACTAATATCTCTTTTCTTACACATATTTGTATGTTTCACTCACATACTTGTAAATAAAATATGTAACTTTTTACACGTATAGTCTAAATAAATAAGTTTAATTACACAATTATCTAAAATTTCTTATTTTTTACTTGAATAGCCTAGTAAACTATCACAAAAGTCGACATAATCCATTTTTTTCCAAAAATATATACAATAATATTAATACCAAAAAAAGCATGTAAAAAAAGTTTCTTGTGGTTATGAACTTCTCAAAATGAATTTATTTTCAAAACCTATACAAGTAAGGAAAGTTTCTTAAAAAATCTGAAATTTGTTGCCCTCATAAATGAAAGCAAAAATTTGCAAGAAAGTATATTTGATATATACATCACTATATATTTGAATTTTCTAGAAATAAACTAGGGTATATTTGATAAATTTATGAATAGCACAAATTTGACAATATATCGTCTTATATACCGAACAATATATGTTATGTATATTTACATTTGCAGTATATTTGTAAACATACCAAAAAATAAATCACGATACATGCGATATATATTTACATTTTCAATATATTACCAGTATATTCGACATATACTTCAGATCTCAATGAAGAGGTGATCAATTTCCAACTAGGATGTTGGGTTTTATGTCCTAAAACTCGTGGTTCTTAAACAATAACTTATTATGTACATCAATAAAGGTGTTATTGAAGTTTGATTCAATAACGTAGTTATTGAATAAATGAATTACTCATTTTGTTTTAGAAATAAATCCAATAAACTTAAGATCCATGACTATTACATGGGTACTTGAACTTTATATGGATACATAAGAGTGGATCGGGTTCGAGTAAATAGCCAAAGTGATCTATAGTATATGAATAAGGTTGGGTACCTTATTATGGTAACACTATTGAATGCGACCCACTTTGTAATTATTACAATCGTTGTAAAAATGAAGTAATCCTAATTCGTTCATGTGGAGACATGGGGAGTGGGGGCATCCTATGCAATGAGTTTGTATAAGACTGGACCAAGAAATAAGTCACTCTTACTTTATAACGCTGTTTACTATTTAACGACTAACTATTTCAAAGCGATGACCTAGGTAACTTAACCTTAATCCCAAGCTAACTATGAACTCCTGTTTATTCGGGATTATCCTTAGATTTGCATGGGTGAGGGTTGGCTCAACAGCGCCAGCTCAATAAGCCTCTCATTTCAGGAGTAAGACCGGGTAGATAGCTGGGGACATAGGTGCAAGATGGAATTCACTCCTACCCGCTTTTAGGGATAGTAGAGAGGTTGTTCTCTTAAGTGCTGACTTCGGGTCTTGAACAAGAAGTTCCACCCTCTCATTGGCCCGAGAGGGACTCAGTTTGTTGATTGGATCACAAAAAAATTGTTCATTATAGGATCAGTGAGACTTAAAATCTCGGGGGTAAAACAACTATTGACCCAATCATTATTATGAACAACCTGTGAATGGTTAACTTATTAATCATAGTTATATCGAGTGGATACAATATATCTACAGTGAGGAGAGTGCAACTACTAGGTTTTAGTGAAGTGACATGGTAGTTAACGAATGGTGATTAATTAGGATAAAGAGTTTAGCCGGTTAATCTCGGATCGTTGGAGCCCATGATCTATAGGTCCATTAGATCCCCTTACTAGCTCACAAACGGAATAAAACGTAAAATAGCATGATGAGTTAATTTGAAACGTCCAAATTTGAATTAAGGAGATTAGTAACTATATGTGATATAATTACACGTTTAATTATCGACTTAAATGAAATTGGAGAATCAGATAATATATAAATATGATTTAAATATCAAATTGCATGAATAGGGATTCATGATTATGGAATTGATGTTAGGTTGATCATTTTGTTAAGGAGGCTCTCTAATCTCCACTTCGCTGGTTCAATAAATATATTTCATTCTTGTGAAACCTTAGAGAAGAGAATGAAGTTGTACACAATTTAGCTTATTTTTCTCTCTTTTGGGTTTTGTAAGATTTTAAAAAAAATGTCTTTCCAACTTCCATTCTTCCCCTCTTTGAAGGGAGTCGATATGTTTGGCGTTTAGCTATTTCTCTGCTTAATGAATACATGTTATTTTTAAAGGTGTCTAGGTGCTAAGAATTTTATGTTTTGTGTGCATTGTCTACTTGCTCTCTTATAGATTGAATGAAACTGTTAAAGAAAATGGGCTTTTGTTATATTAAACTAAACTTCAAAGCTTAGGCCCACTTTAATGTTCAACAACCAATTCAACCCAAACAAATACAATTCTGTGGCAGGTGATTTGTGTGAAAGAAAATAAGCCATGTAGCTGATGCAATCTGAAGGGTAAAATCACACTTACCTCAGCTGAACTTATCATTTCAGCTTTTGTTCTCTCTCTAAGATCTAACTCTCCCGTTCTTCTTTTTCTTTATACATTCTTGAGGTTTTCTGAAGAAATCGAAGAAAGGATTGAAGATCTTTAACATGCAATGCAACAAATGTAAAGAGAAGAGGAAAAAGAACACAAAGATTATAGTGGTTCGGTCTTGAAGACCTACGTCCACTCTACAAAGGTATTAAGATCTCTTTATTCAAGCTTTCAATGTGTATATTACAAATCTCTTTCTCATCGATTCTCTGTCGTATTTTCAGCATACATTATTGATTCAATAGTTCACTGATTTTATAAGCAGAGAGTTAGTTTTATACCGTTGTTAGTTTGTTTCAGTTTACTTTTCTAACAGTTGTTTCTATTTCTTGTAGAGGTGAGTTGGAAGAGGAAATTTTTAGCTATTTTCCACCTTGAGCTAAAGATTGCTTATACCTTTGTATTATCTCTGATTGTTTTATTTTTTTGGTTGAGTGATCTACTACCTTCAGTAGATCTAAAAAGTACTCAAGTTTGGATCGAACTATTGCTTTGGTCAAATAATTAGATAATTTCTCTTCTGTCTTGACTTTTTCTATCATGATTTCACCTTTCTCTATTTCATTTATGATAAAATGCATTTGAATGTTCACATGCTTAGTTCTGTCATGAAATTGAGGATTCTTTGTTAAGAATATTGCACTTTGATTGTCACATTTTATGTTTATTACTTTCTGATTAAAACTAAGTATCAAAATATCCATTTAGTAGCTTTCCAATGTGCTTTCCCTGGATTGCTCATATACCTGCTCACTAAGCTAGAACAATGAGCTAGATCAGGTCTAGTGCACATCATTAGGTACATGAGGCTATCTGTAGCATTAGAATAGGGGATTGTCTCCATGATTTCTTCTCATCTTTAGTAGAGAGAGAATCTTGGGATGAAAGTTTAAAATGTCGAGCAAGAGGGGTGCTCACAGCTTTAGCTTCAACCATGTTAAATCTTTTTAGAATTTTGGAGGTGTATTCTGATTGGCAAAGAAACAACTTTCTTTTGCTTATGTTTCTATAAATTTCCATGCCTAGGATTTTCCTTATAGCCCCTAGGTCTTTCATGTCAAAGTCCTTGCTCATTTGAGCTTTAATTTCATCTAGTTCATTCATATCACTGCCAGCCAACAACATATCATCCAGATAAAGAAGAAGATATACTTCTTTCTTGTTTGACCCTTCTATTATGCAAATGCAAGAGTCATAGCTACTTCTTATGAAAGTGTAGGGTTAAGATAAACTCATCAAAATGTTTATACCAACACCTAGGAGACTGCTTGAGTCTGTAAAGGGCCTTTTTTCAATAGGCACACATGGTCTTCTGCCTCTTTCTTTTTATACCCTCTAGGCTGAGATATATAGATAGTCTATTCTAGCTTTCCATGTAAGAAAGCTGTGGTCACATCAAGTTGTTATAGCTCTAGATTCTTACAAGTCACAATTACTAGAAGTACTCTGATGGAAGTGTGCTTCACCACGAGGAAGAATATGTAAATCCAACCTTTCTCTTTGAGTGTACCCTTTATCCACCAATCTAGCTTTAAACCTAACTCCATCTTCACTTGAATTCGTTAGTTTCTTTTTGAAAATCCACTTACAGGTCACAACTTTTTTGTTTAAGAGGTAAAGAAGTTAGGATCCAGGTTTCGTTTTTATATGGGGAGTGAAGGGATCTGATCCCATAGCGAAAGCGTTCTCTGTGAGATTGCCTTGCATCCCGTGATTCGATTTTTACAATAAAAAAATCGTTGTACTAGATGGAATAGATAAACATGTAAACTAGCATGATATTGGGGGAAATGGTTAGAACGATTCTTACCTTTGTAGATTCTCCAAGTGTCAGGAACAATCCTCTCCAAGATTCAATGAATGGATCTCCAAACAGCCTTGATCATGAACAATGCCTTGAGCGATCTAGAACACTACCACGAGAGTTACCTCGTTTTTCTCTAGGATTCCAATAGAGGGATAGGTGGTATCCAACTATTGGGAGAGGGAGAGGAGAATAAGGTTTTGAAGATTAGAGAGGCTTAGAGAAAATTTTGCACAGTAACACTATGGAGCTGTATATTATCAGAGTTTCTCCGCAATCAAAGTGTCTCTTGCCAAAGGGCCATGGAAAGGTCTTTATATAGAGAAGAGTCAAACATCTTTTCCAATATATTTTCCTTTTCTATAATTAATTAGATACATTTATTTAATTAATTAACCCATTTAATTAAATAACACTTATTTAATCAATTAGCCCAATTAAATAACATTTATTTAATTTGTACAATTAAATACATTTATTTAATTTTTGATTTGCACAATAATTAAATAACTACTTATACATTAAACCCAATTTAATGTATACATTTATATCATATACATCCCATGTATATGTGCAAAACTTCTCTATTAATTAATTCTTTGTGAATCTAATTCACTTGAGTTAATTAATTTGAATCTTATTATACTTTCCAATTCGATTTAGATCATATCCATAATTAATTATATATTAATCACATTAGTATATAGTTTTCTCAAATTAATTTGAATAATTCAAATTATCCCTCTTAAGTATCCTCTAGTGACCTAATGAGGGGACATGGTGGACCTGTAGATCAGAAGCTCAAATGATATGAGATTAATTGGTTAAACTCATTAACCAAGTTAATCAATATTCGTTAACTGTGGGTACACTCCACTAAAGACCCACAACTGCATTCTTCTCAATACAGATATGTTTCTGTGTCCATGGATATAGACTAATACCAGCAAGTTAGTGCTTCACGAGTGTTCATAACTCCAACTAGGTCAAATTATTGTTTTACCCTTGGGTTACCTCTGGCTCTTTAAGTACCAGTGTTCCTTTAATGAACAACCTATTTATGGTCCAACAAATAAAGAGAAACCCCTCTCGGGCTAATGAGAGGGTAGAGCCTTTTGTTCAAGTCCTGGAGACACCACTTAAGGAACACTCATCTACTTACCCTCAAGGAGGGAAGAAGTGAATTCTATCTTATATTATTATGTTCCCAGCTCCCCACTTGGTCTCGTCCCAAAAATTGTAGGCATATTGGGTCGGCGAACTGACCACCCTTAAACATATAAATCAAAGGAAAATCCCTCGTGTACATGTGTTCATAATATACTCAGGATTAAGACTAAGTCGCCTAGGTCATCCTATTGAAATAGAAACCTAATTAGGCAACGGTGTTACATCTAGTGGTTACTATTTCGGGGTTCAGTCTTATGTAAACTCATTATATAGGATACCCCCATCGCGTGTCACCTACACGAATGCGTGGATCATAATGTTTATTTCAAATACAAAGTGGGTCGTATCTATAGTATTACCAGGATAAGGTTGATAAGGTACCCAACCTTATCCCTATACTATAGATCCTTTAGGTTGTATCTTGAACATTGATCCCTATATGTCTCCATGCATAGTTCAAGACTCATAAGGTAGCCTTGGATGTTAGTTTATTGAATTTAGGGTTATTAAGACAAAATAGACAACAATACGAACAATAACATTTATTGAATTAACATCTATAACTCTTTATTGATGACGATAAATTAATAACATTTACTATCTATGAGTTTTAGGGCATAAAACACAATACATTTTACTGTTCATGACCTTCACCCACCGTTTCTTCTTTTTACTATTGATGGCTTGTTCATAGTCCCTTGGTTCATCATCATCTAGATCATCACATAGATTTGCAAAAGCCACATAGTCTTCTTCTCTGTATCTCTGAGATGATCTCCTTTCTCTTTTACTTCAGTCTCTTATTAGAGTGTAGTCTGTTAGGTCCTGTGGTTGAGGTTCTTTAGTTTCTGCCTCTGTTCCTGTCTCTTCCTTTTCAAGCTGATCAGTGTGATCAGTTTGAATAAGATTTGAAGGGGTTTGATGAAAATTAGAGAATTCTATCTCAAATTGGTAAGTCACCGTTCCACCACCAGATTTAGCTGATTTAGGATCTGTAGAATCCATATAGAGCACTTCTTCTCTGAATACCACATTCTTGCTAATTACACTTCAATTAGATTTGAAATCCCACAACTTAAACCCTTTAGTTCCTTCTGGATAGCCAATGAGCATACATTTCATAGCCCTAGGTTGAACCTTCCCTTGTTTGACATGAATATATCCCACACAACCAAAAGACTTTAAGAAAGAGAGGTTGGAAGGACGCCTTGATCAAATTTCCTCAGTTGTTTTAAGATCAGTAGCTGTGCAAGGTCTCTTATTGATAATAAAATAAGTTGTAGCTACTACTAAAAGGACTCTTCCACTTTAGCTTCTGAAATCATGCATCTGACCCTTTCTAAGACAGTTCTGTTCATCCTCTCAACCACTCTATTCTACTGTGGAGTATATGCTACTAATTTGTGTTTATTTATTCCTTTCTCAGCACAAAAATCATTAAAATTATTGCCTAAGAACTCTAGTCCATTGTCTATTCTCAGGTATTTTATTTTCTTATTAGATTGATTCTCAACAATAGATTTCTAAATCTTAAATTTGTCAAATGTTTGGTCTTTGGATTTTAGCAAAAATACCAAAACATTCCTTGAGTAATCATCTATTAAAGAAAGAAAATACCTTGAGCCACTCCATGAAGGAGTTCCTGTGGGTCCCCATAGGTCAACATGAATGTAGCTAAGAGCTTCTGAGGTAGAATGAGTTCCTTTCATAAATTTCTGCCTTTTTGACTTCTCAAAGACATAATGTTCACAAAAATTCAATCTTTTAGTGCCTCTAGTATTGATCAGCCCCTGTCTCTATAGTTCTAAAATTCCTTTTTCACTTATGTGTGAAACTCTTCTATGCCACAAATCATTCTCATCCACTTTATCCTTCTGATCAACACAAGATTGAGCTGATAAATTAACATTTTTCACAAAATAAAGTCCATTAGACTTCATTCCAGTAAAGAAAACCCTTCCTTCCTTCATGATCTCTAGGCTTCCATTCTTCCCAACAAAAGAACAACCTAGGTCATCAAGTATTCCTATTGAGATTAGGTTCCTTCTCAGTTGTGGAACATGCCTTACTTCCTGAAGAAGTATACCTCTGTTGTTTTGGAGTTTGAGTATCACCGAGTCTATTCCAATCACTTTACAACCATGATTGTCTCCCATGAATACAAAACCACCATCCCATGGTTTGTAGGAAATAAACTATGCTTTTGATGATGTCATATGATAGATGCAGCCTTCCAACACCCAATCCTTCTTTCCTTCATGATCTTTTGCTTTTTTCTCAGTGGTAACTAGGATTTCTGTAAAGCTAAATCCATCCTCCCCATCAGAGACATCTCCCCTTCCATGTTCCTTAAGCTTTCTGAAGTCTTTTCTATAGGGATTTTTCTCTCTCAGGGCAGTTTCTCTTAAACTGTCATTCTTTATGGCAAAAGAATAATTTTAGAATAAATTTATCCTTTTGAGACCTATGTCCCTTTGATAATGGGCAAAAATGCACGTTATTACAGTGCTAAGTTATTAAACAATGAAAGTTTGCGTTGATAAAATATATAAGATTGTGTCCAAAAAGCATTAAGTCCATGACATTGCGGTTGCATGCGTTTATCGCATAAAAACAGTTAACTTTAGTATTTTTATGCAAAATATGCGTTGACGAAAGGCGGAAAGCGTGCTAACAAGAAATCAACAGTCGAGTGCAGCATTACTGTAAGGCTTTGCGGTGATTTGTGCTCGCAAACACCTGTTCAAGAAGGATTGCCGCAACTTGGTGGGGGCATCTGGGTGAAAAGCATAATCAATCACGATGAGACAGAAAGCTGATGACGGTCGAGTCCGAATTAAGTTGACAAGCCGCTAACAGTCTATTGTAGCAAGTACACTCAGATTTTCGGTGACAAATATTCGGCACATCAGTCAGAGAATTAAAGCCATCCCATCTTTGCAATCATAAGAGAGAAGCCGCCTTTAACCCTGAAGCTCTATAAATACCAACGGTTGCCTTCAGCAAAGGAGTTCAGCTAGTTCAGTGAGTTCGAGCACTTAGAGAATTTTTCCCTTAGATAAAATAGCCTTGTTCTTAGTTTTTCTTTTATTTTAAGGCGGAGCGAGAGAAGAGAAGAGACGTTGGATGATCGCTCAGGGTAACACGAGAGAGAACCCGGAGGCGTGGAAAGCAGAAAGCGGGTCGACTCTCGCGAGAGCGAGACTATCTTTTGAACAGAGTAGAAAAGACAATGTCAAAGCCTTGGGAAGCAAGAGATTGCTACCAGGCTTTTTATTCTCATCTTGCATTGTTATTTTGTATTTCAACTCTATATCTATACAATGAAATTTCTTTATCTACATCTGTTTACTCTCTTGAAAGCATGCATGAGTAGCTAAACTTATCGAATGGGTTGAAAAGAACTAAGCTAACATGACCTAGGACCTTCATTGCATACGATTATCTTGTTTTATGCTGTGTCCAACACCCCTTTAGAGCTACTCGAGAGAGAGTCTAAAAAAAGAGCCTAAAGACTCGAGAGAGCTAAGTTAGAATCTAGACTCGAGAGAGCAAGATTAGATCTGCATAAGCAAGAGATAGGGACTTAGAGATAAGCTATGTTTGCCAACCGCATCGCATGCACCCTAGAGATAGGTATGATATTATGTGGTCGCCTTATTTGTATGTGTGTCCTTTTGTCATTGCATAAATAAGAATAGAGGCTTATGTGTAGGTCCTATAGACTTATTGCATATATCGCATGCGTTCTAGTATTAGAAGCCGTGGCATTTGCGTCGAGAGATGATTTGTTATTGTATGTGTGTTGCATGATCGCATAACATGAATGCATCCTAGGAAGTGTTAACCAAACCCCTTCTCAACCCGTTCACCGTATACTCATCACATTTTTTGTATTATGGACTCTTTTCAAAACTCCACTGCATTTATTTATTTTACACCGCAAACAATAACACCAAACAACTATTTGATTTACCGGTTACCACAAAGTCTTTTGGAAAATTATCATTGCATACCGTTTTCCCTAATCCCTGAATTCGAGTCTGGACTTACCAGGAAACTCAGTGAGGTTTATACTTGGATTCCACTGAGAAAACCTGTTGCTCAACGCATTTCCATCAACGCATTTCATTCCATAATTTCAATCATAAAATAACGCATCAAGTTTTTGGCACCGTTGCCGGGGATTTTAGCAAATCAGTGTGCTAACGGTAATTTTTCTGATTTCTTTGCAGCTCTCAATCTCTGGCGAAGTATGACCCAGAGATTGAGAGGACATTCAGAAGGAGATTAAGAGACAGCCGCTAATAACAACAACCAGATAAAGACGATATGGCGGAGTAGCCTGGAAACGAAGCACCAAACGAAAACAACGTCATGGCGAATCCAATCCTACTGGAAAATGATCGCAATAGGCCCATTCAGGACTATGCATCGCTAAACCTCTACGATTTCTCTCCAGAAATCATGAGGCCTACCTTTGATGGATCCCGATTCGAAATGAAGGATATGGTAACCAAGAAGAGAGGCACTGGTAAGTTTGCCATGGTGGCTTTGACGCAGAGCTCGAAATCAATAATCCCACCGAAGATGAGCGATCCTGAGAGTTTTACTATACCTTGCTCTGTTGGAGGATTGTACATCGGGCAAGCATTGTATGACATGGGAGCCAGCATCAACTTGATGCCTCTGTCAACTTTTAAGCAGCTGAAAGTGGGGCAACTTGCGCCCACGACCGTGACTCTCCAACTAGTAGATAAATCTCTGGTGCATCCAGAGGGGAAGGTGAAGGACATGCTAGTTACCATCGACAAATTTATATTACCAGCCGACTTCATCGTCTTAGATTACGAAGCCGACAAAGATGTGCCCATCATACTGGGGCGACCATTTTTATCAACAGGTCGTGTCCAGATTGATGTGCACAAAGGAGAGATCACCTTGAGTGTGAATGGATAGAAGCTCAAGTTCAACATCATCCGTGCCATGAAGTTTCTTGATGAGGAAGACCTGCATGAATCTGATGACGACCAGAATTTGACTGAAGAAGAAAAGCCTGACGAAGAAAATGAAGAAGAGGATGCAAGTGCATCCATTGTTGCATGTAATACGATCATAGAAAAAACAAACAAGGAAGTTGAGATGATCGCAACCCAAGAAGAAGAGCCAACAGAAAATGAAGAAAGAAAAACAACGCAACGGTCCTTGAAAGAACCACCAATAATAGAGCTGAAGACCCTGCCGAATCACCTAAAGTATGCATTTTTGGGGTAGAACGAAAAGTTGCCAGTAATTATTTCCTCGGAACTTAATGAAGACCAGGAGAATGTGTTGATGCGCATTCTGAGAAAACATGTGCGAGCGATTGGCTGGACACTTGCAGACATTCGAAGAATTAGCCCCGCATACTGTTTGCACCAAATTCGTCTCGAAGAAAACCACAAGGAATCGATCGAACATCAGCACAGACTCAACCCTGCGATGAAAGAGGTCGTTAAAAAGAAGATCATCAGGTGGTTAGATGCTGGCATTATTTATCCGATAGCAGACAGCACGTGGGACAGCCTCGTGTAGTGCATGTCGAGAAAGGGTAGGATGACGGTAGTCCCCAACGCAAATAATGAGCTGATACCGCAACGGACCATCATCAGGTGGCGTATTTGCATGGACTACCGCAAGCTGAATGTGGCAACGAAGAAAGATCATTTCCCTTGACCTTTCTTTGACCAAATGCTAGACCGTCTGGCCGGAAATGACTTCTACTGCTTTTTGGATGGGTATGCCGGGTATAACCAGATTATGATTGCTCCAGAGGATCAGGACAAGACCACATTCACCTATCCATATGGAACTTTTTCTTTTCGTCACATGTCGTTCGGCCTCTGCAATGCGCCGAGCACGTTCCAAAGGTGCATGATGGACATCTTTTCAGAATATCTTGAGGACTCTGTTGAAATATTCATGGACGATTTCTCTGTCTATGGGCACACATACGAAGTCTGTCTTGCCAACCTGGAGAAGATATTGAAAAGATGCGAGGAGACAAATCTCGTACTTAACTAGGAAAAATGCCATTTTATGGTGAAGGAGGGCATTGTGTTGGTGTCACACCCCCTCCTAGATTACCCTTTTATTCTAGAAGAGGATATGACCGTGATAGCTACTAGCTCTACTGCCAACACTCACCACTCAAGCCTTCTAATCTAGATACCAACCTGTTCATCTTTATTAGTAATATATGCAAATAGCTAACCTCCCTTAAGTTCTTATGAAGATTACATAATTACAAGCATACAACCAAGGCATTACTTTTATAGAAAAATATTCACAGGTGGCCCAAACATTCCTACAGAAACCCTAGTCCCTCACAAAACATGTGTACATAAACAGATTATCAACCTAAGCCTTTTAATAAGCCGAGTCTTTCGGTGGCAAGCAGCAGCAGGATCAACCTTGAGGAAACTGACCGCTACCTGAAAAGGGAAAACACAGAAATTATGTGAGCTAAAAGCTCAGTGAGTGACTATAGAATCGTAAAGCAACAAACGTAGCATCACTATAAACACGTAAATATACCAACGAGTAAACTCAAGCAATTGTCTCTATATGTAACTGTAAACCACTCTCAGACATCATTAAACATTAATATTCCTTAGTTGAGAACGAGCCTAAACGTTCTAGCTCCCAAACGTTTATTACCGACCAAGAGACCCATACTTCGGACTCTTATTCATAACTGCCTACGTGCACGTGGCCACACTAAGTACCATCATATTTTAGGTATTTCCGCTTAGATACCTTCTTAAATTTGTCCTTCAGTATCGAGCTACTATGATAGCTTATCATATGTCCTTCAGTATCAAATTGGCCAGATACCTTCTCAAATGTCCTTCGGTATCAAATTGGCTAGGTACCTTCTCAAATGTCCTTCGGTACCTAATTGGTTAGATACCTTCTCAATGTCCTTCAGTATCAAATGTGTATTTTGTAACATCAAATTAAGTTCCATTTCCTAGTATTTACACAAGGGCTGTTCCATTGCCACTCATTTATACAGGAACTCATTCTCTCATAGCTTTCCTCTAGGAAGCATATATCAAAATCAGAAACATAGCTTTTGTAAAGGTTACACAACATACCTTGGCCTGTGTTACACACATACAAGTTGGGAAACATGCATTAAGTTATTCTCCAACCATATGTTACTTGAGGAAGTATAAATACATCATTAATGTCACTGTGTTTAACTTGATCATATATGCATGAGTATTGGAAACCTTAAGTTTACTGAGTCACTCACCATTCGTCAGGCTCTTATTGGTTTATACGCTTCCCTATCTTTTCTTGGCCTGAAAAGATATAATTCCCGATTAAACTACTTAGAATTCCTAGTAAAATATCTCAAATAATTCATTTATTAAAGGAACTTCCATCAATACAGACAGATTTACTGGCAAGATCCCCCTGAGCGAGGTCAGTGAGATCCTCTAGAGCGATGCTAGCGAGATCCTCTAGAGCGATGTCAGCGAGATCCTTTAGAGCGATACCAGCGAGATCCTTTAGAGCGAGATCAAGCTTTTCCTGTGAAATTCTTAGCGATACTCACCTCAATAAGTGAGATTTCCCCTAGATAGAGATCCTCCTTACAAAATAAGTGAGATTTCCTTTATAAATGGGATCCTTATGCCCAAATCATGCTATAATTCTCCATGATGAACTGCATGCTTGTTCCTCACAAGCAGCTGTCTGCTTATGCACCAATTCTCTATTATAACTTCAAAAATTCATAACTTCAGAGCTCTTTTCAAGAAATTTCCTTCTACAAACTTGTTTAGATTTAAGTTTACTTCCTTATCTTAAACTTTTAGCCCAGATTTCCTTATAGTTTGGCTTAGAACTTCCAAACTTCACCTCAGGCCCTGATTAATCCATGGTTCTTCCTTTTCTGCAAATTCTCTACTTTTGTTCTTCTTCTTTTGCAATCTTTCTCCAGCAGAACAACCTTGAAAACTAGATTCTTCCAGCTTTCAAATGGCACCGAATTCGCTAAATTTGCTCTTTCAATTGCCAAAACCTTGCTTTTGAAGTTTCACTCCCCTTTTTAATCTTTCTATCGCTTCCTGAGTTCAAAGAATAAATTGCCATGTCACCCCACACTTAGTGCCTCCAGCCAGACTAATGATTGAGTTTCTTCATTTGATATATTTTCCTTTCCTTCCTTCATAATCCCTATAAACAACATGAACTTCTATTTAATAAATATATAATATAACATTCCTTTAGCTAAACATGCTTATCTAAGGAACCTAAGTTCGAGGTTTACAGTTGAGGCACAGGGTATCTCCGGATGGGTTGGAGGTGGACAAAGCAAAAATAGACGCAATTGAAAAACTTCCACCTCTAACAAGCGTAAAGGCTATAAGAAGTTTCTTGGGGCATGTTGGATTTTACAGACGTTTTGTCAAGGACTTTTCGAAAATAGCACGACCGCTGAGTGTGTTGATAGAGGCTGACAGAAAATTTGACTTTGACGACAATTGCCTCAACGCATTCAGAATTTTGAAGTATGCATTGATGATCGTGCCCGTGTTATCGCACAAGATTGGACACTTCCCTTTGAAGTAATGAGCGATTCAAGTGGGCATGTGATGGGAGCAGCTCTGGCACAAAAGAGAAAAACAATATTACATCCCATCGCATATGCGAGTAAGACTTTGAATCCTGCTCAGACTAACTACACCATCACCGAAAAAGAGCTATTTGCGGTAATTTTTGCGTTGGAAAAATTTAGAGCGTATTTGCTGGGAACAAAAGTACTCAGCCACACTGATCACTCGGCGATAAAGTATTTAATGACAAAGAAGGATGCAAAGACGAGGTTGATCAGATGGGTTCTCCTCCTCCATGAATTTGACATAGAAATAATTGATCGCAAGGGGATGGAGAACCAAGTTGCGGAGCACTTATCCAGACTGGAAAATCTTGAGGTTGACTGCAATGAGTCAAAGGTGAGTGCGATGTTCCCAGATGAGCAGCTATTTCATATTGAAGAATTGCCATGGTACGCCGATATAGTCAACTACCTGGTTTGCGAGAAATTCCTTAAAGAGTATGCCGATCACCAAAGGAGAAGGCTCAAACACGATTGCAGATCATATTTTTGGGATGAGCCAAATCTGTATAAGAAGGGGGCAGACCAAATTATGCGATTATGTGTACCGAATGCTGCTCAACAACGCATATTATCGCAATTTCATGATTCACCTTACTGTGGGCACTTTGGAGGACAACGCACTGCAACTAAGGTATTGCAAAGTGGATTCTATTGGCCGACACTGTTTAAGGATGCAGCTGACTATGTGATGAAGTGTGATCGATGCCAACGCACAGGTAACATTTCATGGAAACATTCGATGCCTATGAACACCATTTTGGAACTTGAATTGTTCGACGTCTGAGGCATTGATTTCACGGGACCATTCCCACCATCGAATGGTAAAAATTAGATTTTGTTAGTAGTCGACTACGTGTCCAAGTGGGTAAAAGCAGTGGCATGCGCCGCAAGTGATGTGGCGATAGTCTCTAAATTCCTGAAGAAAAATATTTTCACTCGTTTTGGCATTCCACGTGCCATAATAAGTGATGAAGGGACCCACTTTGTCAATCATACTGTCAAAGAATTGCTGCGCAAATATAACATCCTCCATAAAGTGGCCACTGGATACCATCCGCAGACGAATGGTTAAGTCGAGGTGTCCAATCGAGAGATCAAACTGATACTAGAGAAGGTGGTAAAGCCTTCGTGAAAGGATTGGGCAACAAAGTTTGACGATGCATTGTGGGCATACCGAACTGCCTATAAGAAACCCATAGGTATGTCCCCGTATGCGTTGGTATTTAGTAAAGCATGTCATTTTCCATTGGAGCTGGAATATAAAGCGCTGTAGGTAGTGAAGAAGCTAAACTTTGACTTGAAGATAGCAGGAGAAGCGAGAAAACTTCAATTGGTCGAGCTGGAGGAATGAAGAATCAATGCATATGAGAATGCAAAGATCTACAAGGAGTGCGTAAAGCGCTGGCACGACAAACACATATGCGGCAAGAACCTCTAAGTCGGGCAAAGGGTATTACTATTCAACTCACGACTATGGCTCTTTCCTGGGAAATTAAATTCACGTTGGTCTGGACCATTCATTGTCAGAGAGGTATTCCCGCATGGTGCGGTCGAGTTATCTAATGATGATAGAACCAACATATTCAAAGTTAATGGGCAACGAGTAAAGGTGTATCACGGAGAAGACTGGCATCGCCAAGTTGACTCCATGGACTTGAAAAATCCTGATTGAGAGAGAAGTGGGTGGTCCCTGCACTATCAAGTGATCTAAATTCATCAGGGACGCAAGTTTTGTGAAGCTTCCATTGAAATATTGAACTCTTCAACTTATCTCTACTCCTTAATATTTGCATTTCACTATCCTGTTTATTCTTTATCTTAAAAAAAACAAAAACAATCGTACTAAACGATTGTGGTGAAGCGATTTTGTTAACTTTTTTTTTTTAATTATTTGACCCTCTCGATGTTTTTCTTGCAACGATCGAGGCGAACGATTGTGGAGGCATTACACGAAGACACGACGACTTTATTCTGTCACCGCAATCCAAAAGAAGAAGATCGCCGCAAAGCAGGATGCATCAACAAACAATGCGGGTGATAGCGCAAATTTGGAGGTTGTAATCTTCCTTGACTTTATTCCAAATTTTGCATTATTGCACCGCGTTTTAATTTTGAAAGTTTTATCACTGCATCCTCTTTGATTACCGCAATCATTTAACATTGAAATTTAGTAAGTCGCTGCATGCTGCCTCTTTGCCAATTATGATTTCAATGATGAAATACATGCTTCTATTTTTTTTTTCGTATATACTAGAGTCAACTTAATTTTAGGACAGTCACCTCATGAAATATTTCTAGAAGTTAGTGGTCTGCTAGTTTTCTTTCAAACTGACTCTTTATGTAGCTTCCTAAGAACATTGCATGACTTCTTTCAATATATTGGCAATGAGGACATTGTCACATTTTAAATTTGGGGGTGAGGTATTTATTTTCGACCTTGCTATTTTTAGTTCTCTAAAAAAAAGATAATAAAAAAAATTTGAGAATAACAATTCAACTGTCAACGCAATGGGGAAACCTATGGTGATAAGAGTTAAGTTGTGAAGGGCACTTACCCGTAGTTGGATGTTCGCATGACACACGTGGGGGCAAGCCAAAACGAAAGTAAGTCGCCAGGATTAACGCATAAATAAATGACTGCAACTCCGCTGCGAAGAAGGTATGAGTTTAGACTGAGAAAGAGTGTCTTGCTTGTAGTTGGATGTCCGCATGACACATGTGAGGGCAAGCCAAAATGAAAGCGAGACACTTGGATTAGTGCAGGGTCAGAGAAAAATAATAATGTCAAAATTATGCAAGGATAAAAATCAATTAACACCCCAGTGAAAAAGTTTTTTTTTTTTGAAATAAATCATGCGATGTCCTGGAATCTAGTAAAGTCCTTCTTGAAGGTTAAACTTGCGATACCTACGTCTTAGAAATATTTTAAGAAGAGACTTGAATAAGAATTAAGGAAATTTTGGTGTATAGGATTTAAATGAAGTATCCTTGAGAACTCTAGGAAAAGAGATTGCGGTCGACTTTCTAAAGAAAATCTTTAGCTTATGCTTGAGGACAAGCATTGTTTAAATTTGGGGGTGTGATAACAGGCAGAAATGCACATTATTACAATGCTAAATTATTAAACAATGAAGTTTTACATTGATAAAATATATAAGATTGCGTCCAAAAAGTATTAAGTTCATGACATTGCAGTTGCATACGTTCATCGCATAAAAACAGTTAACTTTGGTATTTTTATGCAGAATATGCATTGACGCAAGACGAAAAGCGCGATCACAAGAAATCAACGGTCGACCACAGCATTACCGCAAGGCTTTGCGGTGATTTGTGCTTGCAAACATCTGCTCAAGAAGAATTTCCGCATAGAGCCGCCGCAACTTGGTGGGCGCATTTGGGTGAAAAGCATAATTAATCACGATGGGACAGAAAGTTGATGACTATCGAGTTCAAATTAAGTTTACAAGCCGCTAACGGTCTACTGTAGCAAGTACACTAAGCTTTTCAGTGAAAAATATTCGGCGCATCAGTAAGAGAATTAAAACCACCCCATCTGTATAATCATAAGAGAAAAGCCGCCTTTCACCCTGAAGCTCTATAAATACCAACGGCAGCCTTCAGCAAAGGAGTTCAGCTAGTTCAGCGAGTTCGAACACTTAGAGAATTTTTCCTTTAGATAGAATAGACTTGTTCTTTGTTTTTCTTTTATTTTAAGGCGGAGCGAGAGAAGGGAAGAGATGTCGGATGATCATTCAGGGTAACTCAAGAGAGAACCCGGAGGCGTGGAAAGCAGAGAGCGGGCCGACTCTCGCGGGAGCGGGACTATCTTTTGAACAGAGTAGAAAAGACAATGTAAAAGCCTTGGGAAGCAAGAGATTGCTACTAGACTCTTTATTCTCATCTTGCATTGTTATTTTTTATTTCAACTCTATATCTATACAATGGAATCTCTTTATCTACATCTGTTCACTCTCTTGAAAGCATGCATGAGTAGCTAAACTTATCGAATGGGTTGAGAAGAACTAAGCTAACATGACCTAGGACCTTCATTGTATGCGATTATCTTGTTTTATGTTGTGCCCAACACCCCTTTAGAGCTACTCGAGAGAGAGTCTAAAGAAAGAACCTAAAGACTCGAGAGAGCTAGGTTAGAATCTAGACTCGAGAGAGCAAGATTATATCTGCATAAGCAAGAGATAGGGACTTAGAGATAAGCTCTGTTTGCCAACCTGCATCGCATGCACCCTAGAGATATGAATGATATTATGTGGTCGCCTTATTTGTGTGTGTGCCCTTTTGTCATCGCATAAATAAGAATAGAGACTTATGTGTAGGTTCTATAGACTTATTGCATATATCGCATATGTTCTAGTATTAGAAGCCATAGCATTTGCGTCGAGAGATGGTTTGCTATTTTACGTGTGTTACATGATCGCATAACATGAACGTATCCTAGGAAGTATTAGCCGAACCTCTTCTCAACCCATTCACTGCATACTCATCGCATTTTTCGTATTATCAACTCTTTTCGAAACTCCACTGCATTTATTCATTTTACACTGTAAACAACAACACCAAACAACTATTTGATTTACCGGTTACCGCAAAGTCTTTTGGAAAATTATCACCGCATACCGTTTTCCCTAGTCCTTGAGTTCGACTCTGGATTTACCAGGAAACTTAGTGGGTTGAATTTCACTGAGAAAACTTGTTGCTCAACGCATTTCCATCACCGCATTTCATTTTATAATTTCACATCATAAAATAACGCATTAAGTTTTTCTAAAAACCTGATTTTATTTTCTTTGAAAATGGTTTTCCTTTTGTAAATAAGGACTCAAAATCCTCATTGCCCTTAGAATAACTCTTCAGCTTAAATTCTTTACTCTTTAGTGCATTGATCATATTGTCAACTGAAATAGAATCCCTACCATACTTTAAAGTTGCCTTCATATCTTTATAGCTCTCATGGAGAGAAAAGATAACAGCCTTATTGTCCTCCCCTAACTTGTCCCCTGTCTGAGCAAATTCAATAGTGAGTTTCTTGAACTCATCAAGATTCGCATCCATAGTTCTTGAAGCATTCATCTTGAATGAAACAGTCCCTTTCTTATATAAAGCTTGTTAGGCACATCCTTCCTCAAGTAGAGTTTCTTTAGCTTCTCCCAAACATTATAAGTTGTATTTTCATGAATAACTTGCTTGAGAATACTAGTTGAAATGTTCAAGATTAGTGCCCCATAAGCTATTTCTTTCATGGTCTATTTTTCTTCATCAGTGACAATCGAAGGAAGGCTTTTAGAGTCCTCAATTGCTCTCAAAGCTTTATGAGAGGCCAACACTATTTGAATTATTTTCATCCACAGTTGAAAATCACCATTTCTTATGAATTTCTCCACCTCATATCGAACTACTACCATCTCTGAATTTCTTGGTGTTCTTTGATAGATTCTTGGAGCTTTCTTGGAATTTTAGCTCTGCTACCAGTTGTTAAAGAAGATGGACTTATATATATATATATATATATATTAAACTAAACTTCAAAGCTTAGGCCCACTTTAATATACAACAACCAATGTAGCCCAAACAAAAACAATCCAGTGGTAGGTGATTTGTGTGAAAGAAAATAAGCCACGTAACTGATGCAATTTGAAGGGTAAAATCACACTTACTTTAGTAAAATCACACTTACTTCAGTTGAACTTATCATTTTATCCTTTTTTTTCTCTCTCTTTCTAGGATCTAACTCTCTTGTTCTTCTTTCTCTCTATACATTCTTGAGGTTTTCTGAAGAAATCGAAGAAGGGATTGAAGATCTTTAACATGCAATACAAGAAATGTAAAGAGAAGAGGAAGAGGAACACAAATAATATAGTGGTTTGGTCTTAAAGACCTATGTCCACTCTACAAAGGTATTAAGATCTCTTTATTTAAGCTTTCAATGTGTATATTACAGATCTCTTTCTCACCGATTCTCTGTCGTATTTTCAGCATACATTATTGATTCAATAGTTCACTGATTTTATAAGCAGAGAGTTAGTTTTCTATCGTTGTTAGTTTGTTTCAGTTTACTTTTCTAACAGTTGTTTCTGTTTCTTGTGAGAGGTGAGCTGGAAGAGGAAATTTTTAGCTGGATTTTGAGTTATTCAGAGCTAAAGTTTAGCTCATCTTCTTTTCAAAAATACTCTGAATGGCCATAGAGACATTGTTCTATCGAAAGGTCTGGCTACAATACTCTAATTACAATTTTAGTGATAAAAAACACTCTTCTTCGAAGCTCCATTTGCTACTATTTCATGTCTAAATCATTATGGTTCTCCTTAATTACTCAAATCTTATAATGTAATCAAATAAACTCGTTAAAGCACCAAATTTAATCCCAAAGCTAACAATAACTTAAGCCTAGGAATAACTCATTTTGTGGGCTATCATACATCCAACCAGTTCTTCCAATTGTCCTATTGAAGATGAGACATATGTCATAATATATCTTATGCACATGTTATGAAATGCATGTTTTAGGATAATATTTATATATTTTTACTTAGTAAAAATAGGCACTTACATGTGTTTTACACCCACAAATGATCTTAAATGGATAAAATGGTCTTATGAAAGTCATTTTGGTCTCAAAAGTTAATTTATATTGATTTTGGTAGACTTTATAAATATTTTTGCATGAAATTTTGACTGATTTGAAGCAATTATGTCAATGTGCTTGCATCACATGAAATCACCGCGGTCACTTTAAAACCCTATTTTTCAAAATTTTGACCAATCATTCATAGGTGCTATTCTCATGGTCCATAACTATGTATAAATGCTAGAATCGCCTGGTAAACCTCCAAAACACCTATTCTGGTTCTCCTGCAACCAATTTGGGCTATAAAAGGATGTAAGCCTACTTTTTCAAGCTTCAATGATCCATCTATGAAATTTAGCTATGAATGAAATCTCATCTTCCCAGCTAGGAAACTTAGAGAATGAAAGATCCTTTGAAGCTTGAGAGTATTAGGTTATCCCTACCCCGTGAAAACGTGTGGAGTGATAGGATTCATCCTTGAAAGAGGAGAATCACCCTAGGGAAAGAATTGGAGAGTGAGAGATCGCCTCAAGGCATTATCAGATTGTATTGTATTTCCAACATTACTTTAATTATTTTTTGCACGGTTTTATCTTACATTTCTTTTCATTTGGTGAACATTCATCTTGTAATCATGATTATTGATCCAATGATATCCATTCATTTGTTCTTAATCATAGCTAAATTCTCTAACGGGTTCAACAATGTGGATACCTTAGAGTTTTATGGCATGAGTAATGCTTATGCTTCATATCGCTTTGTCTTATGCATTTCATTTATTGATCTTAAAGATAAAAATTGTTAAGTTAAACTGTCCATTTAATTTAGCAATCTAGTGGAGTTTTAATATTGAGAATATTAGGATATAAGCTGATGTCATAGAGAGATATAGGACTGCTACATAACCTTAGAAATAAGGGACTATAGAATAAAGAAACTACATGTGAATGAATTTAAGATCCAGCTAACCATAGATATGAAGTGATAGAGTCCCGAGTGGAAGCATGTGGTCACTTTGCTTCAATTTAATTTCATGAATTAAAAATACAGAAATAAAATACAGAAGATTAAGCATGTAGAAATGCAAGGAAGAAGAAGATTACATTTGAAAGATACCTCTTCAAATCTTCTCTAATTCTTAAAAAAACAGCACAAACCGTTGTTTTCGTTCAAGACACCACTAATAAGACTTTTCTACTATATCTCTGGCAAGAATCATTTTGTGGGAATCTTTTTTAAAGAAGAAAATTATATGGTTTTGGTAGAGAACTTCTTTTATGTGTTTTTTCTTTTGGGAAAGATTTCTTCACGTAAAAAAAGAACCCCTTCAAACTGCAGAACTTCTACAACTTAAAGGAGAGGGGAGAGTAACTCCTCACTACGTATCATTCTTCACTCCTCTGCATCCCTATAACCGTAGGGGAGTTAAATTTAATTTAGTTAAATTAAATTAAAATAAATAGTTAAATATATATAAATATAAATATATCAATATATCAATATATCAATATATCAATATATCAATATATCAATAACGAATTAATTTTAATTAAATATCTAACACTCACAAGTGTACACGTCAAAGTATTAAAATGTCAATAAATTGGGTATCGTCCTTAGGGAATTAGATATTAGATTTGACTAGCTATCAAGCAATCATCTTAACTTTGTTTAGGGAATTGAAACAAGATGGTTGTGTAAACATAAAACCAAAGAAAACAAATAAATGTTGAAACTAGGGAATCACTTGACTAAGATGTCCTAGGGTATTGATCTCATCCAATATTGTTATGGACTCAAAATATTTTCTTTCAATTAAATCAATGTATCAATTTAGGCCTAGAAGATCTATGGTTCGGGTTTTCTCTTACATACTCAACCCCTTTCTAATGTTTAAAAGTCAATTTTATTTTCATGCTTTTGAAATTAAAGACATAGCATTAAGCCTCTTCATTCTTAGCCTCTAACGTTTTCCTATCATTCTTAATCCACTCCAAATTGTAGCTTTCAGGTTTGTAGCGTATTGCGCAATGCCGTTGCACTCTCTAGCTTCTTTTTCTCTTCATTTTTTACCTTATTTTCTCATGCTCTTTGCTTGGTTGGCCCTATAATCTTTAAATTTGGATTTTTACACCAAATTTTGCTTATTTCAATACGAACTGCTCCTGTAACTTGGTTTCCTGAAATTAACTAAATAAACCACATCAAATTACATTAACTAACAACAATAACCCCAAATTTAAAAGCAAGAAAAGCACATTTCAGATGCTTTTCAATATCATATATTTAATTTAAAACTATATTTGAATCATATTAAAATGCACATCTCTTTGATATCTTATAGTTTGAATATGAATCTTATTCATATTAATTTAACTTATAGATTTTGAAGGAACTCTTATCAAAGAGTACTTATGAGCGAAAGCAAGATTGTTCCAAATTCATTGTGACAGAAATACCGCATTCACAATCAAACAACAAATTATGCATCTACAAACAATTACGACATGCTTTTCAAACTTAAAAAACAAATGAACGAGAGACATACCTCTTGAAGAACTTTTCTTCCCTTGAACTCTCGCTCTCATCAGGAATAGCAACTCACGCAGTTGCTGTGATTGCCAAGTCTATCGCCCACCAAATCTCGTTGTCGCTTACCACCGAATTGTCTTCTACACGAACAAGGCAGCAAGGAGGACTGTTGGGAATATTCTAGAACTCACAGTTCGTAAATTTTGTGTTAAACATTCTTTTTATCAATAACATATTATTGAGTATTTTATTCAATAAAATCGTTGATTTTGCATTCTATTATGAAAATCCAATAAACATATCCATGGCTATAGTATGAATACTTTAACTTTATGTGGTGATATAAACATGATCAAGTTAATAGTATATAGTCTAAATGGTCTATAAGTATATGGATGAAATTGGATATCTTATCTTGGTAACACTATTGGATGCGGCCCATTTTGTATAGGTAATACAAATGATGTGATCCACAGATCATTCATGTAGAGACATATGACTGGAGGTATCCTATGTAATGAGTTTGCATATAGACTAGACCACAAAATAGTCACTTTTCTTTATAACGAAATAACCTAGGATAACTCGATCTTAATCCTGAGCCAGTTATGAACTCCTGTTTATTTGGGATTATCCTTTGATCTGCATGGGTGAGAGTAGTTCAACAGCACTGCTCAATAAGCCTTCTATTTTGGGGATAAGACCGGATGAATAGTTGGGGACATAGCCCTGCAAGATGGGATTCACTCCTACCCATTTTAGGGTTAGCAGATAGGTTGTTCTCTTAAGTACTGATTCCAGGTCTTGAACAATCGGGACCCTGCCTTCTCATGATAGAGAAGGACATGATTCATAAGTAGTATTATGAATTGAATTGTTCATTAGAGGGTCAGTGAAAACTTTAGGAACAAGATGTATTTACAGGGGTAAAATGATAATTTTGACCCAGTTGTAATTACGAACGATCTATGAAGGATCAACTTACTGATTATGGTTTATATGGACAAAAATATATCTACAGTGAGAAGAGTACAACTATCGAGCTATAGTGGTGTGTCTTGATAGTTAACGAATAGTAATTAATTCGATTAAAGAGTTTTAACGAATTAATTACAGATCATTGGAGCTCATGATCTGTAGGTCATTAGATCCTTCTACTAGCTCTTTAAATTGGAATAACAAATTGAGTATTGATGTATAAAATTAGGGTTATGAATTTGAAATGTTCAAATTCAAGTTTTAGGGTTTTCGATTGATTGTATATGATACAATCATAACTGTTTAATTTAATTGAAATTAAAGGAAATTAGAAAATCAATTAATATTTAAATTATGGTTTAAATATAACATTGATTCATTGGTGATATTAATATTTTATTAATTAATTTAATATTTAGATATTAAATTAATATTATTAAAAAAATCAATTAAAATTATTTTATTTAAGTTAATTATTTTGAAATTTTATAAAATTAATTTAAATAAAATGATTTTTTGAAATCATTTTAGGTTAATGGGTTTTTTTTTCCAATTTTAGGAAAAATCCACCAACATGTTTGATGGAATATCATCAAATTTCAATTGTTCTTGTTGATGATCTTCAAGCTGAAGCTACCCAACATGCAACCCTATACATTTGCATGTTTTTTACCTATATATTGAAGCTCCATGTATGAAGATCAAGAGGAATGGAAAAATATACTTTCTGATTTGATAACCCAAAGACCTTGCTCTCGTTCTTCATCAATTCAACTAGTTCAAGTGTTTCCATCTCACATTCTAGCTTGAGCATAGTAGAGAAGATCTCGATGGTAGTCCTCTCGCTGTTTCAAGCTCTTTCTTGGTGGATCTCAGTCAATTTTTTGAAGGATATCTTCAAAGGTAATATGTGTTTCAAATCCTCTTTTGAATATTATATGTACAACATGCTTAAAACTCAAATTAAATGTAGTTTAAGTGCTTATTAATTTTGTAGTCTTCCGTTGCTTGATATATCATTCCTTCAAAGACACCACCACTTAGTAACCTTGGTATTCTCGGAGTGAGAATCCAGGAGATGTGGGCTCTGTTGGATTTGGTAGAGGGAAGGAGGAAACTTCGATTGTTTACAACGACCAAGCAAGTGGGAGGATTTGGTGTCTATCGTGCAGACGGGTGCTTGATCGTTTAGTAAAATGGGGCTGATCGTTTAGACGATCATATAGGTAAATCGCTCGCATGCACGATCATTTAGAAAAGACTATGCGATCGTTTAGGAAAGTTGCGCGTATACACGATCGTTTAGGACAACTTGAGCTATTGTGTATGCTCTCGTTTACTAGATGATGGGTAGTGTACTAATCGTGAAGCGATTGTCCGATCTCTTTGCAAAATGAAAACCATTTTCATTTTATCCTTAAGTTACGAAAACTGAATGTAACCTCCCACTATCTCATTCGGTTATGGAGAAAAACCACCAACAATTTTAATTAAAGTACATATAATCATATTATATTTATATCCTTTTCCTCCAATTAATGTATCTCATACATCATGTCAACTATATCATATATAATTGACCAGTTTAATCATATCATATATAATCAAACTCCCTTTTATCAATTTGAACACTTCAAACTAACCCAAAAACTGTTTCTCAACTTGAATCCATTGAGCTACCAAGGGGACTTATGAACATGTGGCTTGAAGCTCAAACGGTATGTGAATAGCTGACTAAAATCTTTAGCCACGAGATCCACCATCCGTTAACTACCAGACATTCTACTAAAGACCGAGAGTTGCACTCTTTCACCACAGATATATTTCTGTGTCCATCAGATATAACCAATCAACAATACGATAACTCTTCACAGATGCTCATAAATACAGTTGGGCCAATTTACCGTTTTGCCTCTGTAGTTACGTCTAACTCCTTAAGTACCACTGATCCCTCTAATGAACAATACAACATAGTTCTACTATGTGTGGAAACCTCTCGAGCCATGAGAAGGTGTGTGGTGGCACATCGTTCAAGCTCCGAAATCAACCCTTAAGGGAGCAATCTATCTATTTACCTCTGCTTCAAGGAAGGAGTGAATTCCATCTTGGTAGCTTAGTTCCCAGCTCCCAAATCAGACGAATCCTCAAAGTGGTAGGTTTGAGTTGACAATCTGGCCACTCTCACCCATGCAAATCAAAGGATCGCCCTTAAAGGTAGAAGTTCCCAACTCACTTAGGATTAAGGTCATGTTACCTATGGTCATCCTAGTGAAGTGAAGTCTCTGTCATGAACGACATTATATAACGAGTCTATAACACTTCATGATCTAGTCTTATACAAACTCCTTTGTATAGGATGCCCCCGCTCGCATGTCTCCACATGAATGATCAAGATCAGACTATCTTTAGTAAGTCACAACACTTGTAACTATTCTACAAAGCGGGCCACATCTGTAGCGTTACCAGGATAAGGTTTCCCTCCTATATCCATATACTACAAACCATTTTGGTTATCACTTAAGACATGATCCACCTGTATGTCTCCAATACATGCTTAGGTTATAACGACAACTAGGAATCTTAGTTTATTGGTTTGTGGTAAAGAAATTAAAAACATCCACTATTTCATAAACAATAGTGAAGAAAAATATCATATATTATTACATCACAAGCATTTGTTCAATACAGTGTTTACAAACTACAGGACCCAACGAGAGTTTAGAGCATCAACCATCAACCCCAACAGATTTAACATGAATCTAATTCATATTATTTATTATTTGAATCTTATCCAAATAAATTAAATCTCTCATATTGTATGGTTTAAATTTGAATCTCATTCAAAATTAATTTTATATTATAATGTATTTTTATACATTATATTAATTGTATCATATACAACTAAATTCACTTAAATAATTTGGACATTTCAAATTATTTCAAAACTTTTGATCCTTGTTTTACCCGTTGTGAGCCAGCGGAGGAACCTAATGGACCTACAATTATCAGATCCAATAATACGAGGTTAATTAATTAAACACTTTAATAAATCTAATCAACATTCATTAACTATGGGGCACTCTACTAAAGACCCATAGTTGCATTCTTATGAACTATAGAATATTTTGTGTTTACTCATATAACCATTACAAGTAAGTCGATCATTTACAAGTATTCATAATTATAGTTGGGCCAAATTATTATTTCACCCCTGTGATTATCTCTTACTTCTTAAGTACCGCTGGCCTTTTAATGAATAATCTGTTTATGTTCTAACCATAAACTAATTCTCTCTTCGACCAGTGAGAGGATGAGACTCATTGTTCAAGTCCTAAGTCAACACTTAAGAGAACAACTTATTTACTTACACCAAAGGCGGGAATGAGTGAATTCCATCTTGTGTAACTATGTTTCTAGCTTCCTACTCGGTCTTGTCCCTAAAATGGTAGGCATATTGAGTCGACGACTCAAACCACTCTCACCCATAAAAAATCAAAGGAAGATTTCTCATAGGTAAGAGTCCATAACTCCCTCAGGATTGAGATCGAGTTACATATGGTCATCATTTGAAATATTAATCTCTTCAGCCAATGGTGTTACAATGAGAGATTAAATATTTCATGGTCCAGTCTTATACAAACTCTTTGTATAGGACATCTCCACTCGCATGTACCTACATGAATGATTTGGATCAAGTCGTTTGTAACATTACAAAGTGGACCATATCCATAATTACCAGGATAAGGTACCCACCTTATCCATATATTCTAGACCTTTTAGGTTATTACTTGAACAAGATCCACCTGTATGTCCATTACATACTGTTCAAGTTACATTAAATAACCTTGAACCTTAGTTCATTGGATTTGAGTTATGCAAGTCTAAATGTTAAAATAAACAACACTTTATTTATTAAATAAAAAATTTATTTACAAAGTATAAATCACGAGTTTAGTGCGTAAACCCAACAATATAGGCATTAGCTATTTACAACTCCTAAAAGAACTTGACAGGATCAAATATGAGGAATTTTTTGTCCATGATTGAGTCACTGACCAGGTGTGGTGCGGCTGTATTGCCTAAGGCACATTGTCCGACTAGTTGAAACATTGTTACATCCCTAGTTCATATATTCTTGTTTACTTATTTTTAATCAACATTCTACTTATTCACTATTTATTCACACATTTGGTTATCTTCAATTACATTGATTCATTGTTTTAATATAATTAAAATCGAACTAACCTGGTAGGATTCGACTCTTAGAATACTCCAAAATTTACTACTTCATCAATAGTGTATGCACTAAACTTTGTCCGACTCTGTATCAAATACTTAACAACAATTTTATCAATGCAAGACACTTCGGACAATTTTATAATCATCGACATTTGGATTTGAATATCGATTTAAATCTGCATCAATATTTGAATAGGTAGCTTAGAAAACAATTGAATACCGAGCCCAATCGAACCTAGAAAATTCACCAAAGATATTATTTTTACTTCTTAGCTTTCTCATAACCTCAAAAAACATATCCAAAACAAAACCAAACCCCACATTATTTGAGAGGGTAGTGCCCATAACCTAATTAAGCACACAAATGAATTGTAGTAGTCAAGATGGGCCCAACAAAACAAGAGTAGATTCCTAGGCAGTCCCATGCTCTATGGTGGAGGCTAATAAAACAAAGAATGAGTCTACCCTACATATAATAACCCTTCTACAATACACTATATATATATCCTTGTTATAATAATAATTATTATTATCATATCATCCTCTTGAAAACAAGAATCCAAGGCTTACCACTTATCACAGTCAATCTGACGACATATCCTTCCATTATTTTTCATAGCCCAATTGAAGGTCGGTCATAGCCTTTGCTCTCTAATGAATGCATGGTCTCACAACTCTATCCACGTTCTTCTTTCTTCTCCCTAATTCAAAACTCTTCAAATTTATTTTAAGCTCACACCAAATTTGAATAAACCCCCACATGGCTCACCTTCTAATTTATTACCAGCTACCTTCCTGCCGTTCATTCTCGCTCGACGCTAGCTAACCGTTGCGGTTTCGGTTTTGTAGTTCTAGTCTCTTTGCTTCTGAGAGTTTGGCAATGGCATTCCCATTTTTGGAGATGGGTAGTAGAAAATATTGAGCTATATGGTGTAACATTTATTTTTATTTATTTATTTTTGTCAGGGAGCTAGGGGAAATATCTTCTTCGGGTTTGAATTTTGGTTGTTCAAATGAAATAAAAGAAAGAGTTAAATAAATTTCAGCATTAGTTAAGAGTGTTAAGAGTAGCCCCCACTTGATGTGTCAACCATTGGACTTGTTTCATGCACCAACTACATTTGGAAAAGAGAAATTAAAGGACAAGCAAAAGGAAGGAGACTGTATGTGTAATTCCTACTCGTCTTCCATGACGGTTTTTATTATAGTCAAAAGTGAACATGACTCAATTGTTATACAATATGTGAAAGCGAGTTAATGATCTTGTTCGAATTTTTCATCTTATTATATTTAAAATAATTATAACTTATAAAGTTCAATTTTAATTTTTTCTTTCATAATTGAAAGGTTATGTAAAAATTAAGTAGAAATATAATATAAACTTATAGTCTTCCTTAAAAAAAAAAGGCTATATCTCAATTAAAATGTCTATATATTTTTAGTACAATAGCGGTGTGGAGATTCAAATATATTACTCCACTCTTTGGAGAAAATGAGATTTTACTTCAAAACAAATGGACTTGTATGATTTACACAAGAAAGACAGAAGACAGAATAAGATTTTTGAATGGTCCATTTGAATTTACTTTTGAAGTGTTTATAAACAATTTTTTTTACACTTATAAACACTTAAACACTTAAAAAGTCAATCCAAACACATATGAAGATTACCATTTAATGTAAGATTACATTAAAATGAGTGGTTTTTTTTAGTTGAATAATATCAAATCTCTAACTTATTTTAAAATCTATATGTTTAAATTAATTGAATTATGCTCAATTTAAATAAAAGAGAATATTTTTAAGTCAAAGAAAACACTTTCCAAACCGATTTTTATTTATTTTCTAATGGAATTGTAGCATATTAGTGGTTAAATTTTGTATGAGTCCACCTCGAATAATACCCGTCAAAACACGTTATCAAATAATTGAATTTCTAATCTTTTAGTTAACCAGATACTTAGATCGAATAAAGTCGGTAGGATCGGAGCGGATGTACAAGAGTGGGGTTCTTAATGAACCTTACAGCAAATTAGCAAAGGACCAAAGAAGTAAAGTCAGTAGTAGTTTGAAGATAAAAAGGAGATTCAAAGTTTTTCAATTCAACGGAAAAGCATCTTTTTTTTTATCTTTCATTTTGCATTCAATGCCTTTTCTTCCATTGACCCACCAATTCGTTAACTTTCAATTTCTTATTTTATTTTATTTTTCTTTTGTCCTTTCTAATACAACCAATCGTCCGGAAAAAGGTGAAATAATTATAATAAAGTATTTGTCTTCATCAACCTCTTCATAAGTTGCTTTATTTATTTATTTATTTTTCTCACAATTTCAAATAAAAAAACCCTAAAAATTATTCTCCCTCTTATATCTTATGACCCTTCTCTAGTACACTAACTTAAAAAACCCACATTATTATTACTATTATTTCTCTCTAGCTCTAACAAATGTTTGGAATTGAAGAAGTTATTGGAGAACTAAATAGAGAAGAAGATCAAGAAGAAGGTGATAATGGTAAAGAAATATTCATCAAGAAGCATAGATTATTGCCACCAGGTTATAGGTTTCACCCTACTGATGAAGAACTCATTGCCTTTTATCTTGCTTCAAAAGTCTTCAAACCTTCCAATTTTCATCATGGAGTCAACATTGCTGAAGTCGACCTCAATAGATGTGAGCCTTGGGAACTTCCAGGTACGTCTGATTCAAAAGCTTAAGCTGATAAGTTATGATACACATAGTTGTTTAATATTAATTTTTTTACGTTGTTGTTGTGTGTTTTTTCAGAAGAGGCAAAGATGGGGGAAAAGGAGTGGTATTTTTTCAGCTTAAGAGTGAGAAAATACCCAACTGGATTAAGAACTAATAGAGCAACTGTGGCTGGTTATTGGAAAGCCACAGGGAAAGATAGGCAAATTTATAGTAGTTGTAATGGAGTTAAGCTTGGAACAAAGAAAACTCTTGTGTTTTATAAAGGTGGTGCTCCTAGAGGCATTAAAACCAAGTGGGTTATGCATGAATATCGCCTTCACTCTGATCTTGCTTCCCCTAATGTTTGCAAGGTAATTCATATCCTTAACCCTTTCCTTTTCTAACATTTTGAGTAATTTTAAGCTTTGGATTTCAAATGATTTTTTGTTATTTGTTATTTCTAACATTTTGAGTACCTTAATTTCCTCCTTCATTATCTCATTGATTTTCTTTTTTGATCTCCACCCTCATATTTATAAACAAACAAATTCAAGATAAACTTCAACAGACCAAACTAATGGCATATATATTTTAGGCTATGTTTAGTAACTATTGGAGTTTTGGTTTTTAGTTTTTGAAAATTAAACTTGTAATCACTCATTTTATCTCTAATTCTTTTTCTTGGTTTATTATCTACCAATATTTTCACAAATCAAACCAAGGTAGTAATCATTTGATACTCGTTTTCTTTTAATTTCCTATACAATTTTATAAAACCAAATATTACTACCTAACAATATTTTAATTTTCAACAAACATACTAAATGAAAAGACTATAAAAGCAAAACATTTTTATCTTTCCATTTCATAACATGAACGTCAAAATAGCATTTCTCTTTTGGTTTTTTTTTTCTTTAATTACGTTCATTTCAAATCTTTCTAGCAGGACGAATGGGTTTTATGCAGAATAATTCATAAATTCGGAGAGAAAATAAAATCAAGATCCTTCCAAGAAGCAATTCCTTCTCCCATTTCTCTACCTCCATTATCACTCAACACACCTCAAACCATAGACCATAACAACATCCAATCCCAAGCACCTCTACACAACAACATTCATCGCCATGAAAATGGCCTCCAAAGCTTCATCATCAACAATCCACATTTCATTTTCCAATCCAACAGCCTCTTTCCATTTGCCTTAAATAATAACCTCGACAACACTCATTTGTCGACGCCACCGCTGCCATCAATTCAAGCGAACGATACGAACTATCACGCCCATTTTAACCCGTCCTTGTTGCTCGATGGCAGCTGCGACAGCGGGCAGGCCTCGAGTTTCGGTGTGGACAGCAACGGCACGTTGGTTGATGTCGCTGCTTACGGAGGTGGTCGGGGGGATCAGTCCGATGAAAATTGGTCGGGAGGGTGCTGATGATTGGCGGCTGTCAGATAATTTGTGTTAGATTATTATTATTATTATTATTATTATTATTATCCCCTACACAGATCGCGAAGCATTTTTCTTCTCTTTTGCTATGTTTGATGGTGCTTCGATGTTAGTACAATAACATTAATATCTACTTGGGACTTGCTTAATTTATGGCATTTTCGTCGAAGTGTTTGTTCATATATGTTCATTCTTTTCCTTTTTTTTTTTTTTTTTTTTAAATGATCATCGTATAGTATTTATTTTGAAAAAATACGATACTTTATTTATTTAATTATTTTTTTGCATTTGGGTTAGGCTGAGTTTTAAAATTCAATAACTTTGACCCTATTTTGTAATTATCTCGTTTTTTTTATTTTTAGTTTTTAAAAATTAAGCGTAATTTTCTTATTTACGAATGATTCGTATTTTTAAATAAAATGGTTAAATTTTTAACTAAATTCCTCAAACAAAAAACAACTTTTCAAATTTTTTTTTTTTTTTTAAATTTTCAAATTTTGACTTGAATTTTTAAACTATTGATTAAAAGTACATAAAAAAGAAAGAATGGGAGGTAAAAATAATATATTTAATTAGCTTAATTTTCAAAAACAAAATAAAAAAAAAAATGGTTATGGGCCTTGAGTTTTGTTTTTGGAAGCACCTAAGTCTATTGGTCACTTTTTTTTTTTTTTGTTAATTATTAGATTAATATACTATTTTGGTTCATGTATTTTAAAAATTAAAGGTTTTTATCACAATTATACCAAATATAAAGAACATTAGCCAACTGATACACCAAAGGTAAAGTACATCAACTCACTAATATATAAAATATAGAATGTATCGAATATATCTAATGATACATAAGGTTAAAATTAGGATAATAAAAAATATGAAAAAATAAGATTTAAAATTTTTGCAGTTTTTTACAAATTGAAAAAAAAAAAAAAAAAAGATTGCGCGCACACGCACACACATTATTCAAAGTGTGAAGAAATTCTGAAGAAATTCTAAAGAAATTCTTCTATATAATTTAATATTATAAAATTTTTCGTTTTACGTAGGGTTGAACATATATGTTCATTATTTCAGCTCACTAATATACAAAATATAGAATATATCAAATATATATAGTGATATACAAATGAGATTAAAATAAGATAATAAAAAATACAAAAAAAAAAAAGAAAATAGACATTCTAAAGAAATTCTTCTATGTAGTTTAATATTATAAATTCTTCTCTATAATTTAATATTATAATTGTCCATAACATGAAGTTTATAACGTGTGTAAAAAGTTTTACTTACGATAGAGCATATATGTTCATTCTTTAGGCTCGCTAATATACAAAATATAGAATATATCTAATATATCTAATGATACATAAATGAGGTTAAAATCAGAATAATTTTTTTTTTTTTGCTATCCATCAAAATTTTCACACACAAATATACATAATCACACGAACATATACATACATACATATATATATACACACATATACACATACATACACACATGCATATATCACCGCTTTATATGTAAAAATAAACTCGTTAATCAAAACATGAACAAATTGTAAAGAAATTCTTCTATATAATTTAATATTAACATTGTCTATAACATGAAGTTTATGATATGCGTAAAAACTTTTACGTAGGGTTGACTTTTCTAAAGGACACATTAATTTAAAAATATATATTAGAACCAACATTGAAACCAATTGCTTAAATAAAATCAAAACATTAAGAAAAAGAAATAAAAGAGAAATTTTCAAACTAAATGAACATGAAATGAGTTTTAAAAAATTGGAAAGAAATGTTATCCAAAGTTGAGGATATAGTTCCAATTTAATGAACCAACTTATTGTTTATAATTACTTTTAATCTAATTAATATGATACATAAATGTGAATACATTTTATAAGAGACCAAAGAAAAAAAATCTATATTATAGCAAATCTTAGGTCTAATGATTAGACAATTTAGCATATCTGAGGAGCAAGAATTAAGTATTGCATGGAACCTAAGAAGTAGAAGAAGATATATTGTAGTAATTAAATATGAGTTTATTAAACTACTAACAAAATATGGGTTTTACTCTACTAATCCATACTATCGACATTCAAAACCTCTAATCATACAACTACTTTGCATTTCGTAATGATTTAACATGGTTTTGCGATAAAAAAAAAAAAAAAAGAAAAAAAAGAAAAAAAAAAAAGATTTAACATGATTTTATGGTTGATCTGTGTTTGAAACAGTTAAGTACTTAAATTGTCACGTTTGTAAACAATCCTTTTTATTTTCCTCTTTGGCAACAATATGTACAACATTTTCTTAATAGAGATGGTTAAATTTGACCAAATAGAGAGCGGAATTTCTAGAGCTTAGGCAAGAAAAGCACATGAATGAGGAGATGAAATCAACCAACTGTCATCTTAAATTGTTGAAATTCGTCGAACGAACATGGGGTCAACATCCCTCCAATGGCTTATGTGTTATTGACCATATATTATCAACAAAAGAAAACAAAGACGGCTGGCTTACAAATTCAAACTGAAAATGTGGAAATGGATAAGTAAAAGCAGCGCTGGAAAAAGGAAAATTTGCTAATTACGCACTTGTATACTTTTACTATGGTAATAAGTTATTGTGAGGATGATTTCGATGAACATTCTCTAAATTTAGCAAAAAAAAACTAATACATGAAGTTGTGCCGGTAAACTCATTAACATATCTTCCATGTTTGTACTCCATAAACAAACAACTGTACAAATATAGATTGGAAAGAACACCCACTTTATACCTAAGTTTTCCTATATAAACCCATGGATTCAAACAAATGAATAAACCAAACATATAATTTGTAGATTCAAAGATGTTTAAGCTTTGGCGGCTTCTTTTTCCTCTTATTGCTACTTTAGCTTGCTTATCTTTTTGTATAGGAGCAAATGTCACCTATGACTCAAATGCCATAATTATCAATGTTGAACGACGCATTATCTTGTCAGGTTCAATCCACTATCCACGTAGCACTGAAAAGATGTGGCCTGATCTTATTCAAAAAGCTAAAGACGGTGGATTGGATGCAATTGAGACATACAATTTCTAGGATCGTCATGAGCCACAATGACGAAAATATTATTTCTCTGGAAATCTAGATTTTGTTAAATTCTTTCAGCTTGTCCAAGATGTAGAACTTTATGTTATCATGAGAATTGGTCCTTACGTCTGTACTGAGTTGAACTATGGAGGTTTTCCACTATGTTTGCACAATATGCCAAGAATCCAACTACGAACTTACAATGAAGTGTACAAGAATGAAATGCAAACATTTACAACAAAAATAGTGAATATGTGCAAACAAGCCAACCTCTTTGCCTCACAAGGAGGGCCAATAATCTTAGCTCAAATTGAGAATGAGTATGGAAACGTTATGACACCTTATGAAAATGTAGGAAAAGTATATATCAATTTGTACGCTCAAATGGCTGAATCTTTTAATGTTGGTATTCCATGGATCATGTGCCAATAGAATAATGCCCCACAACCTATCATTAATACATGCAATGGACACTATTGTGACAACTTTACTCCTAATAATCCTAATAGCCTAAAAAATTATTGAAAATTGGGTGGGATGGTTCAAGAAATGGGGCGATAAAGACCCTCACAGAACTATAGAAGACGTAGCATTTTTCGTGGCTAAATTTTTTCAAACTGGTGGTGTATTTAACAATTATTACATGTACCATGGAGGCCCCAATTTTGGAAGAACATCGGGCGGTCCATTCTTCACTACGTCTTATGATTATGATGCACCACTTGATGAATATGGGAACTTGAATCAACTCAAATAGGGACATCTCAAACAACTCCATGTATCCATCAAATTGGGAGAGAAAATTCTCACAAATGGCAGCCACTCAAACCAAGAGTATGGTAACTCTATCACTTTAACGAAGTTCTCCAACCCATCAACGGGGAGATGTTTTGCTTTTTAAGCAACATAGATGGTAGCAATGATGCAACTATAGATTTGTAGACAGATGGAAAATACTTTGTGCCCATAGATGGTCTATGAGCATTCTTGATGTTTGCAACAAGAAGGTTTACAATACTGTAAAGGTTAATTCTTAGACATCTATGTTTGTTTTGGAGCGAAATGAAAAGGAAAATGCGAAAGTTTCCTGGACTTGGGCTCCAACGCTAATGAGAGACACGCTACAAGGAATGGGTAAATTTAAGGCAAACGTTCTTTTGGAACAAAAAGGAACTACGGTTGATGTCAGCGACTACTTGTGGTACATGACAAATGTTGAAACAAATGCATTATCTTCTGTCCAAATTGTGACTCTTCAAGTGAACACAAAAGGTCATGTGCTTCATGTTTTTATATATAAAAGGTATATCAGGTCACAAGGAGGAGCGATGGGTAAAGCTTTGTGTTTGAGAAGCCTATTCTTCTAAAATCGGGAAACAACGTAATTACCCTTTTGAGTGCCACAGTTGGGCTGAAAATTATGGTGCATTTTATGACACAGTGCCAATGGGAATTGACGGAGTTCCTATTCATTTAATTGGAGATGGAAATGTCACAATTGATTTGTCATCCAATTTATGATCATATAAGGTTGGATTAAATGGAGAATTGAAGAAATTTTACAACCTGATGTTCTTGCAGAGAACCAAATGGAGAGCATTACATAAAAAATCTATTGGAAGGAGAATGACATGGTATAAAACTAGCTTTAAGACTCCTTCAGGAACTGACCCAGTAACATTGGACATGCAAGGAATGGGAAAAGGCCAAGCTTGGGTAAATGGGGTAAGCATAGGTCGATTTTGGTCTTCTTTTATTGCCGGTAATGATAGTTGCAGTGCAAACTGTGACTACAGAGGTGCATACGATCCGAGAAAATGTGCTGGGAATTGTGGGAACCCATCTCAAAGATGGTATCATGTTCCAAGATCGTTTCTTTCAAAGGATACGAACCCATTGATTTTATTTGAAGAAATCAGAGGAAATCCTCAACAAGTGTCAATTCAAACCATTACTCTAGGAACTATTTGTGGAAATGCTAATGAAGGAAACACCTTAGAATTATCTTGTCAAGGGGGATCATCATCTCTGAAATTCAATTTGCTAGCTATAGAAATCCAGAGGGAAAGTGTGGCTCCTTTAAGAAAGGCTCATGGGACGTGACAAAAAGCACACTTTTGGTGGAAAAGACTTGCATTTGTATGGAAAGTTGTATAATCAATGTATCTGAAATGACTTTTGGAGTAAGCAATGTTAATAACTTATCTGCAAAACTAGTCGTTCAAGCAATTTACTCAAATAATTGAGTGATATATATGTGTGTATATATGTATAATGTTTATGAGATTTTCGAAGTAAAACTAAAACTTTTTTGGGGTTAATTAACTACATATATAAATAATTTTTTTTCCATAACTTCAACTATTAACTATAGTAACAATTGTCGATTCTCTTAACACTTGAGATCTAAGATGCAAATATTTTTTATTGTGTTAATAATATTTATGAGTAAATAATTATGTGTCTCTCGCCTATCTCTCTTCTTTCATTCTTTCTCATCTTTCATCTTTTTATCTCTCCCCTCCTCTCCTCTCTGTCGTTTTCCCTCATTTAATGCTCCAAAATGCTCACCTTCCTATTTCCATACCTCTCTGACGCTCTTTTTCCTTTTCATTGTCGGCCCCTTCCGATTCTAAGTCTATGCATGTAATGCCACCAGCCCACAGAAAATATAAGCCAATACATCATGCTTCACCTCTCTTGTTCTCCTTGTTTGAACTCATCATTCATGTTCAACATTATAATCATATAACTTAACCATTTTACTTACTTTAGTAAATACCATGTCAATGTGAATTGAATGCTTTTAGGGCCACTCTTCCATTTTGACAAAAACACTATAGCATTGGGTGGTATGTATGATTTTTATACCTAGTCGTAAGGATTTTTCATTCTTAATATACATAATTAAGACGTCTGTAGGCTTGAGATTGAAGGGATTGAACGCTTTGATCCTGCAGTGGAAGCAATATAATAGCACGCTTTGATTCTCAATAGAATTAAAAATATAAAATTAAAACCAAAAGAAAGCATATTCTAAAGTGTATCTTTGTAGAACAACCTCCAGCAAATTTCTCCTTGAAGTGATGAGTCTCCTCCACGAAATCTTCTCCCCCACGACTCTAGGAGATCAAGGACATTCCTCTGTTAAAACAAATTTCAAATAATCATTTTCTAGTATATTTGATTTCCATGTTGAATAATCATTACCGTTAAACATGTCGGAAGTGAGTAATTTTTAGGAATTCAACATACTAAAATTTAAACAAATACTAATTAGTAAATTGTCTCTAAACCCAATTCAATTTTAGCAAAAAGAAATAATGTACCCAAAAATCATTATTTATTTGCAACGATACTGTAGTGCGTTAGAATAAGTGCTACCGAGGGGCAGTCAAATACCCATTCACTAAAGCAAGACATTCTTGACTAAATACTATTACCAGAATAACTCTTATTCCTTTAGTCACTTAGGTACCATTTCGGTCAAGAACTTACTAACACTTAATAATTTTATAAGTGTAACTCTCCATTTTTAGACTTCAAAGGTCGACCCCAACGATGCTTCCGAATTGGATAGTTAAGGTTGGGAATTGACCTAAGAAATATTATGTATATCTGGAGTTTGAGTTGTTCTGAATCCTATGTTATGACCCTCCGACGGGATAGCCATTTGTTAAATGACTAGCATAGGTTGCCTAAAGTTAACAAGCAGGTGCAACATAGGAATCTCACAGTCCAAACTAACGAAAGAGACCGTATGACACATGACACATATCCTTCACCCACTTATGAACTACTTCCCCTATTCACCTTGTTATTGACCTATAAAAACACTTTTAGAATGGAGGTCACTCCCAAGATGACATGAAGCCGAGCATGAATCTCACCTTGTGAACTCTTAGGGATATGAGATTTAAGAACAACATATCGTATATGTTATTAATCTCCCAGTGAAGTATTCTAAATGTTTGGGTGTATATTTTACTTAGGCATATTTCGGCTAATAAACGCCCTAATTTTATGTGGTTTATCCAAGTATAACATTTATATTTGGATTTAACGTATAATGTCTAAGTGATAAAACCATTTTATTACCTCACATCGCTCACGCATGCTCATAAAATCGGTTAACAATTATCAGTATTTTGGTTATATTCTCTAGGTAGAAGGTGTTCCATAGACCGTCAACTTAAGTACCTCCAGCCTTAGACAGGATTATAGACCGATTGAGTTTATAACCGTGTTTTATAAGATAACGACCTATTTTAACTATTAAAACAAGTTATCCTTAAATCTCAGTTAGCATGCATCTTATCTTTGTTATAGATTTTAAATTTCTAATTTATTTTATAACTCTTATAAAACCATAGACATGCCATAACATAGACTTAAGCATTCCACACATTAATATAATAATTATATTAATCTTATGAAACCCTAACCATACATACTATATACGTTATAACCAATTTATAACATATATCAATGCACGAAACATGCTTTCCTATGGTGGAATTTTATGTCTACATGGCATACAATATGCACATATATGTTTGATTTAAATATAACATACATCACATGCATTAAATATTTAAACAACACTGATATGAACCAACTTTGACGTCCGAAGCAAGCAATAAACTATTTTATTACAAAATGAAACCAAAATAACTTAAGAAAGCCTCTAGGCTGCTCGAGCGGACCCAAACCACCCAAATCAGCCCTCTAAGCCTTAAAAAATGGCTGAAGCAGTCCAAAATATGGTTGAATCGAATCTGAGGAAGCCAAAATCGGTCAGACCGGCCATCTTCTGCGAACTGGTCCTCGTGCACGCGTATTTCTGAGCTGGGATAAACAACATTGCGACACTTCATCCCAGTGTTGTAACGCCTCGAGCTTTAGGAAGAACAGCGTTGCAACGCTATAGAGGTAGCATTGCAATGCTGCCTGGCAGTGGCTTCTTCTACAACTTTTGCTTCTGAACTTACTTGCTTCAAACTTCAATTACAGTTTATTTTCAACTCTATTAACTCTAATAAAATTAAAGACCCTTAATCATACATTAAGGCTTATCAACCAAGAGCCAATAACAAATTTAACAAATGAATCAAAGAGAATTCTAATGCCAAAGTTGAACTAAAAACCATATCAGTCACCAAACATGCATTGCTAGAAATTCACCCACCAAACTCAAGTTAACAATAATTGAGTGCTTAAATCATGCTCTATACCAACTGATAGGATAAACATATATAAAGCAGAAGTAAACAAAATCATTAAGCACTCTAATTACACTTAATTTGAGTCAAAAGCATGCTTAAAACAAAATTTAACAGAATGAGGGTTTCAATGTGTATACCTTTGTTGATTTCTTCTTGATCCTTGTTGAACTCCACGAATTTGACTTTCAAATTCTTAATAGATCACCAAGAGTATCTTCTCTGCTATCCTTAGCCTTGGATTAAGTGGTGGATGTTGGAGTTGATGCCCTAAATCTCGTAGGGTCCTGTAGTTTGTAAACACGTGTATGAACAAATGTTTGTGATGTAATAATATGAGATATTTTCTTCACTATTGTCTATGAAATATGATACATTTTATTTACATTTACCACAAACTAATAAACTAAGATCCCTGGTTGTTGTTGTAACTTAAGCATGTATGTGGAGATATATAAGTGGATAATGCCTTAAGTGATAACCTAAATGGTCTGTAGTATATGGATAAAGAAGGGAAACCTTATCCTGGTGACACTACGGATACGACCCGCTTTGTAGATGTTACAAGTGTTGTAAAGTGTGACAGATGGTCTGATCCTAATCATTCATGTAGAAACATGCGAGCGGGGGTGTCCTATATAAAGAAGTTTGTATAAGACCGGACCACGAAGTGTTTAGTCTCGTTATATAACCCTGTTCATGACAGAGATTTTCATTTCACTAGGATGACCATAGGTAACAAAACCTTAATGCTGAGTGAGTTGGGAACTCCTGCCTATGAGAGCGGTCATTTGATTTATATGGGTGCGAGTGACCAGATTGCCAACTCAAACCTACCACTTTAGGGATTCGTTTGATTGGGGAATTGGGAACTCAACTACATAAGATGGAATTCACTTCTTCCCCGAAGCAGGGGTAAGTAGATAGATTGCTCCCTTAAGGGCTGATTCCAAGGCTTGAACGATGTGGCACCACACACTTTCTTATGGCTCGAGAGGTGTTCACTCATAGTAGGACTATGATGTATTGTTTATTAGAGGAATCAGTGGTACTTGAGGATTTAGATGTAACTACAGGGACAGAATAGTAAATTGGTTCAGATATACTTATGAGCGATCTGTGAAGGGTTATCGTACTGTTGATTGGTTATATACAATGGACACAAAAATATATCTTTAGTGAGAAGAGTGCAGCTATCGGTCTTTAGTGGATTGACCGACAGTTAACGGATGGTCGATCTCGTGATTAAAGAGTTTAGTCAGCTATTCACATATCGTTGGAGCTTCAAGCTACAGGTCCATAAGGTCCCCTTGGTAGCTCAATGGATTCAAGTTGAGAATTAGTTTTTGGGTTAGTTTAAAGTGTTCAAATTAACAAGAGTGAATTTTATTATATATGATATGATTAAACTGGTTGAAGTATATGTAATATAATTGATATGATGTATGAGATACATTAATTGGAGGAATTGATATAAATGTGATTTATATTGAATAAAGGAGAAAGGAACTATGGTTTAAATATTACATATGATGTGATATTAAAACTATAGGTTATAAATATAATATGATAAATTAGTTATTATATTAATTTATAATAAAACAATTATAAGATAATTGTGGGTGGTTTCTCCTTTAATCATACGTGAAAGTGGGAGGTTATTTTCAGTTTTGAGTAACTTAAGTATAAAATGAAAAGTGTTTTCATTTTGTAAGGTATCACTTCATTGTATGCATTACTAATCGTTTAGCTGACTAGAGACTACAGATAGCCTTCTAAGCGAGAGCCTAAACGATCGTGTAGATCCAACGTGATTTACTAAGCGATCGCGTGCCAAGTGAGTTTTAGTAAACGATCAAGTGTGTTTTTCTAAAGGGCTAGTTGCATAAATAGAATTCAAGCCTAAAATAATAGAATATGCAGTACAAGGATAAAATAATTACATATATAAATCAAAAAATGGTAAAAGACTAAAAAACCCATGCCTGGCCACCATTTTGCTTGCTTCTTCCCAGTTTTCTCAAATTAAAAGCTATCAGTGATAGCCACTGATAGCTGCTATCAGCTGCTATTGCTGATAACTTCTGTCAATTGCTATCGATCTATCAGCGATAGCTTTCAATTTGAGAAAAATTAATACAAATATTAAAATATTAGCCTTTAATTTGCTATCAATTATCAGTAGCTATCATTGATTCACTTTCTTCAATTGGAATCAACCTTGAAATATCAATACTTAAGGCTATCAGTGGCTATCAATGATAGATCTATAAATAGTGATCAAATTTGAAAGAAGACCAACAACTTTGATTACCACAGTAGCTATCACTAATAATCTTTTATCATGGCTATCACTGATAGCAGCTATCAATCGCTATCACTGATAAACTTTCATCAATTAGAATCAACCTTGAAATATGAACACTTAAGGCTATCAATGATAAACTTCTATAACTGATTATCATCTTTGGGAGAAACTCGATATATAGATATCACCTAATTTCTATTACCGATATCACTAACATCCATCATATTGTGATTATCAGTGATAGCTTCTTTCACTGATAACATCATTGATAAGATGCTATCAATGATCTTATTAATATCATGTTATCAATAATAGTTCTCTATCACCGATAACGTGCTATCAGGTAACTTCTATCACCGATAACATGTTATCGGGTAGCTTCTATCATTGATAAAATGCTATTAGTGTTAGCTTCTATCACTGGTAACATGCTATTAGTAGTAGCTTCTATCAATCATAGCCACTGAACACCTTTTTGCTCATTTCTTGTCCTTCCCAAATATTTATAAGTCCATTTTCTTTTCGATGATAGCTTCTATCACTGATAAACATGCTATCAGTGATAACTTCTAGGCCTTTCACTTCATTTTAGTTCGAGATTCAACTTTGTTAATTAAATTCACTAAGTTGGCTATCAATGATAGATTTCTATAAGTGGCTATTAACTATGAAAATATAATTAAAGATTAAGCTATCAGTGATAGAAAATATTAGTGGCTATCACTGATAGACTTTCATTTGCTATTTATATTTATTATTTGTTATAATAATCAAACTTGATGATTGGCTTGTTGGTGTTAAGTTACTTATGAATTGAGTACTTTCAAGGCTTGGATACGAAACTCAACCTCATACTTGTGAAAAAAAAAGGGGAAGAAGACAAAATTTAAATAATGGAAAGAAAAATTTTAAAAATAAGAGAAGGAGAAGGAGAAGGAGAAAAATTTGAAGAAAGGAAAGAAGATTAAATAGAAAAAAGGAAGCAAAAACCAGAGAAATGAAAGAAGAATTAAAAAAGAAAAAAGAAAGAGAAAGAGAAGAAGCAAAAAAATCGGAAAAAGAAAAGAAAATAAAATAATAAAAAAAGAAAAGGAAAGAAGTAAAAATAGAAGAAAGGAAAGAAAATAGAAAAAAAAAAAAAAGAAGAAGAAGAAGCAAAAACTGAAAAAAAAAAAAGAATTTTTTTTTTAAAAAAAAGGAGAAAAAAAGAAGGAAATTGAAGAAAATTAAAAATAAAGGGAAAAAAATCGGATAAAGAAAATAATAAAATAAAATAAAATAAAGGAAAAAGTAAAAACTGGAGAAAGAAATTGAAATAATGAAAAAAAAGGAATGGAAGAAGCAAAAATTGAAGAAAATAAAGAAAATAAAAAGACTAAAAAAAAGTGTGCAACAAGACAAGACAAAGGAGGGTGGAATTGGAAATTTTTAAAAAAATCAAAGATTGACTAGTCAACTCATCCATATTTGCAAATATTTTAAAGATGTAATATATTTTTGGATTTTTTCTCTTATTCTACTCTCTATTACAAATATCCTTTTCTAAACGATCATGTACCAAGTGAGATTTACTAAACGATCAAGCATACAAAGTCTATGCGATAGACAATACATGCTCCCACTTGCTTGATCGTATAGTTCGATCGTTGCTTTCCTCCATCCCTCTACCAAATCCAACAGAGGCCACACCTCCTAGATTCTCACTCCGAGAATACCAAGGTTGTCGAGTAGTGATGTTTAAGAGGTTACTTGTTCGTGGAGAAGATTATTCGTGATCTAAGCGACAGTGAGAGATTGGGTAGGCGTTCTAAGTAACAACGAAAGGTTGTTGTTCCAGTCTTCACGAGAGCGAGAGATCAGTAGAAGAAGAGTTCTTCAAAGGTATGTCTCTCGTTCCTTTTGTATTTAATTATGAAATCATGCTGTAATTTGTTAGAAGATACATAACTGTTCTGTATGTTTGTGAATGCCTTTAATTCTGTCACAATGGGTTTGGAAAGATCTTGCTTCCACTCATGGGTTCTCTTGAATAAGAGTTCATTTAGTGGAAACTCAAAATTAGGAGGAATTGGATAAGGGGTTGGAGAGGGTTGGAGAGACCTTTAAAAATCTCATAATTTCTAATAAATCAGCATGCCTCATTCTCCAACTTTTGAAATTGAAGTATTTAACAAGTTCAAGCATGCAAGCACTTAGTCTTTTAGCTAATTGACACTTCAATTAGTACTAATTGAGTGGACAAGGTGTTGATTTGTGGAAAAATCCACTAAAAACCCCAAATTTGAGATAAATCCACTCACATTTTTATTTTTTTTATTTTAAATTAATTTAATTTGAGAATAATTTAAATCTTAATTCAATTTGCATAAATTGAATTTAAAAATGAAAATTTGATTTATTTTAATTAATTAAATAAATAATAATTTAATATCAAATATTAAATTAAGAAACCATCTAATTTAAACACGAATCCCTATTCATGTAAACTATATTTAAATCAATATTTAAATATTTTAAACTCTCCAAATTACGTTTAGTTTCAATAAATTTAAACGTTAATTATATCGAATATAATTATCCAAACCCTAAAAAAAATTGAAATTGAACATTTCAAATTCAAACCTCAATTTTGAATTTGAACACTTCAAATTCGCTCAATATTCTAATCCAAGGTTTAATCTTTTATGAGCTAGTAGATGGATTTTATGGACCTACAAATCATGAGCTCCAATAATTTGAGATTAATTGGTTAAACTCTTTAAACCGAATTAATCAATATTCATTAATCATTGAGACACACCACTATAGCTCGATGGTTATACTTTCCTCAATGTAGATATATTTCTGTCCACTTGATTTAACCATGAACAGTAAGTTGACCCTTCACTGGTTGTTCGTAATAATGGCTGGGTCTAATGCTATTTTACCCCCGAAATTATATCTTGCTCCTTAAGTCCAATGATCCTCTAATGAACAATAGGTTTATGATCCAATCACTAAACCGATCCCTCTCGGGCCAATGAGAAGGTGAGGCCCCTTTTCAAGACTTGGAATCAGTACTTAAGAGAACAACCTCCCTACTATCCCTAAATCGGGTAGGATTGAATTTCTTCTTGCACCCTATTTCTCCAGTTATCTACCCGGTCTTATCCCTGAAATGGGAGGTTTATTGAGTTGGCATTGTTGAGCCAACCCTCATCTATGCATATCTAAAGATAATCCCGAATAAACAAAAGTTCGTAGTTAACTCAGGATTCAGGTCGAGTTACCTAAGTCATCGATTTGAAACAGTCAGTCTTATACAATAAATGACGTTATAAAGTAAGAGTGACTTTTTTTTTTTTTATCCTGGTCTTATACAAACTCATTGCATATGATGTCTCGCTCGCATGTCTCTACATAAACGATTCAGGATCATATTGTTTGTACTATCTACAAAGTGGGTCGTGTCTAGTAGTGTTACCAGAATAAGGTACCCAACCTTATTCATATACTATAGATTGTTTTGGATATTTACTAGAACTTGATCCATTTTTATGTCTCCACATAAAGTTCAAGTGTTCATGTAATAGCCATGAATCGTAGTTTATTGGATTTGGTCTATACAAGTACAATTTATCTATTCAATAACAGTTTTATTGAATAAATGTCAATAACATCTTTATTGATAATAGAAAATATTTAACATTACAAATTGCGAGTTTTAGGACATACAACCCAACGGTACAGTTTGTTGGCAAAGAAGAACATAAAAAAGATCATTTACAAACATGACAATTTAAGCACTTATCTATTTCAAACACATATCAACTATAAATTTCATTGTAAAAGTTTTGAAAAGGATTAATGACTTTATAGTAGTTCTAACGCATGATCTACCAGTCCAATATATAAAATGATGTTAAATCTTTTGTACCGCAAAATCATATTAAATAATTACGAAACACAAAGGAGTTGTATGGTTAGGGATTTTGAAAGTTGATAGTATGGATTAGTCGAGTCAAACCCATATGTTGTGAGTGGTTTAATAAACCCATATTTAATTACTATAATATATCTTCTTATACTTCTTAGGTTCCATGCAATACTCAATTCTCGCTCCTTGGATATGCTAAATTGTCTAATCATTACTCCTAAGATTTGCTATAGTATCGATTTGAACTTTGATCTCTTATAAAATGCATTCACATTTCAATAAGTTGGTTCGTTAGACTGGAATCATACATTTAACTTTGGATCATTCTTTTTTTTCAATTTTCTAAACTAAATTCAAAAGTTAGTTTGAAATTTTCTTTTCTATTTTTTTTAAAAAAATTTTAATTTTATTTAAATAATTGGTTTCAGGGTTGGTTCTAAAACCTTTTTTGAATCAATATGTACTCGACCTTTACCAAAATCAACCGTACGTAGAACATTTTCTCACGTTATAAATTTAATGATATAGACAATTATAATATTAAATTACATAGAAGAATTTCTTTAGAGTTTGTTCACACATTGATTGACTAGATAGCTTATATACATTTCCTAATTAAACATGTTAGATTTTAAACTTGGAAGATATAGAGAATGCCAACGACATATGAGATGTTGAAGTCTCTAGAAGATAAATTAGATAATTTTTTAAATGATCTCAAGATTAAATATTATATTAATCCAAGAAAATAAACAAAAGTAGTTGAAGATATAAAATGAAAGTAGTTTCCAAATTAGCGACTTCCCGAGGAATTTGTGAAGTATTTCAATGGAAAGAAAAATGACAATAAAAGTAAATTTGATTGAAAAACATCACCTAAATAGTTGAATGAGGATTTGCTATCAAATTTTTCTTATTAGAATTAATTAAATTGTAATTCTAATGATGTAGAATAGTCTCTATATATTGCCATCAGGAGAACCATCTCAGTTAGTTAATTGGGAGATATATCCAAATGTCTTAATCATTGTTTAAAGCTAAATATGGTATTTTATCACCATAAGAGAAATTCAGTTTGGCAAAACTTTATTACTATGGCCCCAATCGGTGACACTTTATTTTTTGTGTTTTGTTTTTAAAAATTAAACCTATTTTATCTCCATTTCTTATCAATCTTTGCTTCTTTCTTAAGTAAAATAGTTGTAATCTTAGCCAAACTCCAAAAACAAAAACAAACTTTTGAAAACTATTTTTTTAGTTTTCAAAATTTGGCTTGATTTTTTAAATTATTGGTAAAAAATAGATAATAAAAGAATAAATTTGAAGTTGGAATAAATATTTATATGTTTTTTTCAAAAACAATAAATAAATAATCAAATAATTACAACTGGGGCCTAAATGATTCATAAATATGAAAATTTCAAGTATTAAAGCGTATTTCAAAAGTTGTTTGAAAATATGTCCAACATTAAATAATATAATTTGTATGTGTTAAAATGCTAATACATGTAAACAAAATATTGAGGTATTCAGGATTATAGAATCCAGAACGAAAAGATAAATTATTTTCTCCTAAAAGATACTTGACTCTAGCAATTAAAGTAGATTAACATCAACTTGAATAAGAATGAAAAGACCAATCAGATGTAATTCTCTAAAGGTAAAAGATAATTACTCACTACTATAAATTTGGCCTTCTTTAATGTAGGAAATTGTTTTTTTATGGTCATGACAATAAACCAAAAAAAATATATATATTTTTTGACATAATAAATATTTTTATTTAACTTGATACAAAATTATGTCAAAAGGTTGAATTCTCAATTTTTGGATTGCTTGATGGGCAATGGGCATGAAGGAAGATGCATATCTTGACCGGCAATGCCCATCAATGAATGTATCCGTGCAATCCAATTTTTAATTTGCACGCAAATCGAGAAAGTAGATTTTCTTGGAAAAGGTTTTACGTTTACTCACGATGATCATCTAGGTTAAATATATATTTCTATATATTTATTTTCTGCTTCCCGTAACCTAGGCTAGCCGCACGTCGCCCTCTAGCCTCATCTGTAACCTCTGCGTCACCACTCCAACCTCGAACCGTCTTTTGTGTTGTTCGGTTGTCGTCGCTGGTGGTGAGTTCCTCCCTGAATTTACGTTTACTCACGATGGTTATGCTTTGCCTGTTTCCTTAGTATTCATGGAAGACTACCAACTTGAGGCTTACCATTCTTGTGCTATTATAGATCCTTCTTCAAGTGGACTTAGCTTGGAGGTATGTTTCTGACTTTCTTTGCTTACATTCTTCATTTGCTTCAATTAACACCCCACTCGGAGTTGATGCATTTATATTATACTTTTACAGAATAAGGGTAATGCACCACTTTTATACGTGTGGAGTTGGACTTTAAGGAGGTGTGATTCTAAAACCTTATTTCCCCTGCTTTTTCAACAATCACTTACTTTTGCAGCAATCTGTACATGGGCTTAAATTTTAATACTACGATTAGAAGAAAATTATGTCTACTATGAATATATTGCCTTAGTGGCTTTCTTTGTTGCATTAAAACACGTCTCACTGGAATTCAGGTTCTGCACTTTTTAATTATCTATTTTTGTCTAAGTGACTGGTAACAAAGCTGCAATATTTGAATCCTGTAGTTAGTTGAGAGAAAAAAAAATCAGTGGAATAGGTATATTTTTTTCAAATTTAATTTATAGTTTCTTCTATTTGAAACAAAGGTTAAATTGGTTGTTAGCTTTGGAAAGTTAGTTTACTTATTGTGTTTACACTTTCTCCAGATTAAGTTTAGTGGTTTGTTAGATTAGTTTAATTTAATTTGTTAGCACATTACTTTTGAGAAGTTAGTTTAGTTGTTATATGTTTATAAGTTTAGATAAATTACAATGCTCTTTATTGAGTTTTATGTCAAGTTTTGATGTTAAAGGTTCATTATCATTGAAAAGTCAAGCCATGTAAGTTTTTTTTTCTTTAAAAGTTCACTATATATTGTTTTAAATTAATATAATACCATTGAAACTTTTGTATGTTTATTGTCTTCACTAATTACCACAGCTATAGGAGATGAATTGATTTCTTCATTCATTTCTGTTTCTGTTTCAGGTGATTAGGATCAATAGTGTGGTCTCCATTGAAGCTAACATGTACACATTTTGTAGTAGTGATGGTTTTGTTGGTATTTGGTATAAGTCTTACGGCAAAGGAGACATGTATATATTTTGTATAAATGTTTTCTTCTTTAGAATAAGTTGACAAGGATCATCATTTTGAAGATATGGATATCTTTTGTATAAATGGTAGTTGGTTTTGTAACTATTGGTTTACGAGAATTGATACATTTTTGTGATTTATGTGAAGTTTATATATATTACTTGTTCAATGAAGATGGTATTATTTTAGATTTAAAGGGTTTTTGATGGCAGATTGCAGATTGCATATGATGGGTCCCACTTGGATCTTTTTTTTCAAATTAATATAGTTGAAGGATAAAAAATATCAATAAAAGTGTATAATTGATACTTAAAGACCGTCTATATAAACATATGTTGACAGACAATAAAATAATTTTCTTGATGTGTAAAAAAAGTCGGTAAAATGGGTTTTCTTGATGTTTTTAAAAAATAGTTGATGGACAAAAAATGTAAATATTATCTTATTTGACGTTTGAAAAGTATTGTCAAAAGGATATCCATTGACGGTTTTTTCACATAGTTGATGCGCAAAAAACATCAATATATCCTTTGTTGATGGCCAAAATCCTCAACAAAGGGTTTCTGGTGAAGTTGTTTGGCCGTCAACAAAACTAGTTTTCTTGATGATCAGGCTTTCTTGATGTTGTCTTACTTTACATTTTTTGGCCATCAACATTGACATTTTTTGACATTTTTTTCCCATTAGCAAAGGCCAAATTTGTAGTAGTGATTCTACTTGTCTAAAGACCTTGCCTTTCATGCAAGACAATTATTCGACCTTACTGGATAAGGCTATAAAACCAAAGAACATGTTAGGCTTATACATTCTAACCCAAGTGGTTTGGTGAATGCAAAAATAAAATAACATCATAAATATGACATCAATCTAATTGATGGATATTTAGCATATTAGTATTTTTACCTAATGTTACTTAAGACGATTTTCTTCGAAAGGTTCAAGAAGAGTAAGACTAAAGCTAAAAATCAATTAGGTAAGTCTATTAATATACATTATGATTTGATCGTAATAGAAAGTTCAAGAACCTTACGTACTAAATTTAATTGATAGAAAGTGAGATTATATCTCATCTTAAACATCGGATACAATTTGGGAGAAATAACTGTGCACCAAAAAGGCGAAAGATGACCTTATTAGACATGATTACTTAAATGATGAGTACTTTATTAGGCATGGTCACATCATTAATAAGTTATACACCATTGTCAGACTCTTGTTAGAACATACAATAGGGATTGCAAGAAAAATTTTGGATTATAGCATCGCAGTAAAGCTATTTTATGACATTTCAAGATTTGAGAATGTTAACCGCACATGTTGAAACAAACCTAAAAGGAAGATATGTTCAAAGATATACCTAAGTGTAAGTTGTCCTAGAAGAGAAACAAAATGATCTTTTGTACAATCTTAGACAAATTAAGGTATTTGTATGACAAATATTAATTTTATAAGAAATGTCAAATAAAATATTGCAAACCTTTAATAAAATTTAATAGTGTTGATGAGTTGGTTCTAAGTAAAGCCACTAAATATTTAACAAATGTGGTTAATTATTTATTAGAATGCTTTAAATTTGTTAGTTGGTGCTTCAAATAACCAAGTATAAGGATCTCGTTAGTAGCACCATTTTGTATTCCAAAAATATTCTCTTTAATAATATTATTCTTCCTCTGCCCCGTGGACGTAGCTAACACATTGTTAGTGAACCATATAAATTTGCATGTCGGTTCTCTATTGTTTTACGTTCTTTTGTTTCTTTAATTGTTGATTTCGTAACAAACTGGTATTAGAGCCTCATTAGGATTTTTCAAAATTCCACATTTGTTTGACAAATAAAGATGATTGACGTGAATGTAAAAATCGACAAATTCACCAGAAGAAACAGTTTCGGTTTATGGTAGATCAAGATATGATCCCTACTAAAGCAGCAAAGGCAGTGGGCGTCGTTGACTAGTAAGTCGAAGAAGGCTACCGTGGATGACGAAGAATGACAGACTCTTGAGGAGAAGGCTCATTCGATGATCATGCTAGGTTTGGCTAATGATGTCATCATTGAGGTCGCAAATTAAGAAATTTTCGTTGGTCTTTGGTTGAAATTGAAAAGTCTTTACATGACGAAATCTTTAACCAAGAAATTATTTCTGAAGAAACGTTTGTATCATCTACGTATGTAGGAAGGTGCGTCTCTTCAAGACCATTTTTATCAATTGAATAAAATCTTATTAGATCTGCGTTGATGGGATAAACAAGCATAAAGCGGAAGCTAACAAAATCATTAAGCATTCTAGTTACACATAATTTGAGTTACAAAAGCATGTTTAAAACAGTTTTATAGAAAGAGAGTTTCATGAGTGTATACCTTTGAAGAAACACTTCAAATCCTTACTGAACTCCACGAAATTGATCTCCAAAACTCTAGTAGACTACGAAGAGAGTCTTCTCTACTATTCTCAGCCTTAGATTGAGTGGTGAAAACTCTCAATTAAGATAGATTGAACAAGGGATTGGAGAGAGTTTTAGAGTTCAAGAGTTTTTCTGCAGAAATTTGAATGAATAATCTCAGAAAATGAAGTTTTTATCAAGCTCAATCATGCAAACACTCACTCATTCAATAATGTGACACTTCAAATTATACTAAATGAGTGGTCTAGGTGTCAAAAAGTGGAAAACTCCACTAAAACCCTCAATCTGGGATTTTTCCACTCAAGAATTAAAAAATCAAAATTAATTGAAATTAATTGAAATTAATTTAAATAATAAACTAAATTTCTAAAACTGAAATAATTAAATTTGAAATTAATTTTATTTAAATAATTAATTTTAATTAAATAAATAAATAACAATAATTTAATATAAAAAATTAAATTAATAAAACACCTAATTTAAACATGAATCCTATTCATGTAATTAATATTTAAATCAATATTTAAATACCTTAAACTCTCTAAATACATTTAATTTCGATAAAATCAAACGTTTAATTATATCGAATATAATTATCCAAACTCTAAAATTGAATTTGAACATTTCAAATTCAAAACCCTAATTTCGAATTTTGAACACTTCAAATTTGCTCAATTTTCTAATCCAAGGGTAATGTCTTACGAGCTAGTAGAGGGACCTTATAAACCTACAGATCAGGAGTTCCAACGATTTGAGATTAATCGGTTAAACCCTTTAACCTGAGTTAATCAATATTCGTTAACCACCAAGACATACCACTATAGCTTGATGGTTGCACTCTCCTCAATGTAGATATATTTTTGTCCACTTGATTTAATCATAATCAGTAAGTCGATCATTCACAGGTCGTTCGTATTTACAGCCAAATCAAAATTACCATTTTACCTTTGTAAATACATCTTGCTCTTTAAGTTCCCACTGATTCTCTATTGAACAATTGGTTTATAGTCCAACTAATAAACCATTTCCCTCTCGGCCATGAGATGACAGGGCCCCTTTGTTCAAGAACAGGAATCAATACTTAAGAGAACAACTTATCTGGTAACACTAAAACGGTTAGGAATGGATTCTCTCTTGTAGGACTATGTCTCCAGCTATCTATCTGATCTTTTCTCCAAAATGGGAGGCTTGTTAAGTAGTGCTGTTGAACTACTCTCACCTATGTAGATCAAACGATAATCCCGAATAAATAGGAGTTCATGGTTAATTGAGGATTAAGATCGAGATATCCTAGGCCATCAAATTGAAATAGTCAGTTTTAATAGTAAACGGCCGTTATAAAGAAAAATTGACTATTTCGTGGTCCGGTCTTGTGCAAAACTCTTTTGCATAAGATGCCCCTACTTACATGTCTCCACATGAACGATTTTGAGATCACGTCATTTGTATCAATATACAAAGTAGGCCGCATCCATAGTGTCCTCAAGACGAGGTACTCAATCTCATCCATATACTTATAGACCATTTTGGATATATACTATAACTTGATCCTCTTTTATATCTCTACATAAAGTTACAGTATTCATACAATAGCCACGGATTTGTTTATTGGATTTTTATTAGATAATGCAATTTCAATAACACTTTTATTGAATAAAAACTTTAACAATACTTTTATTGATAAATAGAAAATGTTTCCATGATTCACGAATTGCGAGTTTTAGGACATTCCCAACAATCTTCCACTTGGACTAAAACTCCAGTGAGTTATTAATATATACAAATATATAATGTTGAGAAAAGAGAAAATATAATAAACTAGGGCATCTATATTTCCTTGACATTCTCTCACTTACCCTAGATTAATGAAGCTCGTAGTCCTAGTCCGACCAGGTGACCCTTGAACCCTTTAGTCGTGAAGACTTTCGTAAATAGATCAGCAAGATTATCTTCAGAGGCTATTTGTATGACTATTATATCTCCTCTATGTACTATCTCCTGGATGAGATGGTATTTTCTCTCGATGTGTTTCCCGTGTTTGTGGCTCCTCAGTTCCATTGCATAGTAACTACTCCACTGTTGTCACAATACAGGGTGATCGCCATATGCATATTTAGAACCACTTCCAAATCTACAAGGAACTTTCTGAGCCATACTGCTTCTTTAGTTGCTTCATATGCAACTACATATTCAACCTCCATCGTGGAATCAGCAATACAACTTTGTTTGATGCTTCTTCACATTGTTGCTTCTCCGTTAAGAGTAAATATTGATCCTAAAGTAGATTTCCTAGAATCTGTTAGGGATATCCTAAAACTTGCAGTTCGTAATTCGTGTTAAACATTCTATTTATCAATAAATTATTATTGAGTAAATTATTCAATAAAGTTATTGATATTGCATTCTATTCAGAAAATCCAATAAAGATATCCTTGGCTATTGTATGAATACTTTAACTTTATGTGGTGACATAAGCAGGATCAAGTTATAGTATATAGCTTAAACGTTCTATAAGTATATGGATGAAGTTGGGTATCTCATCCTGGTAACACTATTGGATGCGGCCCATTTTGTATAACTGATACAAATGATGTGATTCATTAATCATTCATGTAGAGACATGTGAGTGAGAGCATCCTATGCAATGAGTTTGCATAAGACTGGATCTTGAAATAGTCACTTTTTTATAACAACCGTTTATTATTAAAACTGACTATTTCAACCTAAATGACCTAGAGTAACTCGATCTTAATCCTGAGCTAACTATGAACTCCTGTTTATGACGGGATTATTCTTTGATCTGCATAGGTGAGAGTAGTCTAATAACTACTCAATAGACCTCCCATTTTGGGATAAGACCGAATAGATAGTTGGGGACATAGTTATGTAAGATGGAATTTACTCCTACCCGACTTAGGGTTAGCAGATAGGTTGTTCTCTTAAGTGTTGATGCCTAGTCTTGAACAAACGGGGCCCCACCCTCTCTTGGTAGAGAGGGATATGATTTATAAAAGATATTATAAATCAATTGTTCAATAGAGGGTTAGTGGGAGCTTAAGATGCAAGATATATTTATAGGGGTAAAATGGTAATTTTGACCCAGCTATAAATATGAACGACGTGTGAAGGATCGACTTACTGATTATGGTCAAAATGGACAGAAATATGTCTACAGTGAGGAAAGTGCAACTATCGAGAGTAGTGTGTCTTGATAGTTAACGAATAGTAATTAATTCGGATTAAAGAGTTTAACCAATTAATTACAAATCGTTGGAGCTCATGATCTGTAGGTCCATTAAGTCTATCTACTAGCTCGTAAATTGGAATAACAAATTGAGTATTAGTTGGATGAATTTTTGGAATTAGGGTTATAAATTTGAAATGTTCAAATTCATTTTTAGGGTTTTCAATTGATTGTATTTGATACAATTAAAAAACGTTTAATTTAGTTGAAATTAAACAAAATTAGAGAATTAATTAATATTTAAATTATGATTTAAATATGAAATTGAATCGTATTAGTGGAATTGGTATTTTATGAATTTAAAATTAAGATATTAAACTAATAAATTTTAATTAAAAGGTTTAATTAAAAATTGGAATTAGTTTTATTAATTATTAATTTTGAATTAATTATATAAAACTAATTATTAAATAAAATATTTTTATTTAATTATAAAATCAATTTTAGTTTTAAAAAATTGATTTTAGGGTTAGTGGAATTTTCCAATTTTTGGAAAAACCCACTAACTATCTCTTGGGTGGTTTGTCACCCAAATTCACCTCCAATTTGAAATCAGCTCCAAGTAGGAGCTGCCCTCCATGCAAGCTACTCTCCCTGCATGAAAACAGGTTATATAATAAATCTTCATGCATGGATTTGGGAGAGAATTTCTAGAAAACTGGCTGAAGTACTGGAAATTTTGAAACTCTAAAAATCCATCCAAATTCCTCTCCAATTCAGCTTGATCAAAGTGTTTCCACCACACATTCCTTCTTGAGCATAGTGGAGAAGACCTTGGTGGTGGTCTTGTTGAAGTATCAAGCTCAATCTTGGAGTAATTCTGCTGAATTTGTGGATTAAGTCTTCAAAGGTAATGTTTGCTTCAAACCCTCTATGAATATCACTTGAATAGCATGTTTAAAACTCAAATTAAGAGTAGTTAGAGTGCTTATTGATTCTGATTTATTCCGCTGCATGTTATATTACTCCTTCAGAATCTACATCAATCTAAAAATCAGAATCAATATATCCCGTAAGGATCAAATCCTTAGGACCATACACGAGTATATAGTCCTCATTCTCCGAAGATATTTAAGGATGTTCTTAACAGCAGTCCAATGGTTATGTCTAGGGTTGGATTGAAACCTGCTGATGATTCCAACTACAAAACATATGTCAGGATGTGTATATAACATAGCATACATCAAGCTCCCAACTCTGCTGATGCATAAGGAATTCTATTCATTTCCTTAACTTCTTGAGGTTTCTTAAAACATTGTTCTTTAGACAAATGAATTCCTTGTTTAAAAGGTAGCATACCCTTTTTGGAATTTTGCATGCTATATCTTGACAACATCTTGTCAATATAAGATGCTTGAGATAGTGTTAGCGTTCTGTTCTTGCGATTCCGAACAATTTGGATTCCAAGAATGTATTGTGCATCTCCCATATCTTTCATTTGAAATTGCGATGCTAGTCATCTCTTTATGTCAGCAAGGAATCCTATCTCATTCCCAATGAACAAGATATCATCAATATAAAGGATCAAGAAAGCTACGGTCTTGTTGACTATCTTTATGTAAACACAAGGTGATAGAGTATATTAACATGCAGCAGAGAAAATCAAATTCAATAAGCACTCAAATTATACTTAATTTGAGTTTAAAATATGCTTCAAAGTAACTATTACAAAAGAGGATTTGCTTAACACAATACCTTTGATGAAACCTCTTCAACACCAGTTGAGTTCCATGTAAATGTGCTTCAATCTACAAGTAGACCACCATGAAGATCTTTTCTACTATTCTTTTACAAGGATTGTGTGGTAGAAATACTAAATTGAGCTAGATTTGATGAAGATATTAATAGGGTTTGGAGGGTTTCGAATTCTACAGAGTTCTTGAAGTTCTTTAAAGCTTAAAACAATCATTCAGTCCAACACTTTAATTTATAAAGCTTTCATCATGCAAATTCAAAGCTTGCATGAAGGTCAGCTCCTTCTTCATCGACAAAGTGGAATTGATGAATAAGGTGCTTTGCACCATAGTGGAGATTTCTAACTTTTGGAAATCTCCACTTTGAGTTTTCCAATTTTGTTTTTAAAAAATTGATTTCTAAAACCAATTTCTAAACAAACAAATTTATTTATTTTATTAGTTTTATAAAAATTAATTCAATTAATTAATCTTAAATAAAACTAATTAATTAAACCTTTTGATTAATTTTGTTAATTTAATATCTAATTTAAATTAATAAAATAACAATTTCACTTTAATGAATTTAATTTCATATAATTAATATTTAAATCATAATTTAAACATTAATTGATTCTCCAATTTCGTTTAATTTCGATAAAATTAAACATTTCAATTGTATCGAATACAATTAATAGAAACCCTAATTGAATTAGAACATTTCAAATTCTAAACCCTAATTTCAAATCTCGTCAAGATTACTCAATTTACTAATCCAAATTACGAGCTAGTAGAGGGACCTTATGGACTTACAGATCATGAGCTCCAACGATTTGTAATTAATTGGTTAAACGCTTCAAACCGAATTAATCACTATTTGTTAACAACCAAGACATTTCACTATAGCTCGATAGTTGCACTCTCCCCACTGTAGATATATTTCTATCCATTTTAACCATAATCGGTAAGTCAATCCTTCACAGGTTGTTTGTATTTATAGCTGGGTCAAAGATTATCGTTTTACCCCTGTAAATACATCTTGCTCCTTAAGCTCCCATTGATCCTCCATTGAAAAATTGATTTATAGTCCAACTTATAAATCATAACCCTCTCTTCCATGAGAGGGCGAGACCCCATTATTCAAGACAAGGCATCAGCGCTTTAAGAGAACAACCTATCTGCTAATTCTAAATCGGTAGGAGTGAGTTCCATATTAAGCAGTGTTGTTGGACTACTCTCACCTATGCAGATTAAAGGATAATCCCGAATAAACAGGAGTTCATAGTTAGCTTAGGATTAAGATCGAGTTATCCTAGGTCATTGAGTTTGAGATAGTCGGTTCTAATAGTAAACAGTTGTTATAAAGAAAAGTGACTATTTCGAGGTTCGGTCTTATGCAAACTCATTGCACAAGATGAACCCACTCACATGTCTCTACATGAATGATTTTTGGATCATATCATTTGTATCAGTATACAAAATGGGCTACATCCAATAGTATCACCAGGATGAGGTACCTAACCTCATCCGTATACCTATAGACCATTTTGGCTACATACTAAAAATTGATCCATTTTTATGTCGCTACATAAAGTTAAAATATTCATGTTATAGCCATGGATTCGTTTATTGGATTTTCATAAAAGGATGCAATATCAATAATAATTTATTGAATAAAAACCTCAACAACATTTTTATTGATAAATAGAATATGTTAACAACATTTACAAACTGCGAGTTTAGGACATTCCCAACACAAGGTTCATCAACATTTTGTTCAAAGCCATAAGATTTTATCGTAGTGTCAAACTTTATATTCTAAGATCGAGATGCTTGTTTCAATCCATAAATGGGTCTATTAAACTTGCAAACCTTTTGCTCTTGATCCTGTTCAATAAATCCTTCTGGTTAAGACATGTAAATACTTTCATCAAGATGACCATTAAAAAAGGTTGTCTTGACATCTATTTGCCAGATTTCATAATCATAGAAAGCAACAATGGATAAAAGTATTCTAATCGATTTAATCATGGCAACAGGGAGAATGTTTCTTCATAGTCTACCCTCTCTCTTTGGGTAAAACTTTTTGCCACGAGTCTAGCTTTATAGGTTTGTACCTTACCAGTTTGGTCTCGTTTTCTCTTGTAGATCCACTTTTCAGTTTGTCTTTCTAATGCGATCAACTAACCTCAACTTCCTAGGCACATGGACAAGCTTTGTCGCATGCCTTTACACTACAACATAGGGGTGTACATGGTCGGGGTTGTGTCGGGTTGTAAGAATTTTGTTGACCAACCAAAAAATTTGGGTCAAAATTTTCGGGTTGGGTCACCGATTTTTTTTTTTTTTTTATATAATTTTGACTGTTTTTATCGTTACTTCCTTAATCCTTTTCTATTGAACAATTTGATTTTTGTGGGTCAATAAACCTTCATATTTATAAAAGTAAACTAATTCTAAATATATTATATCAATTAATAAAAATTTAATAATAAAAAAACATGTAATCTATGTGAAATTTCAGCATTTACATGAAAATACAACCACCATAAATTCAATATAAACTTCAAAAGAAACTTCCTCAAATAATTCACTGTTCAAAGTCTCTACTCAAAATATCCAAAGTCTACATTCAAAATCATTCAAAATAGAAACAAAAAGTCCAAGTTTAATAATAACTATTGGCCTATTACATAAAATTCCAAGTTCAATAATAGTCATTCAAAAGCAGCATGAGGCATGACGAATGACTTAGTGAGTTTTCTTCTTCATCTTTGGTCTCTTCACTTCTCAATGCCTGAAAAAAAAATTACAAATACATTAAACCAAGAGGATAATTTATAAGTAATAATAAAATTTGATCTTATGGTGGTAAAACTTGCCATTAAAATCATCATTATGCTCCAAATCCAATTCCTTATTTCAAAACAACAAAGGATGATGGGCTCTCTACAAAACAAATCATGCAAAATTAAATATATTAATTATTTGAGCATTAAACAAGTTAGATATGTACAATAAAAAAAATTCATTTAATTACCTGACTCAATATTTTCACAAGTCTCTAACTCTTCAAGTTGTGGATCAAAACATCTCAAACAATTTTTGATAAAATGGGATATTTGTAGCCATTCTTTTTCCACTAGTATAATATCTCAAAATCATCTTTATCTTCTATAACAATAAGAAGTCAAATCATTCTCCACTTCCAATGAACTTTCTTTTCTTTCAACCTCTTAAAAGTTATCCACGGATCATCTATGTCTTCGTCTACCCCATGATCATCTTCATTTATAGTGACAGTTTTTTATTTTTGAGAATCATTGGTACTATGATTACCTCGAAGCAAAGTGTTATGTGATTTGTAAAAGTCATATAGACGATACAAGTATAATTTCACACTCTCAACCATATCCTTAACCACATCACTGTCATAAATATTGGAAAAACAATAATTCAAGTACTTTAACTTGTACTGAGGATCAATCACCATAACCACAAACATCAATTTATTCATTTTTTCAAGTGAACCCCAATACTTATCAAACTTTGTCTTCATAGTCATAGCCATCATACTTAGAACAAAGTTGGTATTATTGCTCCATTTGTTTAAAGCAAACTGAATTTTATTAATTTCCTTATAACCAACATTAGAAGTCACATATGAAGATCCACTTATCATTATGGTAGTTTCATAAAACCTTTTTAATAACTTAATAAAAATACCTACAGTCAACCAATCAAATGTACTTGGGGGCCCAATCTTTTATTTTCACGGTCATTTTCCTTGAAGTAATTAACAAAATCTGAGTCCTCTTTCTCCTTCTCTAAAGTTCTAAAAGTTTTCTCAAATTTAATTGCATGTTCAAACATACATAAGTAGAATTCCACCTAATTGCCACATCTAAACAAACAAGAGCCTTACACTGAATTTTTTCTTGTTTCACATAAGCTTTAAATTTTTCCATTCTCCTAGATGATGATCGAACATATCTCATAGCATCACAAACACTGGCAATAGAATCATGCATATCTTTCAGTCCATCATTCACAATAAGATTAATAATGTGGGCACAACACCTCATGTATAATAGTTCTCTATCTAAAACAACCGATTTCCAACTTTTAAGTCTTCTCTTAACATAAGAAATAGCCACATGATTAGAACTTGCATTATCAATGGTGATGGAAAAAAAATTTCAATCCCACATTTCAACAAACAACTCTCAATCATCTTCACAATAGTCTCCCCCTTATGATTAGTAACTTGACAAAAACTAAAAATTTTCTCATACAAAACCCATTCAGAATCAATAAAATGTGCAGTAATAACCATGTAGTTCACATTTTGTAGCAAAGTTCATGTGTCGGTAGTAAGACAAACTCTTTGAGAGCTTTTAACTAGAAATGATTTCAACTTTTTTTTCTCCTCAAGATAAAGTTGATATACATCTCTAGCGATTGTGACTCTTGATGGAACATCAAACTTAGGACAAGAAACACTACAAAAGTGTCTAAAACCCTCCGTCTCAACAAATTTGAACGACAACTCATTCATAATTATCATCTTAGCATATGCTAGTCTACACGCTTGTTGGTTAAACAATGTCGTCACAAAATTAGTAGCATTGACTCCTTTTCCATCATTTGAAGGTATGAGAGTTATGGTGGTTTGTTCTTTTTCTTCTTCTTTATATGAGTACTTTTTACATTGATTTCTTAAGAGCTTCCATAAAGTACTAGTTCCACAAGTATTACTATCACATGCGTAATCTTTACCACAATAGTTACACTTGCACCTAGCTTCATCATTAGCACTCGCTTCCATTTTTGTGAAATGATTCCACACAGACGAAGTTGGTTTATTAGGTCTCTTTCGATTGGACTTGGGAGGTAGGGGTGGTATATTTTTAGGAGTTTGGCTAACATGAGGAGGGGGAGGAGGAGGAGACATTTCATTATTACCGGTTCTACTTGCATTACCACTACTATTGTCTATCTATAAAATAAATGAAACTAGTAAACAACTAATTACACCTACCTATAAAATTACAAAAAAAAAAAAAAAAAAAAACAAACACTAGCATCTCAATTAACTCAGAACAACTCATGTATAAAGATCAATCATCAATCACACATAAACAGTATATGTACACAATAAAAATTAAATTATTTTACTCACGTGAAGTTTGAAAATGGTGATTCGCGTGTTTAATTCTGTGTCCGTTGTGACGACTTTGAAGAATCTAACTGTTTTCGAGACACTACAAGGTTGAACAAAAATTAATTTATTAATCAATCTATTGTGGACAGCACAATAAAACCTCTAATAATTTATTTTGAATGGAATTTAAAACTCTCAACCTTTTGTGGACAGTACAATAATAAGTTTAACATTGCCAAAAAAATTCCAAATCTTGTCACAACACAATAATCTGTACTCCAAAATTTGTATTAGGTGCATTCATATTATGAATTTGAATATCATAAGTACCCAAAAGTACCATATCGAGTCAACAATGAAGTTGAATGCATAATAGGAACAATGAAATTGAATACATAATATGAATGCACTTAATACTACTCTCAACAATTTTATCCCCAGTGAATTTTTTATTTCAATAAATTTCAATGAGTTTTAAATTCTACTGTGTTGAGAGTAGTATTCATTATGGACAATTTTAAATGCATTCAAACCCTATATGGACTCCAAAATAGAATAAGGGGAGGCCATACCAAAGGGAGGTCGGAAATTTAAGCGTGAAGGGAGAGTTCAGCTTCGAACGACGAGGGATGGCGGTGGAGTCTCAAATGACAGGATGACAGGACGAAGGGACAACGGATGATAGGATGACGAGGGATGGCGGCGGAGTCTTCGGAGTTCGGAAAGGATAGACGAGGACGAAAATATGACGAGGGACGACGACAGAGTCTTTGGAGTTCAGAGAGGATAGATGAGGGACGACAAGACGGCGAGGGACGGTGGACGACAAGACGATAAGGGACAGCAGTGGAGTCTTCGGAGTTCGGAGAGGATAGACGATCAGATCAAGGAGTTCAACTTCGTGTGGTGCTGAGGGAAGGTTCTTCTTCTTTCTTTGTTTTTTTTAATATATATATATACACGGACCGCCGACTAGTTGAGCGCCCGAGGGTTTCTTCATTTTTCTTTGTTTTTTTTTTTGTTATAGATATGTGTGTGTGTGTGTGTATATATATATATATATACTCGGGTCGGGTCAGGTCAAACCAACCCTAATAATTATTGACCCGAGACCCGACCCGAAATTTACATTTTTTATAATTTTTAACCCAACCAACCCAACCCTTACTGTTTGGGTTGGGTAGTCTAGTTTGATCGGGTTATCGGCTTTTTTGAACACCCCTACTACAACATCAACGCATAACACCTTCATCGCATGACCTTGTCATGCTCATTGTGTAGCTCCAGCGCAAATCACACAGCTTTGTGCTCATTGCATAGCTCATGCTCATTGGCCCGCACACACACACAGCCTCAATCGCCTAGGTTTGCGCTCATCGTCTAGCACTATCATGTAGCCTTAAAAGCAGCTATGCGATCGCCCTCACGCACGATCCAACGTCCAGTGCCCATGCTTCATGCACAACCAAACGTATCTTTTCTTACGCATGGCCATTCCTTGTTGCTTGCTTACGCAACCTTTTGTCATCCCAACGCTTGGGCAGCACCTCATGCCAACGCTCAGCCAATATATGTCCATCATGGTTTGACCCATCGCTAAGTGTCTTGGCCGCACACCCTATACCAACGCATGGTGCCCTCATACGTCTACCACTTTAGCCAACATGATACCCTCCAATGTCAAAACCAACGCATAGCCAACTTTCACTATACGCCCATTCCTCGCAAGCTTCAACGCATGGTGTCCTAAGCTTCAACACTTAGCCAAATTTCCACCTGTTAAGCTCCAACACAAAGCTACTCAAACGTTTACTCCAATACTTAAAATTTTTCTTCCCTTCAACATAAGATTTAACTTATACTTGGTTTATTTACTCTAGTTACTTACTTAAGTACGAAAATTGGGATCCGGGTTTCACATTAAATAACTCCCAGTGGAATTATTTAACTTCTCTCATACCCATTAAAAGAAGAGGAGTTATTTGGGGTTAAGGACTCGAACAGGAAATTAAGTTTTATAGATCTTCCTCTTGTCTTCATCTTCCTCCTTCATCTGAAATTTTTCTTAGCCAAAACTCTCTCCCTTATACAAAAATTAACAATCAGAAGCCCACAACTCTCTATTGATTATCACCTTGAGAATAACGAGGAAGACATTATGATGGTGTCCTTGTTACATTGTTCGTTGTGTTTGTGTTGCTGTAAATGGGAGAAGAAGAGGAGATCGATTCGTGATGTTTCTGTGGAGAGGAAGCGAGAAGACAATTTTTCAATGAAGCACGAGGCAAGTTAACAATGCCTTCCCTTCCCTTAGTATTTTTCAGTAGAAGCATGCTTAGAAGTCTATTGTTTATGTTGTCCCAGATAACTATGTTCTTCTTACAAATTACTCAGAATTAACAATCAAGTACACTTCAAGACTCAGGGGAGGCTGTTTGCTTAAGGCTTGAAAACTCTTCTGTCGTTTACCTGATGGCAGCTCAATCATGTAGACGAAGCTCCCAAGAACTAGACGATAGTTCAATTATATATACAATAGAACGAAGCACTAGACGATCGTGTGGACGATGGGACATGGAGCTAAACAATCGTGTAGACAAAAGTTGAAGAGCTAGACGACCGTATAGACGATGGGATGCAGGGTTAAATGATCGTGTACACGATGCGATAGGAACTAAGCGATCGTGTAAACGATACTTAAGTAAATGCTAAACAATTGTAGAGTAAGAACGAAAGAACATAAGTGTTTAAGTGGTTCGGCCAAAGGCCTACATCCATTGCGCAAATCGAAAAGGTCTCTTACTTCTTCTTCAAAGTTATTACAAAATGAATGTCTTGCTCTTTCTCGTTTGTTATTCTCACATTGTTTTTCCTTTTATACACAGGTGCTCATGGTCAACGAAGAAGCTCTGGTGGTTACAACATCATAACAGAAAGAAGACGACAACTTCAACTGCCTGCAATCTTTATTTCTTATCTTCAATTCTTTCTATAACAATCTCCAGCATTGTAAGCATCCAGAGTACCTTTCCCTCTTTGCTTGTTGAGCTGACTTGAGCTAACCTTTTTCAGGTAACTTGAACCCAAGAAGGTCCAAGCATCGACCAAGCTTGCTTAATGGAACTGTTTTGGTCAGCATATCAGCAGCATTGTCTGAGATATATATCTTTACAACCTCAACATCCTTCTTCTCAATCTTCTATCTGATAAAATGATATAATGCCAATATGCTTGGTTCTGCTGTGAAACTATTGGTTTTTAGACAAGTAGATTGTGCTCTGGTTGTCACAATATATTTTGACCTTTGTTTGTGTAATGTCAAAATCGTTTAGTAAACCTTTCAGCCATAAACCTTCTTTCACAGCCTTAGAAAGTGCTATAAAGTAAGCCTCTGTTGTGGAAAAGGCTACAACAGACTGCAAACTAGCCTTCCAACTTATTAAATTGTTTCCCATAGGAAAACTTAGCCTGATAGTGAGCGCCTTCTATCCAAATTCCCTGCATAATCTGCATCAACATTGTCATACATCTCATCATTGGAAGGCTCATTCTGTCTATATAAGACCCTTGTTTCCTTTAATGAACACAGATACCTCAGTATCCATTTGACTACCTTCCATGTCGTTTACCAGGGTTTACCATATACCTACTGACCATACTTGTAGCATAGGACAGATCTAATCTGATTGAAGTCATTAGGTACATCAAAGATCCCATTGCTTGGGAATAGGCAGCAACCTTCATATGGTTTATGTGATCTTCATCTAAACTTTTTGGACAGTTTACAGCTGAAAGCTTGAAATGAGGTGCAAGAGGAGTGCCAAGTGGTTTACCACCCTCCATTTTGAACATCTACAATATTTTTGCACAATATTTTGATTGACTAACATGTAAACTGTCATGTTTTCTGTCTCTTTCAATCTCAATGCCTTGAATTCTTCTTGATTCCCCTAGGTCTTTCATATCAAACTCTTTCTTTAGAAGCATTTTAACCTACCTCAACTCTTCTTTGGAACTTCCGGCCAGCAGCACATCATCTATATAAAGGAGTAGATAAACTGATTCCTTGAAGCTACTAGAGTTTGTATACATACCCAATCATATGAGCTCTTTTGAACCCCATTTGGGAGATCACTTCATCAAACCTCTCATACCAACACCTTGGTGACTTCTTGAGGCCATAGATAGACTTATTTAGTAGACACACCAAGTCTTCTTCTCCTCTTTTCACATACCCTTGAGGTTGCTTCATATAGATAGTCTCATTCAATAATCCATGTAGAAAGGTTTCCTTCACATCAAATTGGTCTAACTCCAAGTCCTTTTGAACAACTAAGGAGAGAAGTAGCCTAATGGATGTGTGCTTCACCACTAGAGAAAAGACCTCAGTGTAATCTATACCTTCCTTTTGTGTGAACCCCTTAGCAACTAGTCTTGCCTTGAATCTAGACTTTTGTGTAGGATTGTATCAACAGCAGCAGAAGCACGAGGATCATCTAAGCATACAAATTCACTAATTTTGGCATAATATAAAGCATGCTTCTGCAGAAAAAATGGGATTCATGACATATCTCTTGTAGAACTTCTTCAAAGCTCCATCTCCAGCTGTTATCTTCTCCATATCTTATTGTAAACCACCTCAAGATCTTCCCCACTATTCTCTTGGTGCTCTAGATTGAGTTGTGGGACTGAAAACAAGCTTGAATCAAGGGATGAAGGAGAAAATCTCACTGCTGCAACCTTGTTGAAGAACCATTCTTCAAACCAAATTTTCTCTCAAAACTCTATAGATTGCATGCCCGATTTTCACTCCAATCTCTTCATTATATTGCAGATCAACATGCAAAGAGAAGAGTTGCATGAGTTGCAGCTCATGCTTGGAGAAGACAAATGCAAGAAGTTGCTTCATGTGTGAGCTACTTAAGTGATGGATAATGGAAAAATCCATTTTTCCATTTTATGTTTTTGTTTTCCAATTTTCCAAATTTATCTAAAAATCAAATTTGATTTAAAAATTCTATTTGATTTTAAAAATGAAAAATTAATTAATTTCATAAATTAATTATTAAATAAAACTTATTTAATTTAATATCAAATGTTAAATTAATTTTAACACATATCCATCGTTAAATATTTAAATCATATTTAAATATATAATTTCTCCTATTCCGTTTAATTCTAAAATTAAACATAATTATATCTCATATAATTACTAATTCCTTTAATTCTAATTTGAACGTTTCAAATTAACTTATCACGCTATTCTAGAGCTAGTCCGTTACAAGCTAGTAGGGGGACCTCGCGGACCTACAGATCATAGGCTTCAACGATCCGAGATTAATTGGCTAAACTCATTAGACCAAATTAATCTCCATTCGTTAACTAATGGGTCATTCCACTAAAACCTATAGTTGCACTCCCCTCACTGTAGATATATTATGTCCACATGATTTAACCATAATTAGCAAGTCGACCCTTCACAGGTTGTTCGTAATAACGGCTAGGTCAAATATCTGTTTTACCCCCGAGATTACGTCTTATTCCTCAAGTCACTACTGATCCTCTAATGAACAAATGGTTTGTGATCCAATCACCAAACCAAACTCTCTCAGCCCAATTGTTCAAGACCTGAATTCAGTATTTGAGAGAACAACCTTTCTCCTATCCCTAAATCGAGTAGGCGTGAACTTCGTCTTGCACCCTATGTCCCCAGCTATCTATCCGCTCTTACCCCTGAAATGGAAGTCTTATTGAGTTGGCGTTGTTGAGCCAACCCTCAACTATGCAAATCTAAGGGCAATCCCGAATAAACAGGAGTTCATAGTTAGCTCAGGATTAAGATCGAGTTACTTAAGTCATCTAGGTGAAATAGTCAGTCTTAAATAGTAAACAACGTTATAAAGTAAGAGTGACTTATTTCTTGGTCCTGATCTTATGCAAACTCATTGCATAGGACGCCCCAGCTCCTCATATCGTAACATGTACGAATTAGAATCACATCGTATGTAGCACTTTACAACTCTTCATAACAACTACAGAGTAAGCCGCATCCAATGGTGTTACCAGAATAAGGTACCTAATCTCATTCAGTACCATAGATCATTTTGACTATTTACTCGAACCTGATCCACTCTTATGTCTCCACATAAAGTTCAAGTACTCATACAATAGTCATGGGTCTTAGTTTATTGGATTTAGACTTTTATACAATTTATGAGATCAATAACAAGTATATTGATAATAGAAAATGTTTATCATTTTACAAACTGCGAGTTTTTAGGACATAAAACCCAACATTTTGAACCCTTGAAATTTCTTCTTCGAACTTGTAAATCCACTTACATGAAATAGGTTTTTACTCTTTAGGCAAAGGTACTAGTCTCTAGGTATCATTTTGGTTGAGGGACTTCATTTCATCATTCATTGCCTCAATCCACTATCTAGCATCAGGGTTGTTTGTTGTTTCCTCAAAGCTAGTGGGTTCATTATTGCTTAATGAAATGGTAGCACTTAAAGCAACACTAGTAAAGTCAAATTCTTGATATCTTACCGGTGGCACAATAGTTCTTCTAGTTCTATCTCTTGCTAAGGAATAATTTTGTAAGTCTCCATGTGTCTCTACTTATTCATTTAACACATGTTCACTAGTTTCAGCAGTGTCATCACTTCAATTTCTAGATTTTGAGAGGAAGTAGAAGCTCCTTGATCATATTGAGGCTCCACCTCAAAACTTGTGCTACTTGTCTTTGACATAGATGTAGTTGGTTTCTCAGACATCATAAATATCTCATTCTCTCTGAATAACACATCTCTACTGTTTACACATCTCTTCTCAACATGATGCCACAGCCTATAACCCTTCACTCCCGATGTAAAGCCTAGAATCATGCATTTTACAGCCCTAGGTTTCAACTTACCTTGGCTTTGATGCACATAGCCTATACATCCAAACACCTTCAAGTGTTCTTGCTTGGGTGGCTGTCTTGTTCACTTTTCTTCAGGAGTTTTCAGCTCTATGAACTGATGTGGGCACCTATTTAGAGTGTAGATTGTATAGGAAACAGCTTCAGTGCAATCAGCAAAAGTGCATTGAACAGCTGACATCTAACTCTCTCAAGCACAGTTCTATTCAATCTTTCAACTACTCCATTTTGTTGAGGTGTGCACCTCACAATGCCATTCTCCCTACAAAATAAGTTGAACTCCTCTCCATAAAACTCTAAACCATTGTCAGTTCTCAAGTGTTTAATATGTTTAGATGTTTTTTCAATCAAGGTCTTCTATTCTTTGAATCTACTAAACACTTCATCTTTGGTTTTTAGAAAGCAAACCCAATTCTTCCTTGAGTAAGCATCTACAAAAGAAAGAAAGTACCTTGCTCTACTTAGAGATGGAAAGTGAGCTGGCCCCCATAAGTCTGAATGCACATATTCAAGTATCTCTTTGGAACTGTGTTGTCCTTTAAGGAAACCTTGCCTTGTTACTTTGCCTAGTATGCAATGTTCACAAAATCTCAAGTTGTATCCAACTCCTTTAGGTAGAATCCCCTATTTTGAGAGTATTTGCAGCCCTCTCACACTTATATAAGAAAGCCTTTTGTGCCATAACTCATCTTCTATGGGTTCTTCATCAGTTGCCATCAAGGCCGAATGTGCCATTTACACATCTTTAATGACATACAAGCCATTCACTTTGGTTGCCACCAATACTACTTTAGAGTCTTTTATTATTTCAAAGGTGCCTCCAACACCTCTATACTCATAGCCAATAGTATTAAACATCCCCAATTATAGGAGATTTCTCTTCAATATAGGAACATGCCTCACATTCCTAATCAACTTTACTAAACCATCTTGCATCTTTAAGGATACAGACCCTATTCCAACAACCCTGCAGGTATTATTATTTCCCATGTAGATCAGCCCTCCATCCCACTTCTTGTAGGTACAAAACTATCCTTTAGATGGTGTCATATGGACTAAATAACCAGAATCTATCACCCAGTCTCGGTCTGTTTTCCTCCCTTGTTCTGTTGGTTCAACTTCCTCTTCAAGGAATTGCAGTCCTTCTTCATGTGTCCCATTTTGTGGCAAAAATGGCACTTAATCTTGGACTTGTCACCACCATTCTGCATCCCCTTCCCATTGTTATTTGTTTTCCCCTTTGAAAACAAGCTTTCTCCTCCTTGCTGATCTTTCTTGCTCATCTGTAACTTTAATTCTCTGACTCTTACTGCTGATATGATTGCTTCTGTTGTTATTCTTTATCTACCATACTTTATTGCTGTTTTGACATCTTTGAATGATTCTGGTAGAGAGTTAAGCAATATGAAAGCCTCGTTTTCTTCTCCAATATTGTCTTCTATTAATCTGAATTCTGAAGACAGCCTTTTGAACTCATTCAAATTATCAGTGAGGGACTTTACAGCATCCATCTTGTATGTGAAAAATATTTCCCTCAAGAAAGCTTTGTTAGGCAAGTCTTTGTTGAGATGAATCTCGTTCGATTTGTTCTGAGGGCATAGGCAGTAGGCTGGTCAACAATCTGCCTTAAAGCACTATTTGTGACCTTCATGACAATGGTTCGATAAGCGTTTACCTCGATTGTCTCTTTCTATACATCAGTGAGTGTTTCAGGGTATTTTGCAGGGTCTTAATGGCCAGTAGTGCCTTCTGTTGTCCCAAGACTGCCTTAATCTTCGCTTTCCATAGTTCAAAGTCTGTCTTTCCATCAAACTTCTCGATTTCATATCTGGTTGTAGCCATTCTTGAACTTCAAGATTGACTTATCTGATTACATAAATTCAAATCTTGGATCTATCTTGAACTGTTCACTGAGCTCTGATACCACTTGTTGTCCCAGATAACTATGATCTTCTCATAAATTACTCAGAATTAACGGTCAAGTACACTTCAAGACTCAAGGGAGGTTGTTTTCTTAAGGCTTGAAAACTCTTCTGTCGTTTACCTGATGGCAATTCAATCGTGTAGATGAAGCTCCCAAGAACTAGACAATAGTTCAATTATGTAAATGATAGAACGAAGAGCTAGACGATCGTGTAGACGATGGGATGCGGAGCTAAACAATTGTGTAGACGATAGCTGAAGACCTAGACGGTCGTATAGACGATTGGATGCAAAGCTAAACGATCGTGTATACGATGCGATAGGAACTAAGCGATCAACGATACTTAAGTAAATGCTAAACGATCGTAGAGTAAGAAAGAAATAACACAAGTGTTTAAGTAGTTCGGCCAAAGGCCAATGTCCACTGTGCAAATCGGGAGGCTCTCTTTTATTACTTCTTCTTCAAAGTTATTACAGAATGAATGTATTGCTCTCTCTCATTTGTTATTCTCACATTGTTTTTCCTTTTATACACAAGCGCTCATGGTCAACGAAGAAGCTCTAGTGGTTACAACATCATAACAGAAAGAAGACAACAACTTCAACTACCTATAATCTTTATTTCTTGTCTTTGGTTCTTTCTGTAACAGTTTATTCTGTTGTTTCCGTTACTCTGCATATTTAAAATTATGTAAAAAAAAATTAGAGACACAAGGCATTTGATTGCTTCCGCTTTGGGAATTCCATCCTTTCACTAAGGTCTCTTTATATACTAGTTTAATTAGGGTTTCCATTAAACCCTAATTAATTAGGAATAGGCTTCTACCCATTAAATCCATATACAATTAGGCACTTAAGGCCTTAATTAATTAGATCACATAGAGCTCAATCTAATAAAATAATTCAATGTGATAAAATATTAATCAACATATATAACTCATACTTTAATTATACATATTATTATTTAAATACGTCTAACAACTATCGCTTTGTCTTATAGAAATATATTAATAAGTGAAGCTTAGTATTTTGTATAATTAAATATAAAATAAATTAAAAATTACAAGCTTATCAAGCATTGTTCACTTGCCTCGTGCTTCATTGCTAATTTTCAAATTAATTACTAATTATTGTTGAAATGGAGTAAATTTTGGTAATTAGCTCATATTCCATATAAAAATGCATTTGGCCTATTAGCTCATATTCCATATGAGGATGCATTACATTGTTTAGACAGATTATGACTTCAAATTTAAAGGGGATAAGATAGACCAGGTAACGTTGAGTGGTAATTGAGGTACTCGTTTTAGATTGAAGGTTTGGTTCCTCATCTGAAAATTGTGATATTAAAAAAATATCTAGACATGTGGAAAATTTCCATCCAAAGTGAGACGGACAAAAATGGGGCATCCTCTAAAATCAATTATTTGAACTAGCAAATAATACCATATTTATTTTTATTGTACAAACCATAGAGATTTTAACATTTGACCCTTTAGTCGAAGATGTTATGTATTTTATGTTATGTTATACAAAATTTTATGTTAGGAAGCACACAAATTTATATAAGTTTAGAATGGTAGTCCATAAACTTCTAGATTTGTGTCTATACATAGTTAGATTCCTTAATTCTCGATTTATATATCTAATAGACCTCTAAAATATTAATTTTGTATTTACATTTTCGAAAAGAATAAAAATTAAATGTTATATTATACATTAAATTTAACCTTGTGTTTAATAAATACAATTGGACATATTTTTAAAAGTGTGTGTGTCATTTTTTTTTAACAAAGTTATTTCTTCACATTTAATTATTATTTTTTAATTAAAATTTATTAAAAAAAATAAAAAAAAATCAAAAAGATAAATGACAAAATTATTAGAAATATTTTTAAGTATAAAAAATATAATTATCTATCCGTGATAGATAATAATTGATATTATTAATATCTATCACTAATTGAGTAACATTTTACATATTTGTAAATAAGTTGACAACCATAATGGGTTGACCTTAGAGATGTCTACGGGGCGGGCGGGGTGGGGCCGGGGATGCCATTCCCTATCCCCATCCCTGTTTCCCATTTCATTCCTCCCCGTAAAATTTCCCAAGGGATCGGGGTGAGGATTCCCCGTGGGGAATTCGTGGGGATCGGGTTCCCTGTGGGGAATTTTTCCCTATTACTTTCTTTTTTTCTTTTTTTCTTTTTTCTTTTTTTTCGTAAAAATTCAATTAATTTAAATCACTAATGTGAGCAACTTTTAATTAAATAATTAATTTTATTACTAAATTGTTTATTATGGTTAGTTTTGAATAACAATTTGACTTTACAGATAAATTACTCAAATTTTGGCCTAAAAAAGCTAATTAATTTTTTTTTAGCAAAAAGAAAAAATATAAATCAAATTATTCACATATATAATCTAAATTTAAACATTCAATTTAAACATATTCATTATCTTTCTCAATAAATAATCAAATTTGAAATTTAAATGTAATATTTATATAATAATAATAATAATAATAATATATCATTAGATAACTATACTAAATAAATATGTAAAAGTTAATCGGGGTGGGGAGGGGAAACGGGGCGGGGCCGGGTTGGGGCAGGGACGGGGAATGCATTCCCCATCCCCATCCCCGTTTAGCTCACGGAAATTTTTTTCCCCTACTCCCTCGCCATTCCCGCCTAATCAGGGAATCCCCGCCCCGTTCAGGACGAGGCCCCGCTGGGTCTCGTCCCTGTGGGAAAATTGGACATCTCTAGTTGACCTAGTGATAAATAAAGGAACATCCCTTTAATAAAGGGCTAAGAGGTCATGAGTTCAATCCATGGTAACTATTTACCTAGGATTTAATATCCTACAAACCTAAATGTTGTAGGGTCAAGTAGGTTGTTCTGTTAGGTTAGTCGATGTGTGTCGTTGGCCCGGACACTTATAGATATAAAAAGGTTCCTGAACTTTGAATCTTATTCTATTTTGTTCCCTAAACTCTCAAAAATGTCTCTTTTAATCCCTCAACTTTTAAAAAGTGCTTATTTTTATCCCTGTCATTAGGATTCCGATAAATTTTTAATAGAAGGTTGAGGCGGCTTATATTTTTTATGACTAGGGTGTCAAATAAGTTAATTACCCTAAAAAATCTAGGGTTTTGAATTCATAATAGAGGATAAGTCACTTTACCTTCCAAATTTTAGTCATTCACTTTGCCTTCCAGATTTTAGTCGTTCACTTTTGCCTTCCAAATTTTTATCATTCATTGAAGTACTTTTCTATGTTCCTCTCAGTCTCTTCTTCCTCCTCTTTTTTTAGTTATGTGATTCATTGTGGTAATATCTATACAATTTCTTAGAGTTTATTTTCTTTATGGGTTGCATTTATTTGTATTTCTTAACTTATTTTACCTTGCCATGGGATATTTTATTCTTGGGTTTAAAAGTTCTCATAACAGAATAGAGTGCAAAAGAATACATAAAAAAATAAAAATATTGATGATTGAGAAAAAAAACATTTTACATGAAAAATGGCCAGATCTCTACAAATCATCTTTTGCATTAATATATCAGTTTTGTTGTATTTGATTCTACTCTATTTTCTTCTGATTTGCTTGGAGATTTCAATTGGAAAAAACCAATAGGATTATAGCTTTTTTTTTTTTTTTGTTGACATAAAAAACAGTAGGACTTAGATCACCTGTAATTGAAAAAATATACATGAAAAATATACGTTTTTTATTGACATAAGAGATTTATAATTGGAAAATAAATATAAGCAATCAAAAAATATAAGCCACCTCAATCTTAAGTTAAAAAGTTAATGGAATCCTAATAGTATGGATTAAAATAAACATTTTTTAAAAATTCAGAGACTAAAATAGGCATTTTTTAAAATTCAAAGATCAAAATAGGATTGGAACCATTTTATATTTGAAAAGAGCCCAAATGAGAATGTGTATTAACCACATGGAGACTAAAAAATTTCAACACGTTCAAATAGTGTATCTCCAATCCAAATTCTTTTTTTTTTTAAAGGTATTGTAATTAAGATGTGGGATGGGGGAATCGAACCTCAGACCTCGATGTCGATAGGTCAAACTTGGCATAAGTTACCCTCTCGTTGACAATCCAAACTTAATTCCGTCCCTAAATTTGAGCCACAATGAAGTTAGAATAGTCATAAGATCTTTAAAAAATAATCAAAATAAATAAATTTAAAATCAATTTCATGCTCATTGTAATTGATATTAAATTATATGCCTTTTTCTTCTCCACTAATAAAGGTAGATCTTTTTCTTTTTTAAAAAATAATAACAATAATAAGAAGAAGAAAGGTAGACTTTTATTTTTTTTCACACCTAATATTAGGTAGATCTGATTCATCACACATTACGAAGTTATCGAAGGGGATTTTTTTTTTCTTTTTCTTTTTTCTAATACATGAAAAGGAAGGATGAAATCTCCGAATCCAAGTTGATATATAAATTTATGTATGTAAAGTTACGTTCAAGTTGACAGAAAGATTTGTTTTTAATAAACAATAACTTAAAGACTAATATTACATTTTTTTAATGTAAGTTATAACTCTAAACATAAATTTTCAACGAAGATGTCAGAGGTGTTCAAATCTCCCACTTTCAAATGTTGTTTTCAACTCTTTAAAAGAAAAAAATAAATTAAAAAAGAAACTTAACCATAGTTTAACTTGTCAGAGGTAATTACTAAAATACTTTATCGACGCTAAATGAGAGAAGTTCTCTCCAAAATATAAACATGATAGTCATGATTGAGGTAGTCATTTTGGCATCAATAGATGAAATTTTTTTAAAAAAATTCAAATCTTTGTGTTTTTTCATCCCCATAATGTTGCAAGTTGAACAGGTTAATACTTAAAAATTGTGAATGAAAGCAATATTATGAATTTGATTTCAATATCATGTACATCAAATAAATGACAAAAGTACAAAGCAATTAGGAATAACAATGACACTTGTTGATAGAATTTTCGTCTATGTAAAGTTTAAGACAAAAGTAAAATTATAAAGCAAGGACTTGGAATAACAAAGAGTACTATTTGTACACATGCATCTTAATTCCATCTCTATAACTTAGTTGGTACATTGAATCTCAAAGTATACCTTCCAATAACAAAACATAACAGAATGAGCTCAATATAAAAATTTATAAACAATATCAATCATCCTTGCTACAATTGAAATAATCACATGTCTTATATAATTAACGCATATATAATTAATGCACTTAATGATTAAATTAAAACTTAAACTTTAGGAACATTAAAAATAAAATATGAACAAGATAATTTTCTCACGCACCCCTCTACTAATCTCAAAAAATTATAAACATAACGAACTAACCTATAATTTCACTAAACTTAAACTTAAAGATAGGAACATGAGAACTAAAAATTACCTGAAACAATTCTCTTACCCACCTCCTATATTTATATAAAGTTTATGAATATAACAACTAAACTAAAATATTAGTGATTAAAGTTGAAACTTAAAACAACCACCCCATGCCAACTTTAAGCTCTAACTCAATGTGAAAACTAAATGAACTAATCTATCTCAAACTCAATATCAAACTTAACTAATCCTCACTCTCACTTTAATCTCAAACTCAATATAAAAATTACTGAACTTAATGTCAAAACTCAACTATCCCTTCACTCAACCATACACTAATCTCAAACTTATGAATTTAACCACTTAACTAAACTTTAACACTTAGAAACTACCTCTACAATTAACACACATCAAATAACTAATCTCTATTTCAAATACATTAATTATGCTATCAACATAATCACGGGTGGATTTAGTATGGATCTAGGGGTTCGAGCCCCTCCTCAATTTTATGCTCTTTATATAATATATATACAAAAAACTGGCATAATATCAAAACCACTAGCTAGTCCAATGGTAAATTTGCCTTCCAACTCCTTTAAACTTAGGTTCAACCCCATGCATTATATATATTTTTACTAAATTATATGAAGTCCCCATCAACAAAGTTTTTGGATCTGCCACTAACCATAATTAAAGGATACCAACATTATCACAAGAGGAGAGAGTTCACATATACTTCAATGTATCTCCTTGTGATTTCATGAATTATAAGAGCATTTCTTTTAAACCATCTAACTCTACTCTCATTTCTCTTTTTGATTCTGCAAGTTTTGTCGGTAAGACTTCTATCTCCATTCTTTGTTCGTGTATAATAGGAGGAGCATATACTCGATAATGCATGAGCTATTGCTCCCGTCAATATTTTTTCTATCAAGAGAAATGTCATTAGAAGAAACATTTTTTTTTATAATAATATTCTTGAACAAAAGGTCTGTTCAGGTAATTTTGAATTTCTCTACTCTGCATATTGTTGAAGTAAACAGATAGGAAAAGCTACATGTAATCTTCTAAAAGTTCACATAATAGTATTTTAGGATTAAACAAAATAAAGTTGGTATGATGTTAAGAACATGTGAGCCTCAATTCTCTCATCTTCAAGGGTGGTTTTCTCTCTCTGTGTTTTTTTTTTTTTTCCCTCCTTTTCTCCAGAGTGGCATTTTGATATAACACCCTTCATTGCCATCTCAAACTCTAGCCCTTTTTCTCTCTCTACGTGCATGCCACCATTTAAAAAGAATATATATATATATATATATATGCCGTTTTCATTACATTTAAAATAAATACTTTAAGGAAAAAAAATAATAAAGATAATTTTCGATTATAAAATGTTGTTATTCGCTAATTGCATGACATAAGCGTAACTCAAGGTCGATACCAAAAATTTAACCAAAACGAGCATAATTTTAGATGAAAGTTTACAAACTATCTTATATAATTTAGATCTCGTTTGAGTTTTGGATTTTATATTTTAAAAATTAAACCTATAAACGTCATTTCGATTTCTATCTCTTAATTTATTGCTTTATTATCTATTTTTACTAACTTATAAACACTATTTTGAGATCTTGGTTTGTTATCTCAAAATTTCTTGTTTTGGTTAAAATGTGGTTATTAGCTAATTGCACAACATATACATAACTTAATGAATAAAGTATCAATATTAAAATTTTAACCAAAATGAACACAATTTTTTAGATGAATATTTAGGAATTAACTTACATTTAAGCCCATATTTTGGTAACTATTTGGTTTTTTAATTTTAATTTTTGAAAACCAAGTCTTTAAACATCATTTACACCTTTATATTTCTTGCTTTGTTATCTATTTTTATTAATGTTTTAAAAAATCAAGTTAAAATTTGAAAACCAAAAAAATAATTACTTTTAAAAAGTTATTTTTGGAATTGGAATTTGGCTAAGAATTCATGTTTTGTGCTTAAGAAATATGCAAACTATTATAAGGAAATGAGAGAAAATAAGCTTGATTTTCAAAGAACAAAAATCTAAAACCAAAAATTAAAAAAAAAAAAAATGAACTTATCAAATGAGGTCTTTGTTTTAGTTTTTGAAAATTAAGCTTATTTATTTTTAAATTCTTATAATGGTTTTCATCCTTCTTTAGTAAGATAGATAGTTAAATTCTTGACAAAATTTCAAAAACTAAAATAAACTAAAAAGCTGCCTTTTTTTTAATTTTTTTAAAACCTAATTTAGTTTTTGAAAATATCGGTAGAAAGTAAAATAAAGTAAACAACTTACCGGTTGAATGAAGGTGTATAAACTTAATTTTAAAAAAAATAAAAGAAATTAAATGATTATCCAACTTAATACAAAGATGAAAGTATAGTTATTGCACTTAAGAAAGGAAAGTTTAGAGACTAACTTACCATTTTGATTACTAAACAAGCACAATTTTGAATGATTAGGAATCAAGCTAACGATTTAACAAAGAACTGGAAAAAAAACAATTTATTTTGAAGAGAGTTGAAACGACAACTTCAAGGGAGTGGTCACGTGGATCCTCCATGTAAGATGTGACTGTACACACACTCTGAAATGATTCATAATTTCATATTCTGCATTTAATTTAATGATGATTAATCAATCTCCACCCCCACATTACCTAATTTATATATTCATTTTGTCCATTGATTTTGTTTCAAGAATCCTCAACCAAATCTGGATCCTCAACCATTTTTCTCTCTTTTAATCACTTCCACTCTGTTTTCTTCTTTCTTTTTAATATTCTTTTTGTTCTCTTCTTTTTTTTTTGTGGGTTCTTTCTGAATCCAAAATTTCAGGAGAAAAAAGAGAGACCCATTTTAGCAAAAAGGAAGAAGCTAATAAACTATATGAAAAAAAAGCTCTTGTTTGTCGATACCCCTTTATCAGTAGCAAAACCCAGGTGTTGTTTTTACTAGTAAACTTACTTTCCAACTTGGACTCTGGATCTTCATCTCCATCAAATCTTCAAGGTTCACTTTTTTTTCTTCTTATTGTTTGAATTTATTCTCTGTAACCCACTATTTTTTTAGTACTATCTTCAGTTTTTAAGGGAAATGATTGAATATAGTAGGAGGGTTTCGTTTTAATTCGATTTCAGAATTAGTTCTTCACATGGGAATCAGAATCTTTTGTCATCTCTGTATGTATGTACGAAACGAAGGAAAGGGTGAGAGATTTGACACATTTCAAACAAACCCACTTCCAATTTCTGCTCGAATTTGATTCGAACTTGGTCAAATCACTACGCATGTGTGTGTGGACCATAAGAGATAGAGCTGTAGAATGAGATAAAAGAGGTGAATGAGAAATGGGAAGTGCTGTTCTTGAGTGATTGATTGATTCATTATTTCTTTCTTTCTTTCTTTCTTTCCCCCCTTTACTTTTTTTTATTGTTATTTTCATAAAGTTGGTCGATCGGATCGATCCCACATACCACACTGTCTTTCAAGTGCTAATTATTAGTATAATAATGATTAAAAAATGGCATCTGAAGCTTGTTGACGAGAGACAGAGAGAAAATTAATAACGAAAACAGAAGAAAGAGAGAGTTTTGTCTATATTCCCAATAATCAGTCCAACTAGCCAGTTCATAGTGCTTTCATTCACAGAAAGAAAGATTACTGAGCCTTTTCACCGTCTACTCTCTGTCTTTCCAGACTATTCCCCATTTCAACCCCTTTGTCCTTATGTGTTTTTCCACCTGTAATATGTTATCTTTCCTGTCTCTATCCCATTCCCTCTCCTGTCTCCTTTTTCTCTCTTCTGAGCTCACCTTTTTGAGTAAACAATCTTAATTTCCTTTACAATTGGGCGGTAATGACCATTGCCTTGGAGTTTACTGTTTTCAGCCCAGTTTGTTTTGCTTTTCAATTGATTCTTGAAGTTTTCATTTGAAGTTCAATTGGTGAGCAGAGTGTGTAGTTTTGTTGATTTTTGGAGATTCATAGGCTAAAGGGGGATAAAGGGCTTGATGATTGATTCACTGAGATCTGTTGTCCAATAGTTGCCTTCTCTTCTTTGAACTTCACATCTTTCTCTCCTTTCTTCTCTCTGCTTGGGAGTTGCAGGTGTTAGATAGAGCTAGCTATTAACTTGGAGACTTCCTGACTCCATTGGAGCTTGAATCGAATAAATGAAGGGAGCTGTGCTAGTAGCTCTTGCTGCTTCCATTGGAAACTTTCTACAAGGATGGGATAATGCCACCATCGCTGGTACTCCCTCCTTCACCATAACTTCTTTCATTATTTGTATTTCTCTCAGTGTCATGCTCTTGTTGCTTCATCCTTTCATTGGAAACTTTATTCATGGTTTTCTCTCTATCAGGGGCTATGGTTTACATCAAGAAAGACATAGTCCTCAGTTCTTCAGTGGAAGGTCTTATAGTGGCCATATCTCTCATTGGAGCCACAATCATCACGACGTGCTCAGGACCGGTATCAGATTGGGTCGGTCGACGTCCGATGCTGATTCTGTCATCACTGCTTTATATTTTAAGTGGTTCGATCATGTTGTGGTCGCCTAATGTGTTGGTACTCTGCATAGCTAGGTTGTTGGATGGATTTGGGATTGGTCTTGCTGTCACTCTTGTTCCTGTTTATATTTCTGAAACTGCCCCATCAGAAATAAGAGGATTGTTGAATACTCTCCCACAGTTTACTGGATCAGGTGGCATGTTCATATCCTACTGTATGGTATTTTACATGTCGTTGTCAGTCTCACCGAGCTGGAGGTTAATGCTTGGAGTTCTCTCGATCCCGTCGGTCCTCTATTTTATACTAACCGTGTTTTTCTTGCCTGAATCTCCTCGGTGGCTGGTTAGTAAAGGGAAGATGCTCGAGGCAAAAAAGGTTCTTCAGAGACTCCGTGGCATAGAGGATGTTTCAGGTTCATATTTTTATTCTTTATTTGATTTCTGATTTTCTGTGGTCTATTAGCTGTGTGCCCTTTAATAGATTGTTATAGTCATACACACATGAGAACTGAGATTTTTTTATTAATTTATTTTCATATTCCCCTAGCATTGTTTTTGTTTCTGCTTTTAATGGTTGCTTTGCTTATGTTAGTCTTTTGTGTTGTGAGTCCTTTATTTTCTTACCACACTATAATTCAAATGCTTACACCATGCCATTAGCCAGGTAGTTAACTGACAAAATTTTGAATATGCAACCGTAAGTTCGATAATGTGAGATATTCAGGAAGTTGTGTATGAGAAGAAAGTAGTAAATGTTGAGACCTGTCAAATTTTTTCATATGAAAGCTAGATGAAGTCAGTAAGTCCAGAATCGGTCTAGTTTAGGCTCCATGATAGCGTTACAGATTATATATTGAAGAGTGCATGACGTGGATCAAGTTTACTAGGATATTGCTTTAGCTTTAGAGAACAACTCCTTTCTTAACTGCCTTGGCATGTTTATAATATTTCTGATTTGATTATTTATTGCTTTTCTTGATGGCATCAAGAACCTGAAAAGTAAAGACATGTGAACATCTTTGTATTGGCCTTCTGAAAATCTTGTACAGACAGCTTGCACTGCAGTGTTACTAGGAACTATGATGATTTGTTTTAGAAATGAATACTTTGAGTTTGTATATTGAATGATGTAGTTTCATATACATTCAAAATTCCATAGCCATTATTTTCTTACAAGTCTTCCTCAACAGGTGAGATGGCTTTGCTGGTTGAAGGTCTTGGGATCGGGGGTGAGACATCCATAGAAGAGTATATAATAGGTCCTGCCGAAGAATTTGATGGGGACATAGCTGATCAGAAAGATAAAATCAAGTTATATGGACCTGGAGAAGGCCTATCTTGGGTTGCTAAGCCTGTCACAGGACAGAGTTCTCTCGCACTTGCATCCCGGCAAGGAAGTTTGATCAATAGAAGTATGCTTATGGACCCGCTCGTCACCCTTTTCGGTAGTGTTCATGAGAAGCTCCCCGAGTCTGGAAGCATGATCTTTCCGAATTTCGGCAGCATGTTCAGCACAGCCGAACCTCATGTGAAACACGAGCAGTGGGACGAGGAGAGCCAGAGAGGAGATGACTATACATCAGAGGCTGGTGGAGTGGACTCAGATGACAATCTGCATAGTCCATTGATTTCGCGTCAAACAACCAGCATGGATAAAGACATTGTCCCTCCTCCTTCCCATGGTAGTATCTTCAGCGTGAGACGCCACAGCAGTCTCATGCAAGGAAATGTCGAGGCAGTCAGTAATACTGGGATTGGTGGGGGCTGGCAGTTGGCATGGAAATGGTCTGAAAAAGGAGAGGACGGAAAGGAGGGAGGATTCAAACGTATTTACTTGCACCAAGAGGATATTCCCGGGTCCCGACGTGGATCTATTCTTTCACTTCCTGGTGAAGATGTCCATGCTGAAGGTGAAGTCATCCAGGCTGCAGCATTGGTCAGCCAGCCTGCTCTTTTCTCGAAAGAGCTTAAAGATCAACACCCGGTCGGCCCTGCAATGGTTCATCCATCTGAAACTGTTACAAAGACTCCAATATGGTCTGCTCTACTCGAACCAGGCGTTAAGCATGCTTTAATTGTAGGAATTGGAATTCAGATTCTTCAGCAGGTACTAAAATACTTGCTATTCATTTTACATGTTAGCGCACATCATTTTCTTGCTGGTTTCAAGTGAATATAGAGGCAAAACTTGGTTTCAACTTGCTAAAACCATGTTAAATCATCTTCCCCTGTTCTTTCTCTTGCAGTTTGATTTTATTATGTTTAACCTCGAAGCAATCAATTGAATCTCTTACATGTCTGTTTTTCAAACTAACTTGCAGTTTTCTGGGATCAATGGTGTTCTTTACTACACTCCTCAAATTCTTGAAGAAGCAGGTGTTGAAGTTTTGCTTTCAAATATGGGGATTGGTTCTGAATCTGCATCATTCCTGATTAGTGCATTCACAACCTTCCTGATGCTTCCCTGTATAGGTGTGGCAATGAGACTCATGGATATTTCAGGCAGAAGGTAGTTTTAATATTTTCTTCCCTATAATGTCTTAAAATATTCTTTTCTTTCCATAATATCTTCAATATCCCATTTGATAACCATGTTTTTCACCTAATTTTAAATATTCTTATTTATAATCAAATTTTGAAAGGTAGATCAAACAATGACATAACTACACTATCTCTCGTTTATTATTATTTTTTTTTTAAAAAAAAAAGGAGAGAGAGAGAGAGAAACAATATTTTATGAAATTGTTGAATTTTGTCTATTATTAACTCGAAATTGTTGAATATTCACCATTTTAGAGCCTCGTCAATGTAAACAAAAGCATACTAGCTTGCAACATGCCAACATTTTGTTACAAGTACATATGTATTTCAAGTTTATTTATCAAATTCAAGCTAACATAGCTCTTATGTAGGCGGCTCTTACTCGCTACCATCCCTGTGCTAATAGTATCACTCCTCATTCTCGTCGTGTTCGAGCTTGTTACAGTGAGCACTATCGTCAATGCAGCAATTTCGACCATATGTGTGGTTGTTTACTTTTGCATCTTTGTCATGGCATATGGACCAATCCCAAACATCCTCTGCTCGGAAATTTTCCCAACAAGAGTCCGTGGCCTCTGCATTGCAATATGTGCAATGGTTTTCTGGATTGGTGATATAATTGTAACCTATTCTCTGCCTGTGATGCTCAGTGCAATAGGTCTAGCAGGTGTCTTTGGCATTTACGCCGTCGTGTGTATAATTTCATGGATTTTTGTCTACTTGAAAGTCCCAGAAACCAAAGGCATGCCCCTCGAGGTCATTGCAGAGTTCTTCTCTGTCGGTGCGAGACAAGCTGCAAAAGGTACTAATAATTGAGTTGAGGATGATGCAAATTGGCAGTCTTGACTCCCTACAGAAACTTCCTGTTGCTTCCCAGATTGGAAGCATATCTGCTCCTTGCTGCTGGCATGAAGAAAGGATGAACAAGAGGAACGCAGCAAGCACAAATTCTTTTCCTATTTTGAATTTTGGTTTAAGTTTATGTACTTTGTATGCACCAATGTATTGGAGATTGTGATTGGTTTTGATTCTTATAAGCTGTTTTCTTTCCTCTTAATTTTCATTGGTTTGATTTTAATTTAACATAAGTTGGAGTACATATATTTTGTATTATAGATGCCTCACCAGTGAACAAAAGTTGTGACTAATAAAATGGCATTTTGGCATCATAATTTTCTAACTCCCCGACTATATTATAAGAGTTGCATGAAACTTACATAAAATTAAGTGATAGAAACAATTATTATAAAGGATTTGCAAGATGTATCAATTCATCAGAAAATTGTTGAGACAATGCTAATCGGAATAGAAACAATGGATATGAAGGTAAATACATATCTCAGAAAGGAATCCCGCAGCCAAAACTACTATTTATGAAGGAGAAAGTTCACCAATCGAATCTCACATTCCATCTACCGTTGATGTCTGCATTCAGTGTCCAGTTATTTTCCCTGATCTGAACGTATGGTATCTGTATGGAAGTGGTGAAATAAAGTGAAATTTTCAATATAGAACAATGCAAAACAGACCAGTAATTGCTCGATAATCCAAATGTAATGCTGTCATGTCAGGAATGATATATATAATAACCACAGGCTTAAACTAGAAAGGTGGGGAAAAAACATATGCTAATTGAAGTCAAATGAGATTAAAGATCATATCAATCTACATTGGTTAATGTTCTTGTGTGACCATTGGTTGACTAATAGAAATATGATGCGACATGGTTGAGGTAACACATTTGAACGAATTTTATTAATTTTATATGAAATTTTGGTTTATGTGGCATTTTCAAAACTTTATTTTTCATTTCCCCTTTTCTTTTCTAACATCATTTGCAGCCGTCCTTCATCACACCATCCTCACTCGCCGGAAATGGAATGAGCTTTCTGGTGAGTTAATAAAACTAAGTCGAACTCCAGCCGAACTCCAGCGAGGTAATCAACCTCATGAAGAATTCTTGTATTCCACCAAATCCAAACTGCTAGATGGAACCCACCAAAACCATTCTAAACTATGTGGTTGTATCCTTGTCCCTTGAAGCGGAAACCAAAAACCCTTCCCAAGAAAATCCATAACTTTTAGCAAACTATAAAGAGGGAGGTCAAAATGAAACATCTCTAGTCTCTACCAATTTCTTCCACCAAAATAGAAACCTCCTCCGGTAAAAGATATGACTTGGGCTGAACATATTCCATATTCATTCAATATTGACCTATTAAAAGGCAAAAAACCCTCACACGCAAATCAGTTTGGCTTCCTATAGGATTTCACAACCCAACCATCAACAAAATTTTGATTTTTCGTCACAAGAACCTCCCAACTGAAGTGCTGTTAAATCAAAATGTTGAGTGCTGACTATTTAATCGTACAGGGTACATTATAAAGATTTGACTTCGAGAAGACGAATGATAAGGTGGATTGAGTTTTTCTTGGTTAGATTCTAGAGCTGAAGTGCCTTTCGAGTAGATGGCCTTCTTGGATTAAGGGTTGCTTATCCATCTCAAATTTCTCCAGTATGATTATTGGGAGACCCAAGGGGGAAAATAAAGGCTATTAGAGGGATTTGGAAAAGAGTTCCCATATCATACGTTTCACTATGGTGGCAGATGCTTTTAGCCGTTTAGTAAAGGTTGTAAGAAATGAATGCATGATTAAGGTTGCAGAGTGGAAAAGAAAGAAGTCCAAATATGCCACATTCAATATAAAAAAACGACCCTTCTCATGAAAGGGAGGATGGAGGAGGAACCCCCGATCATATCACAACTCTCCCATGCCACACTAGCGAGAAACCAAAAGTTCTGAAAGAAGTCACTCCACACAACTCACGGAAACTCACATCTCCAAAAAAATGTGATTCAAGTCTTCCTTGACCTTCCAACAGAGAATATAGCAAAATAGACTAACTAACAAGCGTATCTTCCTTGCAAGGCAATCCATGGTGTTAACTTTTCCATGTAAAACTTTCCAGATAAAGAACTGAACTTTCCTAGTGATCTCAATCCTCCAACGAGCAGAAAAATCGACTCGCCTAATGGAGAAGGATCAAAAAGCCTACGTAAAAAAAGGAGTTACACAAGGATCCCTTCAAAGTTCAAAGGATTGGGCCTCCACACCCTAGAATCCTTTCTCCCCTGGCCTGTCTAAAAACCACTTTTACCCCATTACCTTTTATAATGTAAAGACAGGGCTTTGCATCTAATAAGAGACTGTCTTCTTACTGACCAGATGACAAACATTTGCTTTATTCAACGATCCACAAGAAAGTCTTGGATGTCATGCTCAATAATAGTAGTCAGTTAGCAAGACATTTTGAATAATAATTTTGTGTTTCTTTTTGAAGGATTCATTGGGGAGGGGAGGACAACTCAAGCAAGGGTCAATCTACAATCTTTGAAGTTCAGAGGGTGGATTGGTTAAATATCTTCTCTAACTCCAAATTTCAGCTTTGTTTACATATGTGCATCGGGATGTCTAAGGTTAAAGTGGGCAACTTCCTCTACTATGAAAGAGCTTCATGGTAACATAATAGGTATTAAGTTTGGAACAGTCCTCAACCATTTTTTTTTTATTGCTCATGATAAAACAAGATTATGCCATTTTTAGAAGTTTTTATATGAACATGATGCCTCCCCGAATACTCAATTCTTTCTTTAATCAGATTGGCCCCTGTTCAACAGCCATCTAAGCCCAATCAACAGCCAAAGTGGAAAAAGAGACAGAGTGTCCCTTGCCTCAAGGCCCCATAATCCAACATTTCATTCCTAGGTTCAGTACCAACTACCAAGGACAAGGTGGAGAATATGTGAAGGGAGCTTCTAAGCTGCATTTTTAAGTGTTAAATTGTTCTTACTTTTTCTTTCTTAGAGAAGATCTACAAGATAATAAATCATGACATAACAAAGAGACAATCAAATAAAATCTATTATGGAAAGAAAATGTAGTTATTTTATGTAAGATAAGACATATGAATTGAACTGACCACATTAAAAGACAGAAAAGGGTAAATTAACTCTACCTTCTCGAACACTTCATATCCTACTTTGACTCTTACATCTTGCTCCTTTTGAAAATTTAATACATCCAAACAAAATTCAGCAGCTCCTTTGTACTTAGTCTGCGAAGAAAACAATGGAACAAAGTTGGTTCCGAAGGAAAACAAAACAAAATATCAAGTTCACACATGTTTTTTTGTTTTTCTGTGTCCTTCTGAGATACAATCAGGCATCACTAACCTGCTTAAAATCCTTGTCAAGATAAGATCGCCCTTTAATAGTAAATTTCAACGAATCATTAGTTGTCACAGGAAAAGACATTTTCCCACGAGCAAGATAATGAAGTTTCTTATATTTGTCATACTGAACTCCTAAAGCCGCGCTTGCAGACAACTGCATTTAATTTAGAAAACCATAACAACAACAACAAACAGAAAAACAGAGAGTTGCACAAAGTGAATTGATTACCAAGAAAACCTTACATCCGGGTAAAATTGTCTCACGGAAGCAGCAAGTAGACTCGGTTCTCCAATTCTTGTATCAAGCTCGCCATGAACCTAGAGGAAAAGAACAATGTAACTCGATTAGAAGTAAGGTCTGTTAAATCCATTATTCTTCTAAATCAGCACACGCTTGGGAAATTGGCAAAATACAAGCAGATAAGAGGGATGACAGTGATTATATTTTGGGCAGTAACAGTACAGCGAGAATCGCACATGGGAAATGAAAAGGAAAAAAAGGGCTTTAAGTGCGAATGTTAGAGAAGCAAATGGTTTACCTCCAAGAAAATGTTGGAGTCGAGAGAAATCTTCTCCTTGGCGTGGATTCTTAAGGCTCTGGAGTCTCCGCCGTATCTGAAAGAAGTATCCATCGGTGAAGAAAAGAGAAGTGAAAACGAAAGAGAAGATGGAAGTGCACTGAATTTCAATGTGGAATGGTATCCCTACAACTCATAAACCCCAAGCTCCCATGGCTCTGCCTGTTGAGCACTTCCCACAGAATTTTATCTTTTACCCAATCTGTTTTGGAGGCTAACTCCGTTTGGATCGACTAAAAAACCCAAAAGTTCATTTTTTTTAATAATTAGGATAAAAATTTATTTAGAATGCATTTTCAAATATTTAATTTAAAAAAGAAGTCATTTTAGAAAAGATTAGAATGTTTGTTAACTAGTCAAAATAGTTTTTATATTTTCAACAATTTTGTTAAAAATATTTAAATAAAAATGAGTTTTTTAAAAATATTTTTTTCAACTCAATCCAAATGAGCCCTAATACTTAAAAAGCTATTTTGAGTAATTGTCGAGTTTCATCAAGAACGACTTATTTTTAAATTAAACACTTGAAAATATATTTCAAATACATTTAAATGTATTGACTTGAGAAATAAATATTTTTTTAAAAAAAAAAACTCATTTTTATTTAAACACTTTTGATAAAAACTTATTAAAATGTAGAAACTATTTTGGGTAAGAGCCAAACACTCCAATTTCTTCTAAGATGACTTATTTTTTAAATAAAATACTTGAAAATGTATTCCAAACGCACTCTAAAATTATAGTTTTTTTTATTGAAATTAACTTATAAATAGGACCAAGACAAAGTTGCGTTTTTTTCCCCTCTTTTTATTTTTTTATTTTACTTTTTACATTTTTTAAAGGTTAAAAGCCACTCTGAGTCAACTTTCAAATGAGTAACGATTTATTTCTTAGACTTTCAAAATTGAAATAATTTAGCCATTGAATTATTAAATGCAACAAGTTTAGTTGTATACATTCAAATTTATAATAATTTAATCTTTGTAGATTCAGATTTATAACATTTTAGTCCATATAATAAAAAACCTCATCAAATTTATTTGTCAATTTTATTATGTAATGGTTTAGTTTTTATATATAAAGACGTTTGTCCCTAGATTAGTTATCAATTTACATGTGTAAGAATTTTATTAAATCTTAATAGTAGTTTTCATGATAAGGACTAAATCGCTACAAATTGTAAAGTGTAAAGACTAAATTGATAATTATTAAAATATATAGAATAAATTATTATAAATTTAGAATTATGAGATTGAATCGTTACAAACTAAATTTGAAGGTATAAATTCTTACTTTAGTGAAAGTTTACCGACCAAAATTGATTTTTAACCCATCTAAAAAGGGAAATATATCCCTTATACACACTCATATAGTTGTACATTATAGTTATTGGTGGGTTTTCAACACCATCAACTTTGTTAGATGTAGCAACCTAACCCAAATTCAGCTTTTATATTTTATTAGGTTAGGTTGAGTTGGGTCTTATAGGTTGTTTTGATGGCTAACAAAAGGAATAGTTGGAAAATGAGAGATTAGGAACAAAGAAAGACTGGTTATTACAGAAAATCGAAGAGAACGAGAGTACGGAAGACACCATGGGCTGAAGAGAGATGGACAAGAGAAATGCAACAACTAAGAAGGCGAGCAATGACTGTCATGCGAGATGAGGAAGATGGACGATTGGGTTGCTTCAATGAAAAACATAAATCTCAATGTTTTAAACTCTAAAATAAAAGAAATGTATACCAAATATACAACTCATTAAAAAAAAGAATTATTTAACAATGACACGACCAAGCCTTTCTCATCTTCTAATAAAGTTGGTATATATCTTTACCTACAGTGGATCACTAAATTGCATTAGAAAAAACCTCGTGCTACCTAAAAGTTGAGTCTGGATGTAGAATCTTATATAAAGTTCATGGTTATACTAAAATTGATTGTGTTTTCAAATGTTATTTGGGCTACATCTAAAGAAAGATGATCAAGCTTTGGATTGTTCTATGGTACAACTTTTTTAAACTGAATTTTTTATAATTTTATTTTTCACTATTTAAAAAAAATGGAGCATTGAATTAGGTAAAAACTTCATTGTCCATTAGAATATAATCATATCATTGTGTAAAATAGAGTGTATACATTGTCCAAATATAGAGCCATATCACTGTAAAATAGTGTGTATATATCGACTTTTAACTAAGGATTCATCAACTTTTAACATATAGCAGTATTAAAATCCCAACAAAATTGTGACATGAAAATTAAACTGCTTGCGTCTAATCTAAGGTTCCATGATAATTAATGTTCATGTGATAATGTGAAGACACCATGATCAAAACCTTAAGCAGAGCAGAGATAAATTATCTCCAGCAGAAGGGAGTGTTATAATATTGTCATGGTGTTTTTTCAATATATAATGGAGTATTTTTTTTAATATCTAAGTCTTTTTGGTATGTAAGGTTTATACATTTTTTTTCTTTCTTTCGAGACCAACTAATGCATACCTCAACTAATCTCACGAAATAACCTGCATGATTCTATAATATTTGGATGTCGACGAAACCCATAGAATATTAGATCCTAGGTAAGTTTGTTCATCCTACCACACCCCCTTGCAATCAGGCCATTAGGTATCCCTTCATATAAAACTTTAATAAAATGAAAAACGGATAACCAGCAACCAATGAACCCACGAAAATTAAAACAAAAAGTAATTCGATAAACAAAGCTTCCTCTCTATTCCAGGTCTATTCTTTCTAATTGGATCAAAATTCAAAACCTTGCAATTCATCAGTTTACAGGTTTATATAATTTAGAAGGTAACCGGACTATCTCAGAAAGAAAGAAAACGGTAACCAGATTCTCTAAATAAAGCACATCAAAATTCTGAACCCCAAACAGACGGTGGCCAACCTTAGCCGTTATGTGGTCATGAAGATATTCAAGCACTGCCAATATTCCCCAATTCATTATATTTCATCAATGAACTCGAGAAGATCGTCAACTTCCTGCCTTAATGATGTAATTCTTTGCTGCTGTGAAGCAACCCTGTTCTCAATTTCACGCCCCCCAAGCTTCTTCTCATAGCAGTCCACCACCGTCATGTGTTTCACGATCAACCTCTCTTGTAGATCCCTCTCCTTGGCCACCAGCTCTTCCACCTGCACAAGCAGCACCACCTCATACTTAACATAGATTGTTCATGATAACCAGCATCCCTACTTTGCAAATCAGTTTGTGTACATTGGAATTTAGTTTGAGCCAACATGAGACATCTTATATACATATATAATCTTTTGATATCCACAAACGTCCGAACCAACTTACGTGCACCTCAACTACGCCTGACTCTACAACATTTGACATTTGGGTGTCAAGAAAACAGAAATTAAATCTTTGGTAGGTGGTCATCGTAGATTAAACCCATTCCCTCTGAGTCCTATATCGAACTCATGCCCTTTAGTTACCACTAGACTATAGACCCATGATGGTTATAACTAATATCACACTATAATTTGTATGTTCTTTTTTCTTTTCTTTCTTTTCTTTCTTTTTTTTTTTTTTTTTTTTTTGGGTTCACTATATTTCGTTTGTCGGTGCATAATATTCACGGATAAATCTATACGGACAAACTAGAAGCAATTGAACCTTGGGCAATATTTGGGTGGCCTGTTGGGACGACTGCAAGAATGATATCAAAGGCTTCAACTCTTTTGAAAGCTCTTTCAATGAAGCATCAACTGTTTTGCGAGCTGCTTTACATGCTTGGACGTCACCAGTTCGAGAAAGATCACGCAATGATGCTTCTAGTTTATCATGTATGGTTAAGCATCTGTTGATAACAGTCTGAACTTGTTGAATCACAGTTTGCACCTAAGATGAGATGGACAACGCAATAAGGCAGTGAGATTCCAGTGACAGAAATGCAAGGCATGTTCTACTACATCCCTGCCTAAGCCATCTACATACTTAAAAGAATACCATAGAATGCTATCTTCCTTACCTCATCCCACTGAAGTTTTGCTAAATAAGAAGCAGAAGACTTCGAAATTGACATGTCAGAATGCATATAGATGATGCATGAGACAAAAAGGATAAAGAATCCAAAAATCAACATCACAGGCTCCCTAAGCATTGAAATGCTGTTGAACTTGTAGTAGACCTGCAAATAACGTAAGAGAGATGAGCAAACTTCATAATTCAGATGTGAGAAACCTTTAATTCAACCGTACAGGAAACAACTCATAGCATGATTGTTACTGCGTCCATGACTTTGCCAAATTGACAGAGATATAGAACATCCATATCAGATAAAATCCAATTTAAAAGACAGCAGATACCTGGAAATGCTGATTATGCTCTGGCACAACATTTTCCTTCTCCAGTACAACCACTGGTCTACCTTCAATGTCCAAGTGTGAAAATTTTGTCTGTAACAATCAAAAAGAAGCTTCAGAGAAACCAAATTGACACATCTTTTCTGAAAGGAAAAAAAAAGTCAACAAAGAAACAAGGAGATTATAAAAGAATTCTGTCAATAATCTATCCTACCTCATGCCACTGTTTATGAGAAAATGGAACATACACAGATATATCACTGGAGCCCTCGGGTAAAACAACCTGAAGCATACAAAAGAAAATAGTTAATTATATGGACAAAAGAAAAAACTGAATGGAATTTACAGTTATGGATGCATCTCTTAAACATAACAGACAACAAAAGCTCATAAGTTATAGTAACCATATGAATAAAAATAAGGAAATGCAAGTTAAAAAATGGATAAATAAAAAATTGCAACACTGTCTTGGTACAAAACTTCATACAGCACAAAAGATGAGTAGCTAACCCATAAATTTGCAGTTGCACGTAGTATTTTCTGAACGTTCAATATAAATTCAATATAATGTCACCAGAAAAGGATGCCACAGCGGAAAACGATGCCAACATTTATTTTCTTTCATCTAATAAATCCTAAATTTTAGGAGGCTCTGTTTGTGAGGGCAGAAAAATGATCCTATCAATCACATTTCAGGATATAAGATATAATCATAGAGGAAGAAAGAAAATTACCCTGACAATAAGCCTATCAATCACAACTTCGTTTATAGGAGAACCAAAGGAGATGTTAAGAAAACGTTTTCCCTGACCCTGAAATAGAAAATCTTGAAGTGGCAAACTGTATCCAATGGTAAAAGAAGTTCTCCAACCACCAAACATTGGATATCTAGGTTCGATCTCCAGCTCTGTCTGAAATTTTAGAATTGAGAAAATAATCAGGTAAATAATTGAGGTCGTCACGTTGCTAAAACAAAATTTTTACCTTCTTAGAATCACCCCATAGATGAGACGTAGAGATGTTTCCAATTTCATCTCTATAGTATACTGAATGAGTTCTAGGTGGTAGTTTTGCTACAAGATTCCTAAATGCTGAAGCACCTTTTGCATAAGGTCTGGCCTGATAATCAAGTCTGCAGCAGAAATAAGCAACAAAGTTAAATGTCCTGCTAGAACGAAGACTTGCAAGAATTAGTGTAAGGAAGAAAGAAAACGATAAAAACCTGGAAAATTCTCCCCTACTTTGAGCACCACCATGGACAAGATTATAATGCTCTGTTATTTGAATGCTGCCCCAGTGAGAAATTTCTATCTCACGGACAAGCTCTTGAGCAACAGGAAATGGCTTATTATTTTCAAAATGAAAGCGTATGGGTGTAAATGAATATGGGGGAAGATTCTCATAAGGACCATATTTGATCTCAGAACCATGAATCTTCGTATTTTCCAATTTTGTATAAGACTCAATTCTTGCTTCGGGCAATTTAACACTTAGTGACTGGACCTTGACAGTATAAGGAGACAAGAAGTATGCACTGTCAAGAAACACTACAAACTGAACATCAGCTTGAGTGATTGTCTCTGGGAATGGACGCAGAACATGAGTGAAAACAGCGAACACATCAAAAGTTAAGCTGTCGCCCTTGTTTAATCCCTTTGGTAGAGACACCGAGTAAAATTTCAATGCTGGAGGCATTTCCTTGGGATAAACAACATCGACGGGGAAATTTATAGCAGATCCTTTGGTTTTTCCTTTTCCTTCATTCAATGTTGCTTGGACATGAGCCAAGTATTTTGCTTGTTCCTCCGGAAAGGTTAACAGTACTTCAGACACCACATCAGTCCCCTCATTTTCCACCTGAAACAACACGAAGAAGTTATATAACACAGTTTTGGAAGAAAATGATAATTCTCACACTTACAACATAAATACATGATGAATTAAACTGAAAACTTTAACAGAAAGCTAACAGTATGCAACTAAAAGTAAATGACAACTGGGAGATATAAAATACAATTTCCACTAAAATAACCAATACTATTCCACAATGTGTCATTACTTTCGTACACTGACTCATTTTATTTAACAAATCCTGCAAACTTTTCCACAATGTGTCCCATTACGAAGAATGTATCAAAAACTAGGCCTTTCCAAGTTCATGTTAATTTCAGGAAAAATGAAAAAAGAAATGGCAGCAAGAGACACCGTACCCTTATAGTTGAAGATATGCGAACAATTTGTGAGGTCAAGTCAATCTGCAAGCGGGAAGAGAAATAGAGTCAACGACACCATTGCGAGGTAAATTAATTACATCAAGAAATGGAGTTCCAGAATTCGCAAGTGTAGCCACGATGCACTATTCGAGAGAAGAAAAATTAAAAGCTAGCGATGATAATCAATGGATTCACAAAACAATTGAGAACCAAACCCTATCACAAAACACAAATCCCTAAGCATTACGAAAATGTATGAAACGCAAGAGGGAAGGTGCAGAGTGCAAATCGAAATTGTAAAAAAGGTTGCAATGAATTGCATATAGAGAGCATACATTAGTTAGCTGTACAAACATGAACACGCTGACAGTGAGAGCATGTGATGTTACAGATTATGAATGAGGAATTGAAATCAATAAAAGATGAGTACGAAACCTTCTAACGAAACTTACCCGACGATCAACCTTAGAGAAGATCAGATCGGAAAGTACAGGCGAAAGGATCAGAGCAAGTGTGATAAGGAGTAGATCCAACTTGAATGCCATTTTTAGTTTCCTCCTCGGTGCTTCAAAAGATGAACTCACTCTGGATCAGGAAGAGATCGCACCATAGGGCAAAGGCAGCGCGGAGGGAATACTCTGAGTCTAGGACGAGTGAGGAACGACGAGAGAGACGACGACTCGGGAAAACGAGATGGTTCAAGCAGTCGTAATTTTGGCGATAAAAGTAGCGGGCAAAATTTACCCCTCCTCAAATCCCCTTCCTTTCTTTCCGCTAAAATACCACTAATAACCCATTTCATGAAGAATAAGCCAAAATCAACTTAGGTTAACTTATATTAAATACATACCATAACCTCTTAGGTTAACTTATATTAAATACATACCATAACTTCGAGGTTAGAAAGTCGATTTTCTATCATTTTTTATTAGGAGTGTATTCTCTCTTTTATTTATTTTGATAAGACCAATAAAAGGGGGTTCTATCTATATAAATGTCGAGGGTGAGGAGGAAGGATTATGCCAAAATGCTATTATAATTTTAAAAAATGTTTGGAATAATCAAATCATAACAACGTTGGCTACAACATAGTCCAAAACGGGTCTTGAATCCAATGCTCCTCAGACTCTTGCAACTCCAAAGAGAGTGAAGCACATTTTCAACCACTTTGATATTAATCGCACACTTCATTATCCCCAACTCGTAGAAGCCATTAATTATAATTAGGATGAAGTATATTTTTAATTGCTCGCTAATATAAAATCTTTGTTTTGTTTGGAAGCTTCCAATTCCACAAAAACTTCCACCATCGGGCGATCAACCCCTCTTCGAAAGAAAAATACTCAAAATAATTTGTACCCACTTTGCACATAGTAACAACCATTCTTTTCATAGTGCCAAATGAGTCCATCTGTTAAACCTGTTCTAAAGAAGAATACTAAAAATTTCAATTGCATCCTCAAATCAAAACAATGGTTCACCATATCTCTATTTCACTAGCTACCTTCCTCCAACAACTCAACAATCACACCTATTTCATTCTGTTGAATAGGATGGACGGGGTGAAATTGATGGTCTTGGAATCCACTTATCAACAATTCAAACGTTTTGTTCATTACCAATCCTCCACCAAATACCTTCTTTAATGAGATCGTGCCCCCAAAGGAGGCTTTTCTAAACAAAATAGCATTGTATTTATTGTCCCAAATGACTAAGATCTTCTCGTTTGCAATCACAAATTACTCAGATTTAACGGTAAAGTACAATTCAAAAGTCAAGGGATACTGTATGCTGAGGCTTAAAAACTCTTCTGTCGTTTACATAATGGCAGCTCAATCGTGTAAACGAAGGTCCAAGAACTAAGCGATAGTTCAATTATGTAAACGATAGAACGAAGCGCTAGACGATCGTATAGACGATTAGATATAGAATTAAACGAGTGTGTACACGATGTGATAGGAACTACACGATCGTGTAAACGATACTTTAATAAATGCTAAAAGATTGTAGAGTTAGAAAAAAAGAACACAAGTGTTTAAGTGGTTCGGCCAAAGGCCTACGTCCACTGTGCAAATCGAGAGGGTCTTTTTTATTACTTCTTCTTCAAAGTTATTATAGAAAAAATACCTTGCTCTCTCTCTTTTCTTCTTTTTTTTCTTCTTCTTATCTTCTTACATTATTCTCACATTCATTTTTCTTTATATACACAGGCACAATGACCATCGATGAAGCTCTAGTGGTTACAACAATATAACAAAAAGAAGACAACAACGCTTCAACTGCCTGCAATCTTGTTTTCTTATCTTCGGTTCTTTCTGTAACAATCTCCACCTTTATAAGTATCTAGAGTACTTTTTCCTCTTTGCTTGTTGAGCTGACTTGAGCTAACCTTTTTCAGGTAACTCGAACTCAAGAAGGTTCAAGCATCGACCAAGCTTGCTTAATGGAACTATTTTGGTTAGCATATCAGTTGCATTGTCTGAGGTATGAATTTTCACTACCTCAACTTCCCCTTTCTCAATCTCCTGTTTGACAAAATGGTATTTAATGTCAATGTGCTTGGTTCTAATATGAAATTGTTGGTTCTTAGATAGGTAAATTGTGCTCTGGTTATCACAATATATTCTAACCTTTGTTTGAGTAATGCCGAAATTGTTTAGTAAACCCTTCAACCACAAACCTTCTTTCATAGCCTCAGACGTGCAATAAACTCAGCCTCTATTGTGGAAAGGCCACAACAGGCTGCAAGCTAGCCCTCCATCTTATCAAATTGTTTCCCTATAGGAAAACATAATCTGATAGAGAGCACTTTCTGTCCAAATCCCCTACATAATCTGCATTAACATAACCAATACACTTCATCATTGGATGACTCATTCTGTCTATATAAGACCCTTGCATCCTTTGATGAACAGAGATACATCAATATCCATTTGACTACTTCCCAATGTCGTTTACTAGGATTTTCTATGTACCTACTAACCATACTTGTCGCATAGGATAGATCTGGTCTGGTAGAAGTCATTAGGTACATAAGAGATCCCACTACTTGGGAATAGGGAACAACCTTCATATGGTTTAAGTGCTCTTCATCTGAACTTTTTGGACTGTTTGCAGCTGAAAGCTTGAAATGAGATGCAAGAGGAGTGCCAACTGGTTTAGCACCTTCCATTTTGAACCTTTGCAATATTTTTGCACAATATTCTGATTGACTCACTTGCAATCTGCCCTGTTTTCTGTCTCTTTCAATCTCAATGCCTAGGATCCTTCTTGATTCCCCTAGGTCTTTCATATCAAACTCTTTCTTTAGAAGTATTTTAACTTGCCTAAACTCTTCTTTGGAACTCGCAGCCAGCAACATGTCATCTACATAAAGAAGTAGATAAATTAGTTCCTTGAAGCTACTAGAGTTTGTATACACACACCAATCATAAGAGTTTCTCTTGAACCCCATTTTGGAGATCACTTCATCAAACCTCTCATACAATACCTTGGTGACTACTTGAGGCCATAGATAGGCTTATTTAGCAAACACACCAAGTCTTCTTCTCCCCTTTTCATATACCCTTGAGGTTGCTTCATGTAATGACCTCATTCAACAATCCATGTAAAAAGGTTGTTTTCACATCCAATTAGTCTAATTTTAAGTCCTTTTGAACAACTAAAGAAAGGAATAACCTCATGGATGTATCTTCACCACTGGAGAAAAGACCTCAGTGTAGTCAATACCTTCTTTTTGTGTGAACCCTTTAGCAACTAGCCTTACCTTGAACCTAGACTTCTGAACCCCTGGAATTTCTTCTTTAAATTTGTAAATCCACTTACATGAAATAGGTTTATACCCTTTAGGCAAAAGTACTAGTCTCCAGGTGTCATTTTGGTTGAGGGACTTCATTTCATCATTCATTGCCTCAATCCATTGTTTAGCATCAAGGTTGTTTGTTGCTTCCTCAAAGCTGGTGGGTTCATTGTTACTCAATGAAATGGCAGCACTTAGAGTAACACTAGCAAAATCAGATTCTTGATACCTTGTCGGTAGCATAATAGTTCTTCTAGTTTTGTCTCTTTAATGACGGGAAATTAAATGTCAATTACTCGACAAATAAAATCCCTTGGACGCAATATGCGATGCATGTTCTTAAGGTATGCGTTGATAGTCATGCGTCGATGGTCATGCGTTTGAATGAATATGCGTTAACAAATGTATGCGATGACATGCGTCCTATCACAAGTTTTCTTGCACTCATGCCAAGTATAACGTGAATGCAAGTTTCTCAGGTGATCCGAGGTCGAACACAGGGACTTGTAGCAAAATGAATGCGGTAATGTGCATGCGACGGTTGAATAAAAGAATGGATGGGAAGGTTTCTAAGCTAACACTACTCCTACTTCTAACTAACAGACAATGCAATGAGAATATGAATGAGAGGTAGAGACACGAAAACTCTTGACATGAAACAAATGGATGGGAAAAATAGATAAAATGTGGAGATGTCTTCATGGTAATACTTAAGAATGACTGCAAGGGCAACCCTAGTCAACGCAAGCCATGCGATCATGCAACACACACTTGAGCCTAACTCTAGGACGTATGCAGCGGATATGCGAAAGTGCCGAGAAGCCTATACCAGCCTAAACCCATATAACCCATTCACTGCTCTCGCCGCATAAGCGTGATGGCCACATATCACCACCATATCCTACTTCCTGGACACATGTAATATCCTATCCGTAGGGTGCATACGTTGTGTGATAGCAAACGAAGCTTATTCCTAAGTTCCCCATTTTTGCTTATGCAAATCTAATCTAGCCTTCCCGAGCATCGATTCTAACCTAACTCTCTCGAGTCAAGTTCTTTCTTTAGACTCTCTCTCGAGTAGCTCTAAAGGTGCAATGGACACATACACAAGACAAGGTAACCGCATGAACTTGGCTAACGTAAGATTATTCCTATTCATAGTGAATACTTGCTTACATTACTTAATGCGACCAACCACTTACCCTCCGGGCAGTTAGTTGTTGCTGACTTTACTCATGGACAAGCGTGCTACAGCTTCACACTAAGCAAATAAGGTTTTCTCACACACTTACGCAACTCACACCTTCCAGTGGTTTGCTACATGTTTCATATCCCTAATCCATATGATTAAGTATGCGATACTCTAGCAATTTCACTAAGTGATGCAATGAAGTTATGGATGTTAAGTAAAGAAGATGGAGATGGAGTTGAAGGAAACACAGAAATGCATTGAACACATAACGTATTAATTCCTTAATCACAAAATGTAATACAATACAATATAAGAAAAAATGAGAAAAAGAAATGACCGGCTGGAAGCAAAAAGTTGCTTCCAGCGAATGTGCATCAAGGCTACCGTTGGTGCCATGGATGGGCGGTGGAGCTGACTCTCCCGAGATCTAGCTCCAACCAAAGGATCTGGTCGTCACTCGGAATGGAGGAAGGAGGTGAAGAACTCTCAAGCTTCTTTTCATGCATTTGTCTGGATCGGGAGAAACCCTGGGTTACAGGGATAATCCCCGAACCATTTGGAATTTTGCTTATTGGCTTCTTTATATAGAGCTTAAATCGCTAACAGCATTAATGGACTACTCTGATTCTGACATTCGACACGTATAGTCTTTTCTATATCCCTGCTGCTAACGGCGTGGTAGGTGAAATGTCAACATCATCTTTTGATTTTCTCGAGGTAGATGCGTTGATGCGTTTATTCCACCCACCTTGCATTGATCCCATTAGTATGCGTTATCGTATAGCCGCAATTGTGCAGTGACCACATTTGCTTAATACCGCAACTCTACACGATGACCGCAATCACTTGACGATCGCAACTCTTATGCGATGGACGCATATAGCTGATTACCGCAACATCCACTCGTTGATCGAACACGTTCTCCTTTGCGATGGAGAGTTTCTCCACATGCAGTCGTCTATACGGTGGTCCGATTTCCGTATTTGCATCCACTTCTTGCGTTAGCTACAAAATAGACAATTGAACGCATAATAATGCATAATAATAGGTTAGCTGAGATTCTTAATGTTGAATGCCGCAAGCTCAATTTCTTGTGAATTCCTAACATAATTGTCGCATATTCTGCTTAACAGCACTTATAATTCTAAGTAAAAGACCTAAGATGACATGCATTTCTGTATGTCATCACTCTTGCTAATGAATAATTCTGTAAGTCTCCATGTGTCTCTACTTATTCACTTAACACATGTTCACTAGTTTCAGCAGTATCATCACCTTCAAATTCTAGATTTTAAGAGGAAGTAGAAGCTCCATGATCATTTTGAGGCTCCACCTCAAACCTTGTGCTACTTGTCTTTGACATAGATGTAGTTGGTTGCTCAGACAACATAAACATCTCATTCTCTCTGAATACCACATCTCTACTATTCACACATCTCTTCTCAATAAGATGCCACTATCACACCCCCTCCCGAACCTTAGCCCAAGACCCAGAAGAGAGCGTGAAGATATGCCAATCTACCATTAGGACAGCTAATATACCAATATTTCTTTTATTATGGACTAAACATTTAGAATGTCTACAATATTTATATAATTTTTATACAAGTGGTTTAGCTATCCTACTGATTTTCAGGTACCCAATCCGAGTCTTGCTTTAAGAGAGATCACCAAATTCCTGGTGTTGGTGGCCTGGTAACTTTTCCCTGAATGCTCTGCTGCACTACCTTGGGGGGGGGGGGGGGGGAAGAAAACATTTGGAAAGCATGCTTAGGTAACTTGACTATATTCCCCGTCGGTCGCCACCGACTATAATTTCCTGCCGACTATATTTTCCTGCCAGCCGAAGCCGACTATATTTTCTCTCTATGTACCTTTTCAAGCATGATAACTATATATCCCGGGTACAATTCCAGTTTCCAAGACAAACATACAAGCAATATCTTAACAAACATAGTAACAAGATACACATATATCCCTGATCATGCCAATTTAACATTATTCCTTATATATATATTTACCTATATATATAGAAATTACATCTAATACAATAACACAATAACCACTCACAGTATTTGCAAAGCTCTCCACTGCAAGTTACTTTTGAAGTGTTTTCCTGAAATTCCCAATTAATACCATTATTTCACAAAATAACTTTAAAATATTCAAAATATCCTCTTATACCAAAATTACCAGCTTACCCTATTTAAAATGATAAAATTTCGGCCAAAATCCTCAAACAGCCCGTTTAGAGGTTATTTCGACCAAAACCGGGTGTTGTTGCTTGTGACAAGGCAAGACTGTGCACACACAGGGTCTGGGCAGGGTGTTTGCAGTGTCAGATCTCGCGCAGAAGGCGCGCACGCAATGCGTTGCGCTGATGGTCGCGGCGTCCGTACGATGTGTTGGCCGTGTGTTGGCTTGAGCGGCAGTCTGGCCTTTCACCTTGCTAATGCAATTCCTGTCTCCTCCATACTCCAAATATGATGGCAGCCCGAGAACTTATTCTCAACTCACTATTTAGGATTTTAGAACTTGAAATTTGGAAATGGCACGAGTAAATTGCTCACGCCAAGCCCTCCTATTTATAGGTATCCCAGGCTCCTCTCTATGCGACACCTCAAATCCAAATGCCTTTCCCTCATACTGCCAACACTATTCCCTTGCCAGCAAGGCCTTAAGTTGTTTTAATCTTGGTTTGCCAACGAAAATGTTTACTTTGCATGTAATATTAGCCTTCCACCTCCTACTTAAATAGATAAGAATTACTTTGCATGTAATATCCTTGAGCCACCTCATCTGCTTAAGGTTTAAGATTATATGTCCGGATGATTTAACATCACTTATGGGCACATTCCACACTCTCATGATCGCAAGTCAACTTGCGTCCATCCAATTACCGCAACATCACCATGTTCAGACACCCCCCTTGGCGCATGCATCCATCCAATCATTGCGCCTTTGAGGTGTCTCTCCAAACTATTGTCGCATAACACTTTTTCTTATATGTGACCTACTAACCTTGATTGTGCAACCTTTCCTTATGCAACTTGATTGTATATGCTAGATGCTCGCAAGGTTCATCATAACTTTATGGCTTTGCTGTGCATGTCCTTTTCTTGGTTAGCCATCCTCAACTCGAGGCTTTCCCATCAACGCATCACTTGAGTCAAAACTCAAAGCATCGCATCCTTGACCTCTCCCACATAGCTTACCTTTGGCCTATGCACTCGCCTAGGATTATGACCAACACTCTTTCAATGCATACTACTAGCTTGTCCTATGCGCCCACATGTCTTTGGATGTCCAACCATAGCACATGTCCAATGCATAGCACATCACCAACACATAGTGTTGCCGCATATACCATTGCGTAGCATTGTCACATCCATCGCCGCATGCCTCTATCACTGCATGCCTCCATCGCCGCATGCCCCCCATCGCCGCATGCCTCTATGCCACATGCCTCCATTGCTGCATGCCCTCACGTAGCATCACCACATGCCCTTGCACTGCATGCCATCATGCTGCATACTACCAACGCATTCCTTCGGCCGCATACTCTCACATAGTAAGGTCACCGCATCCATCACGTAGCAAGGCCACTGCATCCATCATGTACCAAGGCTGCCGTATACCCGATCAATGCGTGCGCGTGTCTCCAGCGCCTTGCGCCCATGTTCGCACAACCTAAGGCTGCCACATGCATTTTCTAACCTCTTCAATACATTGGCTACTGCATGTACTACTAACCTCCCAAATAACCTCTCAAAGTCTAATGGCCAACGCATGGCACACACTAACGAATGACACAACACCAATACTTAGCACAAGGCCAATGCATTGTCTAATACTTAAGCCATAATTCCTTTTTAACATTATTCTTAACCAAATTTTCACTAGTTATGGCTTATTTCAAACTACTAAGCAATCCATTTAAACACTTAGAATTTTTCCTCCTCTTTGACCTCGACTTGTTTCTCTTATCTGACCCAATACAGTCTAGGTTAAGGGTTAGGATCTTACAGCTACAGCCTATAACCCTTTACTTCTGGTTTAAAGCCTAAAAACATGCATTTTACAGCTTTAGGTTTCAACTTACCTTGGCTTTGATGCACATAGCCTACACATCCAAACACCTTCAAGTATTCCAGCTTAGGTGGCTGTCCTCTCCACCTATCTTTAGGAGTTTTCAGCTCTATGGACTGATGTGGGCACCTATTAAGAGTGTATATTGTGTAGGAAACAAACTTCAGCCCAATACTTTTCAGGCAATATGTATTAGACAACTAACATCTAACTATTTCTAACATTGTTCTATTCAATCTTTTAGCTACTCCATTTTTTTGAGGTGTGTACCTCACTATTTTGTGCCTCACTATACCATACTCTCTGCAAAACAAGTTAAACTCCTCTCCACAAAACTCAAAACCATTATCAGTTCTCAATGTTTAATATGTTTAGAGGTTTGATTTTCAATCAAGGTCTTCCATTCTTTGAATCTACTAAACACTCCATCTTTGGATTTTATAAAGTAAACCCAACTCTTCCTTGAGTAATCATCTACTTTAGAGTCTTTAATTATTTCAAAGGTGCCTTCAACACCTCTATACTCACAGCCAATAGCATCAAACATCACTAAAGATTGGAGATTTCTCTTCAATGTAGGAACATGCCTCACATTCCTAATCAATTTCACTAAACCATCTTGCATTTTCAAGGATACAGACCCTATTCCAACAGCTCTGCAGGTGTTGTTGTTTCCCATGTAGATCAACCCTCCATCCCACTTCTTGTGCAAAACCATCCTTTAGATGGTGTCATATGGACTGAACAACTAGAATCTATTACCCAGTCCTGAGTCTCCATAGTATTCTGCTCTCCACCTTCTTCAGATGCAGCCAATGCATCTGAATACACAAGGGAATTCTCCCCCATAGTAGCCTCGTCTGTTTCCACCCTTGTTTTGTTGGTTTAGTTTTCTTTTCAAGGCATAGAAGTCCTTCTTTATGTGTCCCATTTTGTGGCAAAAATGACACTTAATCTTGGACTTATCACCACCATTCTATTTCCCCTTCCCATTATTCTTGTTTTTCTCCTTTGAAAATAAGCCTTCACCTCCTTGTTAATCTTTTTTGCTCATTCGTAATTCTAATTCTCTGACTCTTACTTCTGATATCATTGCTTATGTTGTTATTCTTTCTCTATCATACTTCATGGCTGTCTTGACATCTTTGAATGATTTTGGTAGAGAGTTTAGTAATATGAAAGCCTCATTCTCTTCTCCAATATTGTCTCCTATTGATCTGAATTCAGAAGACATTCTCTTGAACTTATTCAAATTATCCATGAGAGACTTTGTAGCATCTTGTAAGTGAAAAATCTTTCCCTCAAGAAAGCTGTAACGACCCGATCTTCTAGGACTTAAGTTAGACCGTTACTAAAATACATGCATGCATGAAACTCAAAACGACACTCGGTTATGGCGAAATAAATGCTAATTAAATAAGGTAAGTTCAAAAGACTTTCATTAAATTCAAATACTAAATAAATAGTAGGGTACCCATAAATCATAAAGAATAATAAATAAATCTGAAAAACAATTCTTAAAAGTAAGTTTTAAACATCAAAACTAAAAATTAAGTGAAACATGAAAAGAACTTTAAATCTCATGAGCGGAAGCGTAAAAACTAGTCCCAGTGGCTCGATCACGAATTCTGCTTGACCATCGCCGGTGCATCTCTACCCTTACCTGAAACAACAACATGAGAAAGAATGAATATAAAATACTCAGTAAGTAACCCCACTACTAGGGTCAGGTTAGGCATCTATGTCCTCTAGATACCCACCTCTAGTGAAACATATAAACTGCTCTAGTCCTCATGGGACACATATGCACTTGAAACAAGAAGGAGACTGAGTCCTATTCTACTGTAGTTAAGTATGCCCACTACCTCTGGTGAATCCTGAAGAAGACACAAACTGGTGAATCCTGAAGGAGACACAAACTGGTGAATCCCGAAGGAGACACAAATCAGTGAATCCCGAAGGAAACACAAACTGGTGAATCCCGAAGGAAACACAAGATCTAATGGGCATCTAACTAATCAGTAAGGACATTTGCACAGTCTCAACATCATAATCATCACTGTACATATCTATGACATACATATAAACCTCAACATCATGGCTCTACAACATACACATTTACCTCAAGATCATGGTTTTACAACATACATGTGTACTTCAACATCATCAAATCAAATATAACCATGGAAGCACATACCATTTCATACTAGCATTCAAGTGTTTATGTGCATAAATAAATAATTCGGATCTCGTAGCAGAACATACTTTAAACATGTTATACTATCAATCTTTCATGCTGTCATTCTGCCATAACCTTCATTTAACATGCTAGCATACATCTAATACCTGGCCCGTGGGCAGTTCCAGTAGTAAGATTACTTACCTTGATATTAGGTTGAACCAAAAGGCAATTGAATCTTTGTGAAATTTTTGAATCCTTAATCAAGCCTAAACATAAACCAAGCTTTAAAATTAAGGCCAAATTCCAAACACCCAAATATTACAAAATATTTCCAGATAACCTTACCTAAGGTGTGGTCCAATTCGAATTCACTTTCCAAACCTCCAATTTTAAGCCCAAATATTTAGCAAACCAAACTCTTCTTCATCTTGAATGAAATTCTTGAATCAACTCCCTAATCATAATTTGAAATTAGGCTTACATGATTAAAGCTTGAATCAAATACATACTTCACTACCAAAGTCTCAAATAAATTATCCATATATAGCTTTGTCAAAAAATCACTTCCAAATGACTTTACCAAAATTTCTCAACAACCAAAATTATTCCACAACAGGGTAATCAAAGCATAAAACTTACCAAAACTCGCTAAAACAAACTCCAACTTCATTGAACAACACCTCAATACCTTCACAAACTTGAATTCAAAGTTGAAACATAATGGGTATCAACCAATTGATGCCAAAAGTAAATGAGTATTCAAGAATCAACCGAAAACAAACCCAAACGACAGAAGTCTACCCAAATCGATAGATCCAGTGACGGCAAAAGCGAACGATGCTTGAGCAGTGGTGGACGGAGGTCATGAAGAAGAAACTAACGCGCCGGCTTTGGGCGACGTCGGATGGGCTCACAAACGTGAGGAAGAAAAGTGGAGTGGGGTTTGACTTTTTTTTAAAAAAAAAAACAACAACAATAATAATAATAATAAAACAAAAAAGGAAGTAAATATAATTACATTTAATTCTTTTCCATTTTATACTATTAAATTGCTTTTCGTTTCAAAAGAAAATTAATTCCTACCATTAATTTTCAATTTAAATTTCAAATTGAATAATTTCACGCCAACAATTAAATTTCCGCACTTATACTTGAAGTCCAAAATTCCAAAAATGTCGTCCAACTAATAACAATTACTGAAATTCCAAATAATAAAGTTACTGAAATTATATTATTACTAAAAAAATGTGCGGGGTGTTACAAAAGCTTTGTTAGGCAGGTCTTTATTAAGATAAATCTCATTCAGTTTGTTCCAGAGGGCATAGGAAGTAGGCAGGTTTACGATTTGCCTCAAAACACTATATGTGACATTCAAGACAATGGTTACATAAATGTTTACCTCGATTGTCTCTTTCTCTGCCTCAGTGAGTGTTTTAGGGTACTTTCCATGGTCTATAATGGTCAGTAGAGCCTTCTGTTGTCCCAAGACTGCCTTAATCTTCGCTTTCCATATTCAAAGTCTATTTTACCATCAAAGTTCTCAATTTCAAATCTCATAATTTCCATTCTTGATCTTCAAGATTGACTTATCTGATTCGAAGTGCAAGAATTCAAATTTTAGATCTATCTTGATTTGTTCACTGAGTCCTGATACCACTTGTTGTCCCAGATGACTAAGATCTTCTCGTTTGCAATCACAAGTTACTCAAATTTAATGGTCAAGTACAATTCAAGAGTCAGGGGATACTGTATGTTGAGGCTTGAAAACTCTTTTGTCGTTTACCTGATGGCAGCTCAATCGTGTAGACGAAACTCCATGAATTAAATGATAGGTCAATTATGTAAACAATAGAATGAAGCGTTAAACAATCGTGTAGACGAAAGTTGATTAGAGCTAAATGATCGTATAGATGACAGCTGAAGAGCTAGACGATTGTATAGACGATTGGATGCGGAGTTAAACGATTGTATACATGATGCGATAGGAACTACACGATCATGTAAACGTACTTTTGTAAATGCTAAATGATCGTAGAGTTAGAAAGAAAGAACACAAGTGTTTAAGTGGTTTGACCAAAAGCCTGTCCACTGTGCAAATCAGAAGGGTCTCTTTTATTACTTCTTCTTCAAAGTTATTACAGAATGAATGTCTTGCTCTCTCTCTTTTCTTCTTCTTTTCTTCTTACGTTATTTTCACATTCATTTTTCTTTATATACACAGGTGCAATAGTTAACGATGAAGCTCTGGTGATTACAAGAATTTAACAGAAAGAAGACGACAATGCTTCAACTATATGCAATCTTGTTTTCTTGTCTTCGGTTCTTTCTGTAATAGTAATTCATCCCAGCCTTTAGAAAATTAAAATCTAGAAAAATACTTCCCTCCAAAAATTTTGAGAGAAGGAATTCTAGGTTATTAAGAATCTTCCTTGGTTAAACAATTCTAGATCCTTAAAGTCAAGTCCCCTTTAAACTTTGAGATACATCACTCCACTTCACCTAGTGAACTTTTCCATTACTATCCACACAATTCCACCAAAACTTGCCCTTTAATCTATTAAGGGTTATTTGGGGCGCTGAGTTGAGATAGGATGTCTGGAGTTAATATGTCTCTGAGGTTCATATATCTGTGGAGTTTATATCCCTAAAGTCAATTCCCCTTTAAACTTTGAGATACATCACTCCACTTCACCTAGTGAACTTTTCCATTACCATCCACACAATTCCACCAAAACTTGCCCTTTAATCTACTAAAGGTTATTTGGGGCACTGAGTTGAGATAGAATGTCTGGAGTTAATATGTCTGTGAAGCTCATATATTTGTGGAGTTCATATGTCTGTGTTTGGGGTGCAGAGTTATTTAGTTTGAGTTCATATATCTATTTTGGGGTGCAGAGTTGAGTTCATAAGCCTGGGTATCTGATACAATTTTTTGAACTTTAAATAATATGCTTTTATGATTACTATTTTAGTTTTGAAATTTTTTTATTCAATAATTCTACCCATCTTTGTTTGAATAAAATATGGATTGTAATTTTTTCATTTAATTTTTAGAATTTTTCTTTCTTTCTTTCTTTTTTGGGTAAAGAACAACAATTAACTCATTACGTTTCTTGTAGAAATATTAAGTAAAATGAGAAACTAAAGCGAAATCAAAACTTTTTAGCCAATTTTTCTCCATGAATTTCATTATCATCTTTTTCTTATTCTTATTCTTCTTCTTCCTATTGTTGCTCTATACTTTTACTACATCATATATATTTTTTTAATTAAATTTCTCCCATCATCCAATGGAATGTTACCACATTTCTTCAACAGTTTCACTTTCATTTCCTCTAAATTTGGAGTCATCAGAGAACAAATCCTATTTCACTAATTTTTGCTAGAAAATGTTCTAAGAAAAAATTTCATTTTATGATTTTTTTTTGTTATATGTTACATACTTTTCATCTAAATATTCTTAACACTCATTTAATATGTGAATTCATTACGTATAAATATTGCACTTAATGTAGACAAAAAAAATACTTTTTATATAATCAACAACCCTATAGCATACTTTAACAATCATTAGTTTTATAGTAGTCGGAAGTGGTTGTCGAAGTTGATTTTCGAAGATGATTTTTGTTGGAGTTTGTAGGCAGAGGTGGTTGTCAGAGCCTGAAGTTGGTCACATAAAGGTGTATTGGAGATGGTTGTCGAAGTTTGTCATCGGAGGTGGTTTTCGAATCCCAGAGTTGGTCAGGCTAAAGTGGTCATTGAAGTTGATCATCAAATATGATTTTCACTAGAGATTGTAGTTGAAGGTGACTGTAGAAGCCTAAAGTTAGTCGCATGAAGGTGGTATTAGAGTTGGTTGTCGGAGTTTGTCGTCGAAGGTGGTTGTCGAAGCCTTGAGTTGGTCGTCCGAGTTTCTCGCTCAAAGGTGATTTTCATCGAAGTTTGTAGTCGGAGATGGTTGTTAGAGCCTACGAAGTTGGTTGTCGGAGTTTGTCATCGGAGCCAATTGGTCGCCGGAGTTGGTAGCACAAAGGTGATCGTCAGAATTGGGTCATCGAAGGTGGTTGTCGGAGTTGGTCACGCGAAGTTTGTCGGAGCTCGGAGTTGGTTGCTAGAGCTATCATCGAAGTGGTTGTCATAGTCCAAATTTTGTCGCCGAAATTATCATCAGAGGTGGTTGTCGGAGTCCCGAGTTGGTCGTGGAGTTGCCATCGGAGGTGATTGTCGGAACTCGTTGTTAGTTCTCGGAGTGTGACAGTGACTGATGGGTGGAGCCATTGAATGAAGGAACTCTTACAGGGAGAAAACCTTGAGTGGAAGTAGATTGACCAAATTCCATTTTATTGAATACAAAGTTTACAGTAAACCAACAACAAGATATACATTTAATTCTAAATTATAATATGCTTTAAAAGAAAAGGGTTTCAAGAAACCTCACCTTTGAAGACATTTTTCTTCACGTTTTCCCTCGAACGAATCACGAACTTCTTGAAGACCTTCTTCAAGATAAATCTCGAACAGAACTAGCCACTACTACAAATGTTTCCTTGTATTCTTAGGGGGAGAACCTAGGAGTGGTGGGTTTTGACTATTTTGGTTAAAAGGGAAAACTTAATGTAGAGGAAGAAGATTGAGAATTTTCAATACTTAAAACAAAGTACACAAAATACTTCTGTACTTCTTTTCTCAATCGTCCAAAAACAATTGCAACAAGAATAAGAAAACATTTTTCTTTTTAATTTTCTTGCCAAAATTAAAGAATGGGGAAAGGAGTTGTAACTCCCTTCCTTATTATTAAAATAATAATGATAATAATATAAATATAAATATGATATCTAACTTATCATATTATATATATATATATATATTAAATTATATGTTATATCAAATATAACATATAACCTATAGTTTTAATATTGTATTACATACAATATAAACTATAGTTTCTTTTCTCTTTTATATGACATTTAATATAAATCTTATTCATATTAAATTTAACTATGAATCCATTCATAGAAACTATATTTGAATGTTATTCAAATATTTATTTCCTCCCATTAATCTATAATGTATCAAATACATTATGACAATTATATCGCATATAATTGAAACAACTTAATTATATCATATATAATTAAATCCCTCTATTAATTTGAATAATTCAAATTAATTCAAAAATTGATTCTCAGCTAAATCCTATTGAGCTACCAAGGGGACCTCATGAACCTGTAGCTTGAAGCTCCAACAGTATATGAATAATTAATTAAACTCTTTAATTACATTACTCACCATCTGTTAACTATCGGGCACTTCATTAAAGACCGACACTATAGTCTTCGCACTACAGATATATTTCTGTGTCCATTGGATATAATCAATCAACAGTACGATGACCTTTCACAAATTGCTCGTTAGTATAACTAGGCCAAATTACCATTTTGCCCCTATAGTTACATCTAACTTTTTAAGTACCACTAATCCCTCTAATGAACAATAGATCATAGTCCAACTATGACTAAACCCCTCTCGAGCCAGGAGAGGGTGTGGCGCCACATTATTCAAGACTCGGAATCAGCCCATAAGGGAGCAATTTATCTACTTACCCCTGCCTCGAGGAATGAGTGAATTCCATCATGTGTAGCTGTGTTTCCAGCTTCCCAATCAGACGAATTCCCAAAATGGTAAGCTTGTTGAGTCGTCGATCTGGCCACTTTCACCCATACAAATCAAAAGGACCACCCTCATAGGCAGGAGTTTACAACTCACTCAGGATTCAAGTCATGTTACCTGTGGTCATCCTAATGAAATGTAAGTCTCTATTATGAACGGTATTATATAATGTGACTAAACAAACTCCTTTGTATAGAATATCCTCGCTAGCATGTCTATACATGAATGATCAGGATCAGATCATTTGTAGCACTTTACAACAATTGTAACACCTACAAAGCGAGTCATACTCGTAGTATCACCAAGATAAGGTACCCAACCTTATCCATCTACTACAGACCATTTAGGTTATCACTTAAACATGATACATCCGTATGTCTCTACATACATGTTTAAGTTACAAAGATAACTTCGGATGTTAATTTATTGGTTTGTGGTTAATGTAACTAAAATATCATATATTTTAAAGATAATGAATAAAATATCAAATATTTTATTAAATACATAATGATTTCGTTCAATAATGTTTACAAATTATAGGACCTAATGAGATTTAGGGCATCAATCTTAACATTGAAAACATGGGAACAAGGGAGAGTTGGTAAAATATACTAACTCAACTCCACCAACATTTAAAGTTTGTGGGCTAAACAATGAGTTGATTGAAACGCATTCCAAAAGTGCGTTGTCTGGGTTTAGAATTTAGTTAGTTTTATGCTTAATTTGATATCTTTGATGCTTTTATTGTTTAATTGTAGGAAATCAAGCAATTGGATAAGAACAAGAAATTTTGAAGGATTAATGACCAAAATACCCCCAAGAAGGTCAAAGTTTTGACCTAGGGTAATGATCAATAGAAAAACAGGAAAAAAAAATGCAGAGATCGGAGGTAAGGCAACATTGAACAAGCATTGCAACGCTGCAAACCTGAGAAGGTTGAAAAATAGGGCAGCGTCGCAATGACGCTATGATTACAAGAGGCGTGAATTTAACGTCAGCATTGCAACACTACGACTGCTGCCTATATAAACAGTTTGTGGCTGAACTGATTGAAAGAGGTAATTTTAGGGCTATTTTGAGAGCATAAAGCGATATTTCGGTGAGGCCTTCTTGGGGAATGTAATTCTGGACAGAGGCAGCAGTGAACAGAAGCAAGATCTTTCCAAGCCCTTTGTGAAAGAATAAACACATTCACAAACATACAAGAATAGTTATGCATTATAGAGAAAATTACAACATGCTTTCTTATTAAATCAAAAGGAATTGAGAGAGACATACCTTTGAAGAACTCTTATTTTGGAAATCTCTCGCTCTCGTGAACAATTGTACAACAATCTCTAGCTCTCGTCACAATCACGAAAAGTCTGATCCTCAAACAGCAACCCCTCGACACTACCACTCGACAAACTTAGTATTCTCGGAGTGAAATTCCAGGAGGTGTGGGCTCTGTGTGAATTTGGTAGAGGGAAGGAGGAAGTATACGATCGAGCTACACGATCAAGTAAGTAGGAGAAAGGCTTAGTCTATCGCATAGACAGTGGGGGAGAAAGGCTTAATCTATCGCATAGACAGTGGGTACTTGATCGTGTAGCAATCTCTCGCTCGATCATTTAGTCTCTCGCTCAATTCGCTCGATCGTTTAATCTCTCGTGAGGTCTATCATATAGTCTCTCGTGAGTAATCGATTAGTTATTCAATAATGAAGCTCTCTTTCAAAATGAAAACTCTTTTCATTTTATTCTTCAATTATTAAAAACTGAAAATAACCCCCTACTTGCACGGTTAATGGAGAAAATAAATAATCAATTAAAACAATTATCTCATAATTGTTTTTATTATAAATAAATATAATAACTAATTTATCATATTATATTTATAACCTATAGTTTTAATATCACATCATATGCAATAATTAAATCATAGTTCTTTTCTTCTTTATTTAATATAGATCATATTTATATCATTTCCTCTAATTAATGTATCTAACACATCAAATCAATTATATCACGTATAATTGAACCAATTTAATTATATCATATATAATCAAATTCTCTCTTGTTAATTTGAACACTTCAAACTAACCCAAAAATTGATTCTCTACTTGAATCCATTGAACTACCATAGGGACCTTATGGACCTGTAGCTTGAAGCTCCAACGGTACGTGAATAACTTATTAAACTCTTTAATCATGAAATCCACCATCTGTTAACTGTCGGACACTCCACTAAAGAACGACAGCTGCACTCTTTGCACTATAGATATATTTTTGTACCCATTGGATATAACTAATCAACAATATGATAACTCTTTATAGATCGCTCGTAAGTATAGCTGGGCCAATTTATCATTTTGCCCCTGTAGTTACATCTAACTTCTTAAGTACCACTGATTCCTCTAATGAACAATACATCATGGTTCTACTATGAGTGAACACTTCTCAGGCCATGAGAAAATGTGTGCTGCCACATCGTTCAAGCCCCAGAATAAGCCCTTAAGGGAGCAATCTATCTACTTACCCCTGCTTCGGGGAAGGAGTGAATTCCATCTTGTGTAGCTGAGTTTTTAGCTCCCCAATCAGACAAATCCTCAAAGTGGTAGATTTGAGTCGACAATCTAGCCACTCGCACCCATGCAAATCAAAGGACCACCCTCATAGGTAGAAGTTCCCAACTCACTCAAGATTAAGGTCATGTTACCTATGGTCATCCTAGTGAAATGAAAGTCTCTGTTATGAACGACGTTATATAACGGGACTAAATATTTCGTGGTCCGATCTTATACAAACTGCTTTGTATAGGATACCCCCGCTCGCATGTCTCCATATGAATGATTAGGATCAGACCATTTGTAGCACTTTATAACACTTGTAATATCTACCAAGCATGTCGTATTCGTAGTGTCACCAGAATAAGGTTTCCATTTTTTATCCATATACTACAGACCATTTAGGTTATCACTTAAGGCATGATCCACTTGTATGTCTTCACATACATCCTTAAGTTACAACGATAACCAGGGATCTTAGTTTATTGGTTTGTGGTAAATGCAATTAAAATATCCCATATTTCATATAGAATAGTGAAGAAAATATCTCATTGTTGGGGTTGATGCCCTAAAGTCTCGTGTCCTATAGTTTATAAACAGTTTGTACGAACGCTTGTGTTGTATAATATATGATATTTAATTCACATCTTGTTTTTGCTTAGTTGTATGTTTTATTTGCTTTACCACAAACCAATAAACACAAAATCTCTGGTTATCTGTATGTAACTTAAGCATGTATGTGGTGACATACAAGTGGATCATGCCTTGAGTGATAATCAAAATGGTATGTAGTATAGGGATATAGGAGGTAAACCTTATCCTGGTAACACTAAAGATGTGGCCCGCTTTGTGGAACGATCACAAGTGTTGTGACTTGTGATAGATGGTTTGATCCTGATCATTCGTGTAGGGGACATGTGAGCGGGGGCATCCTATACAAAGAGTTTGTACAAGACCTAACCATGAAGTGTTAACGTCTCTTATACAACATCGTTCATGATAGAGACCACTTCACTAGGATGATCATAGGTAACATGACCTCAATCCTGCGTGAGTTGGGAAATCCCGCCATTGAGGGCGATTCTTTGATTTGTATGGGTGCAAGTGGCCAGATCGCCGATTCAAACCTACCATTTTGGGGATTCGTCTAATTTGGGAGTTGGGAACTCAGTTACACAAGATGAAATTCACTCATTCCCCGAAGCAGGGGTAAGTAGTTAGATATTTCCCTTAAGGGCTGATTCCAGGGCTTGAACGATGTTATTCCACACGCCTTCTCTTGGCCCGAGAGGTGTTCATACATAGTTGGACTATGTTATATTGTTCATTAGAGAAATCAGTGGTACTTAAGGAGTGAGATGTAACTACAGGGGCAAAATGATAAATTGGCCTTGCTATACTTATGAGCATTTGTGAAGGGTCATTGTTGGTTATATTCGATGGACACAGAAATATATCTGTGGTATGAAAAGTTCAGCTGTTGATCTTTAGTGGAATGCCTGGCAGCAGTTAACAGATGGTAGATCTCGTGGCTAAAGAGTTTAGTCAGCTATTCACGTATTGTTAGAGCTTCAAGCCACAAGTCCATTAGGTCCCTTAGGTAGTTTGGATAAAGTCGAAAATCAGTGTTTGGGTCAGTTTGAAATGTTCAAATTGACAAGAGGGAGTTTGATTATATATGATATAATTGAACTGGTTAATTATATATGATATAATTGGTTAAATATATGAGATACATTATTTTAGAGGAAATTAGATATATATATGATTTATATCAAGTGGAAGAGAAATTACTATAATAGATATATGTTATCAAACTATAGGTAAGAATATAATATGATTATATTCATTTATTATTAAATTGGTTAATTATGAGATAATTGGCCAAATTATTCTCATCAATCGTGTGTTAGTGGGAGTAGTCGTGTTCAATTATGGTTACCAAAGAATAAAATGAAAATTTATTTCATTTGGCAAAAGGTTCGAAAAACTCGCAATCGGTGTGAAAACGTATCGGTCGCCTAGCTTAAGAGCCTATACCATAGAGTCTTATCGTCTAAACGATCGCACACTCGTGTATAAACGATTGCACACCTTTCTCTAAACGATCGCTTAGTTTTCCTAAACGATCGCCTAGCATGCCGCATTTTTTAAACGAGCGTATACATTTTACTAAACGATCGCTTAGTAAAATCTACACGATCGTGTAGCTTTGTCTAAACGATAAGCATCCCTATTATACGATAGCAGTCTCTTCCACTTGCTTATCGTCTACACGGTCAGCTTTTCCTCCTACCTTTACCAAATTCACCAAAGACCACACTTCAGATTCTCACTCCGAGAATACCAAGGGCTCCAACTGGTGGTGTCATCCCAGCTGCTTACTTGTTCGTGCTTGTCCGTGTTGCTGCCGTTCGTGTAGACGATCGTGTTGCTGTAGCCGACTGATTTGCTGGGCGATAGAGTTCGTAGAGGTTCTTCTACTGCGTTGAGTTAGAGTTTTGAAGAGAGTCTTCAACTGGTATGAGAAGTCATCCCTTTGTATTTTATTTATCAAAGCATGCCTTAATTAGTATTAATTTGTATAACTATCTGTTAAAATGTATGTATTGTATTTCAGTCACAATGAAATCGAAAAATCCGAACGCACTCATGGATGCTCTTCGTTAAGAGTTTCTTCAATTATTATATCACAAATGTTTGTTCATACAGGTGTTTACAAACTACAAGACCTACAAGATTTAGGGCATCAACCCCAACACTCGGAGCTTCAAAGGATAAAAAATTTGAAGAGATCGTTGGGTTATGATTTTGGATTCGAGGACGAGAGTCAAGAACACGGCTTGTAATTTCTTCCCTCTTTTATTTTCTATTCCTTTGTGTTTGGAAACTTTATGAATGGTCTATGTTTGTGTTGTAACCATGAGTGACTGATTTGTGTTTCTAGGGTATTGATCTAGTTTTATGGATTGCAAAAAATGATTTGGTTATTTTTTGGATTGAATTTATGCATAATTATTTTAACATGTTTGTTCTTAATACTTTTGAATAATTGGCCATTGTGTGAATGTTCTTTACTTAATGTCTTGCTCGAGAGAGAGGGCGTTGAATACTTTTGGTTATTCCATATAATGAAATCATACCCGAGAACGTGTCTAGTTTCACCTTAGTGTTATCTTTTCTTGCTTTTTAGGATTAGATTAATTAGATTCTCATCACAATCCGGTCCCCTAAATAAAATTAGAAAGATCTTTGAATAGTTAAAAGAGTCAAACCAATTCCTCAGAGGACGATACTCAGTCTCTTGACCGTTTTACTATATTATAATTTGATGCGTGTTCTTGTGCAACATCAAGTTTTTGGCGTCGTTGTTGGGGAATTGTGCTTTGATTTCTTCTAATATTTAAGAGATTTGACTAATTTTAATTTAGAATGTAGATTATTTTTTAATTTTATTTTGTTTCGGTTTTTTTTATTTGAGTCTTCTCTTGTGTGATTTTCTTTTGTGGTGTTTGCTCTACCATGTCTTATTATAATTTTGGGTGGCCTTATGAGTTTTACCAACTTAATCTAGGTCCGAAACCACCACCAATGTTATTCAACCCATTTCCATATCTCATCAGTTACCTATCCCAGGAGTATAGAAGTTTTTATGTTTATCCACCCCCAGTAGAGGAGAAACCTTATTTAGAGGACCAGTTAAAAGAGTCTACCTTAGAGTCCCAATTTAGGAGGTTTTGTATGGAAGAGAGGAGGAGGTTGGATAGGATAGAAGCTTAATTGGTAGAGAATGAGGCAGCCTGAAACGTTTAGGAGATCAACTCAGTCTGATGGTTTATGCATTTAGAGCCTTATTTGAGAAAAATATTTCCAATGTCATTGAGGTAGGGACATCCGTGATTGTAGGTTTTGATGATGAGGATGAGTTGGAGCATTAGAGTCATACCAAAAGCTGGTTCATGAGTTTGAGAAAGAAGATGTGCCTAATTTAGATAAGGAAGTTCAAGTGATTAAGGTTGAGGTTGAGAAGCCTTGTATTCCATCACCTGAGAGTCCTCTTGCCACTGATCTTCCTCTTCCATATTCTTACGAGCCTTGTCCGTTTGAGTCTACTTTTAACTTTCAGTCTTTTTATTCTCCATAAATTAAAAATACCAAAAATAATTTTCTACTTTCAGGTACCTAGGAGAAGATGAGAAGCCTACAAGACTTTGTAGGTGATATTGATTCAACCAAGAAGGGACCTGAAAAATGGGAGAATTTTTATGTACCTTGACGAACAATCTCCCCTATTGTCTAGCTTGGACGTTAAACTCAGCGCTTCTTGGTAGGCAACCCAAGCTTTTATTTTCGTTTTGCTGTTTTAGTTTATTTTATTATTTTTATTTTTAGTTCAACGCTCATGGTTTAGACTCTTATCTTTTTCTGGTCTAGGTTTTACATGATCCATCTAATTAAAGCATGATTTGCAAGCCCAACACACATAGATTATTCACTAATTAGGCCAGTTTTGCTCACTCCCTGTGCTTTATTTTATTGCATTGAGGATAATACATTTTTCTAAGTTTGGGGTGGGGGACATACTGCATACTTTTGCTTGTCTGATGGTTCTCATCCTGCTATACATGTTATTTAGAAAAACTATCGTATGCATGATTATTGACCAATTATTTTGAATGGCTGAATTTTGAGGAAAAATTTTTAAACTTTTTTTAATTGAAAAGATGATGTTGTGCTTTAATTGTGAAATTTGTTGAAGATGTAGTGATTATGATTGCCTATGAGTTATTCTAAATTTGCATGTTAGATGATCCGCTGTGGAAATAGGATGGCATACTCCTAAATTAAATTATCTTTAAGTCCCTCTTTGCGTCTCCCATAGCATGAGCACATAGTCACTTTAATCATAAACTTTAACTAAAAGTAGGATTGGGTTGAGTGTATTTGGTTGTCAACTCGAAAGGTCCCACCGGTTAAAGGGTTGATGTGCATGATGGTTTATAATGTAGACTGAGAAGAAAAGAAAAGAATATTATTATTGCCTTTGGGAAAAAAATAGAGTATATACTCATGTGCTTAAAAGAAATATCTTTTTATTTTTTAAACTTCTAATATGTATGCATGGATGGGGGTAAAAAGAGCTGCCTTTGCTGTGATCAGTTAGGATATATGAGAATTGACTAGGTACAGTTCCCTGCAGAAGATGTGTGAAAGCTAGTCTCCCTAGGTAAAATGATGCAAATTTAAGGCCCTTTGTTGTTGAAAAAAAAAAAATAATAATAAAACAAAATAAAAAGACAAGGCATCTTAGTAGACATATTATACTCTTGAAATGTGTGGATGCTTAATGATTGGTGCATGGACCAAAGCAGGGGGAAAACTAAAGAAGCTCTCTTGAATCTAACTTTCGTTCTTGTGTTTTGAATAAAATGTGACTTGCACACACACACGTAGGAGATGATGAGATTTGGCCTTGAAATCTTTTAATGTTGGGATGTGTTTGAAAGTTTCTACTAATGGATCTAATATGCTTATTCTGAATGATGAGGTTTTGAATCATTTGCATGTTTGTGTGAATCTCCTTATAGTCTTATTCTTTCTTTTCTCGGGACTAGCAAAGTTTTAAGTTTGGGTGATGAAACGCATTCTAAAAGTGCGTTTTCTGAACTTAGAATTTAGTTAGTTTTATGCTTAATTTGAGATCTTTGATGCTTTTATTGTTTAATTGTAGGAAATCGAGCAATTGGATGAAAACAAACAATTTTGGAAGATTAATGACCAAAATATCCCCAAGATAGTCAAAGTTTTGACCTAGGGTAGTGATCAATGGAGAAAAAGGAAAGAAAATGCAGAGATTGCAGGCAGGGCAGCGTTGAACGAGCATTGCAACGCTCCCCGCGTCACTATAAACCCAAGAAGGTTGAAAAATAGGGTAGCGTCACAATGTTGCTTACAGTGTTGCAACGCTTCGATTAGAAAAGGAGTAAATTTAACGCCAACGTCACAACGCTGGTCGCAGTGTTGCAACGCTATGACCGTTGCCTATATAAGTAGTTTATGGTCGAACTGATTGGAAGAGGCAATTTTAGGGCTATTTTGAGAGCGTAAATCGATATTTCGGTGAGGCCTCCTTGGGGAGTGTAATTTTGGACAGAGACGGCATCTCGAAGCTTCAAAGGATCAAAGATTTGAAGAGATCGTTAGGTTGCGATTTCAGATTCAAGGATGAAAGTCAAGAACACGACTTGCAATTTCTTCCCTCTTTTATTTTCTATTTCTTTGTGTTTGGAAACCTTATGGATGGTTTATCTTTGTGTTATAACCATGAGTGACTGATTTGTATTTCTAGAGTGTTGATCTAGTTTTATGGATTGCAAAAACTGATTTGGTTATTTTTTGGATTGAATTTATGCATAATTATTTTAGCATGTTCGTTCTTAATGTTTTTGTATAATTGGCCATTGTTTGAATGTTCTTTACTTAATGTCTTGTTTGAGAGAGAGGACGTTGGGTTAGATCTAGCGTGTTAAATTGTTAATCAAGTATGCACGAGAGTGATAGGGGATAAATAGAGATTGTTGATGGAGGAACTTAACGATGCAACTAATTAAGTGATAGAAGAGATTTGGGTCGATGGTTAGTTATTAGAAAAGGTTGAGATCAAGAGAAGATACTTGGATAAAAGACTCCTAGGTCTATAATTTTCATGAAATCAATCCAAGGTCAAAATAATTAATTTGGTTAATCCATGTAAAGAAATCATACCCTATAACGTGTCATTGTCTAGTTTCACCTCAGTGTTATCTTTTCTTGCTTTTTAGGATTAGATTAATTAGATTCTCATCACAGTCCAGTCCCCTAAATAAAATTAGAAAGATCTCTGAATAGCTAAAAGAGTCAAACCAATTCTTCAGAGAACGATACTTGGTCTCTTTACCGTTTTACTATATAATAATTTGACGTGTGCGCTTGCACAACATCATTGATATATTATACCAACTCAACTCAACTCATGTTGGTGAGCCAAACACCCCCTTAATGATCTGTAAGCAAAGTTTTAGGAGGTTTAAAATGCCTCTATAATATAAATAGAGATTACTTGGGGATGGTTGTTCAATTTTAGTTATTGTAGTTTCAGATATCGCATTTTGGTGATGGTATTTTGATAAATCTTAAATTTAGTCATTTAAAATTAATTTGTATGAAATCAACTAAATGATAATTGTTGTGGATAATTTTGGACCAATAAATAAACCTAAAATAAAGTAAAATCAGGAGAGTTACCTTATCCAAAACGGACTTGAGAATGGTAGGAAATCAACCCATGTGAGTTAATTTGAAGGATGGAAAAAGAGATTGGATTGTACGGCCCAATTGGCCTACCTCATCCTTGGAGGCAGAGGTCGAGGCCAACGTGTATGTGGCCATACTGGACTGCTCAACCTCAAAGACTAAGGTCGAGGCCAACAGGTATGTGGCCCATTATGGCTAGCCTGGGCCCCAAAGGCGAGGCCAACATACATGCAGCCCATTCTAGTCCGACTTGGCCTTTGAGGCCAATATGCATGTGCCTATTACAGTAAGCCCTTTATCTTGAACCTCCATTGTGGCTTGGTCCAACCCTCAAGCATCCTATTTCCAAAAGGATAAAGGAGACAAGATCTCAATCTTAAAAGGATGAGGAAGACCCCTAATCTAACTCTATAGACCAACATAAGGTAATTTCTTCTTCCTACTTCTAGCTTGCTCTAACCTCTTTGATGATTACTGGCTTAAGCATATGAGGTTATATGATAGATATCACACCGATGTTTTCTTCTTCTTATTTTTGTAGGTCATCGTTCTTCCCTCAAATTACAAATTTACAAATCCTACTTCCGAAACAAATATTTTTTCTTTAAAAAAAACTCAAAATTCTATCAAATTTTCATTTTTCATTAACTATAAGATACGAATCACAAACAAATCTTCTAAAAATATTACTCAAATTCAACCGCAAAATATACTTAACACTCAAGACAATAAACTGGATTTACAAACAAATTTTAAGAGTTTTCTAGGAGCTTAAGAATGCAAATAAATATGGTAAATATTTGATTCAATTAAAAAAACAAAATTGATTCCAATATATATTTTTTTAGAAAAAATCTCAAATCCAACCACAAACAAATCTTCTAAAACATCATTAAGATTCTATTTCAGTAGATTAAAATGATATTTCATATCAAAATTAGAATCAAATATGTTATGCTAGCTGACTTTCTCCACCAAACACCTCATAATTAATTAACAAAATAGAACACAAGAAGAAAAAGAAAGTATAACCTTAAACAAAATTAATTAACAAAGCACAATAGATTATCTGAAAAAGAAAGTTGATTCAACAAAACATAACCTTGAATAAAATTAATTAACAAAGCATAACCTTGAAAAGAAAGTTGATTTTCTATTAATTAATTAATAGATTATCAGTTTTAACAAACTAAAACCACATTTTTGTCTTAAAGAAGAAGAAGAAAAAGTTATTCTTGATAGAAAATGTTAGCAAAAGAAGAAATTATGGCTAATAGAAGAAAAAATGCATACCTTGAACAAAATGTGAATGAAAGCCCTGGATAATGGAAGGGAAGATAGAGTACAAGTAGAAAACTAAAGCATAACCTAAAAATGGAGAGAAAAAAAGGGCTCTCGTTGACGGGATAAAGTGAATCCCGTGTTTTTCAAATATTTGGGATTTGGATTTGAGAAGGTTGAAAACAATAAAAAGTTGTTTTCAAATTTTAGGCTTTTGAGCTAATTTTTATTCTATTTTTAAATTTGGGCTTTACCAAACATGTATCCATTGCATCCATCTTATTCCTTGTTTTTGAAAACATAAAATTAGATTTGGAACTTGTACCGAACGGGCACTAAGGGACAGATGGAAGGAGAGGCAAATGTTGTTCATTCCAAAAAGTTTCATAAGGATTCATCCTCTAGAAATAAGTCTATTCCCTCATTGTCTGGTTCTAAGAAGATCCAGAAGAGGAAAGGGGGGAATGGGAAGACTACCGCTGCTGGGAAAGGCAAGGGCAAGACCAAGGTGGCCGACAAGGACAAGTGCTTCCATTGTAATGTGGATGGTCACTGGAAACACAATTTTCTCGAGTACCTCGCTAAGAAAAAGAAATAAAAAGAAGGTAAATATGATTTACTGGTTCTAGAAACTTGTTTAGTGGAAAATGACCATAATGCCTGGATACTTGATTCGAGAGCCACTGATCATGTTCGTTCTTCTTTACAGGGAATTAGTTCCTTCCAGTAGCTCGAGGAGGATGAAATGACGTTCAAAGTTGGAATGGAAGACGTCATTTCAGCTCGTGTAGTAGGAGTTGCAAAATTGTCTTTTGGAAATAGATATTTGTTTTTAAAAGACTTATATATTGTTCCTAAAATTAAAAGGAACCTTGTATCTACTTCATGTTTAATTGAACAAATGTACTCAATTTACTTTTCAATTAATGAATTATTGGGAATGTCCTTAACTCATAGTTCGTAAATCATGTTGACGTATTCTATTTATCTATAAAATATTATTGAGTATTTTATTCAATAAAGTTGTTGATATTGCTTTATTCAATAAAGTTGTTGATATTGCATTCTATGATGAAAATCTAATAAACAAATCCATGACTATAGTATGAATACTTTAAACATTATGTGGTGACATAAGCAGGATCAAGTTATAGTATATAGCCTAAATGGTCTATAAGTATATGGATGAAATAGGGTATCTCATCTTGGTAACACTATTGGATGCGGTTCATTTTGTATGCTGATACAAATGATGTGATCCATAAATTATTCATGTAAAGACATGTGAGTGGAGGCATCCTATGCGATGAGTTTGCATAAGACTGAACCTCAAGATAGTCACTTTTCTTTATAACGACCATTTACTGTTAAAACTGACTATTTCAAACTAAATGACTTAGGGTAACTCGATCTTAATCTTGAGCTAACAATGAACTCCTGTTTATTTGGGATTATCCTTTGATCTGCATAGGTGAGAGTAGTCCAACAGTACTACCCAATAAGCCTCCCATTAGGGTTAGCAGATGGAATTCACTCCTACCCAACTTAAGGTTAGCAGATAGGTTGTTCTCTTGAGTGCTGATCCCTAGTCATGGACAACGAGGCCCGCCCTCTCTTGGTAGAGAGGGACATGATTTATAAGTTGTATTAAAAATCAATTGTTCAATAAAGGGTCAGTGGGAACTTAAGGAGCAAGATGCATTTATAGGGGTATAACGGTAATTTTGACCCAGCTATAAATACAAACGATCTGTGAAGGATCGACTTATTAATTATAGTTAAAATGGATAGAAACACATCTACAATGATGAGAATGCAACTCTCGAGCTATAGTGGTATATCTTGATAGTTAACAAATAGTAGTTAATTCAGTTTAAAGAGTTCAACCAATTAATTACAAATCGTTGGAGCTCATGATCTATAGATCCATTAGAACCCTCTAATAGCTCGTAAACTGGATTAACAAATTGAATATTTTAGATGAGATTTGAAATTAGGGTTATGAATTTGAAATGTTCAAATTCAATTTAGGGTTTCAATTAATTGTATTCGATACAATTGAAATGTTTACTTTTATCGAAATTAATCAAAATTGGAAAATCAATTAATATTTAAATTATGATTTAAATGTTAATTACATGAAATTGAATTCATTATAGTGGAATTGGTGTTTTATTAATTTAATATTATGATATTAAATTAATTAAATTAGTTTATTAATTAATTGAATTAATTATAAAAACTTAAATTTAAATAAATAAATTATTTAAATACAAATTTATTTTAATCAATTTGATTGATTAAATTAAAATAAAATTAAAAAAAAGTCATAGTAAATTTTTCCAAAATTGGAAAAACTCACTATGGTGATTAAGGAGCTTAATCACCCAATTCCACTTTGATTCCAATAAATTTCTGAAGCAGGTGCTGGTTGCCATGTGTCACGGTCATGCTTGTCCAGGGCGTGTTACCCATGGCCACATGACCGCCTCCACCTCTTTTTACTATGCTTTCATCCTGTGTATTTCCTTTTGCTAAGTAGTTAGGTTTATATGTACTTTTCTTAGTGAGTGACCATTCGCCCATTTCCATATGCAAGGGTAGTGGATGTGTTTTTGTTCAAAATGCACTATATGAGGATAAGACTAACCATCACTTTTCCATACCCGGAGTAGTATGTTATAAAACTGTTGTTGTTGCTTGTTGCTTTCTAGCCTACTACAATCTTTTTCTTCTGTATTCTTACAATCAAACTGTTTGCGAAAACCTTTTCTCCAAACCTGTTTTCTAAAGCCGTATTCTCTAAAACGGGGGTGAAGGTTTGATGTGTTGTGAATATGATGAAATAATGGTGTATATTGCGATGGTGGTGTATGCATTGCACATGCAAGTTTTCCTAGCAGAATCCAAGTATAAATCCTACTAGGTTGCCTGGTAAGCCAAGGGTTGAACCAGGGACTAATTGAGACAATATGCGACGATAAGTTTTGATTCCTTTGCGGTGACAAACAAAACAATTGGTTGGTATATTTGTTTAAAGTATAAATCCTTTGCAGCAGAATTGAGAAAAGAGTTAATAACAGAAAAAGTTATAATGAGTATGCAAGGAACGAGTTGAGAAGGTATTTAGCTAACACTTCCTAAGATTGCGTTCAAGTTATGCGATCATGCTACACACATACAACAACATGTCATCTCTCAATGTAAATGTTATAGTTCCTAATTTTAGGAAGCATGCGATGTATACGATAATGTCTATAGGACTTATGTCTAAGCCTCTATTTTTGTCTATGTGATGATGAATGACACACACATACACAAGGCAACCGCATACTATCATATCCTATTTCTAGGGTGCATGCGATGCATGATCAAATAGAACTTATCTCTAAGTTTCTATCTCTTGCTTATGTGGTTCTAATCTGACTTTCTCAAGCCTAAATTCTAACCTAACTCTCTCAAGTCTAGGTTCTTTCTTTAGACTACTCTCTCAAGCATCTCTAAAGGTTGATGGACGCATACATAAGATAAGATGATCACATAAGACGAAGATCTTAGGTCATGCTAGCTAAGTACTTCTCAACCCATTCGGAAGTTTAGTTACTCATGCGCATTGTGAAGAGATTGAACAGAAGTAGAGATGAAAATTCCATTTTGTAAATAAAATCAGAATACAGAATGACAATAGAAGTAGGGATAGGGAGCCTGGTAGCAATGTCTCGCTTCCCGAGGCTTTTACACTGAGTTTTACTCTACTCTGCCCAAAATATGTTCTTGCTTTCGCAAGAGTCGGCCCTCTCTCTGTTCTCAGCACTTCCCGGCAGTCTCTCGAGCTAACCAGGAACGATCTTCCGATGTCTTCTTTCTTCGCTCGCGGCCGCATTCTAAATATATGAATTACAGATTATGGATATTTATGATCGATCTTCTATGTATATGGCGGATGGGAACTCCAAAAATTCTAAACTGCCAATGAAGGTGGCCTTTGGTATTTATAGAGATTCAGGGTGAAGATCTTTTCTCTCAAATGATTGCAATGATGGGAAGTCATTAAATCTCTGTCTGATGCGCGGATTAATAGTCATCGAAAAGTTGAATGTACTTGGTACAGTGTGTTGTTAACGGCTTGTCAACTACATTCGGATTCGACCGTCATCAGCTTTCTGTCCCATCATGATTTATTAAGCTTTCACCTTGATGCGCCGTCTCTATGCGACCACCTTCTTAAGCTAATCTTCGCAAGCGCATACGATCGTATAGCTTTGCGGTCACAATCTTCTAATGCGTTCGGGCGCCACATTCCTTGGATCACAATTTTGCTTTGCGTCAATACATTTTCCTACACAAAATACATAAATTAGCTGCTTTAATGCGATGGGTGCCTGCGATCGCAATTTTCTCAACTTAATGCTTTTGGACACGATTTTGCATGTTTTTACCGTTGCATTCCCACATTGTTTTATATCTTAGTGTTGTAATAACGTGCATTTCTGCCTTATTCAAATCTTATGACCCAAAATCTCTTTAATTTCTATCCTGGTCTTCTTTTGATATATTTCTAAAATTTAGGGACCGTAAGTTTAACCTTCAAAAAGACTTTACTTATTTCCAGGACATCGCATGATTTATTTCAAAAACTTTTTCAACTGGGGTGTTTCCAAATGATTTCTATCCTTGCGTAGTTTAGATATTCTTTCTATGACCTTGCGCTGATCCAAGTGCCTAGCCTTCGTTTTGGCTTGCCCCTACGGGTTTCATGCGAGCATCCAACTACGAGCAAGGCACTTTTTCTCAGTCTAAACTCATGCCCCTTTAGCAGTTGAGTTGCGATCACTTATTATGCGTTGATCACGATTCCTACCTTCGTTTTGACTTGCCCCCACGGGTGTCATGCGGATATTCAACTACGAGTAGGATCAGATCGTAATGTTATTTTTTTTATTTTTTATTTTTTACTAGCAAGGTTGAAAAGAAATACCGCACCTCCAAATTTAAATGCAGCAATGTCCTCATTGCTGATAGACTGAAAGAATTAATGCGATGCTCTTAGAAAGTTTCATAAAAGTTAGTTTGAAAGAAAACTGGTGGACCACTAACTTCTAGAAATATTTCATGAATCGAAAGTCCTAAAATTAAGTTGATTCTAGTACATGTGATGAGAGATAAAGGCATATGTTTCATCATTGAAATCATAATTGGCATAGAAAAATAATACGGTGACTTACTAAAGTAATCAATATTTAATGATTGCGCCGACTAAAGAGGATGCGATGATAAAATTATCAAAGTTAAAGACGAGATGCGAGAGTGCAAAATTTGGAATAAACAAAGTCAAGGATAGATACAACCCCCAAATTCGCTCTGTCGCCCACATCATCTGTGACGAACCGATTTCTTCGATTGTGATGGCTGACTGAACTAATCGCATTTTTTCGTTATCGTGTAGCTCCCCTGCAATCGTTCACCATGATCATTGCAAAAAAAAACATCGAGAGGGTAAAAAAATATAAAAGACAGAGTTAACAAAAATTTTCTCCTTTTTTTTGTTTTTTTTTGTTTTAGATTGATATATAAAAAGGATATAAAAATGATAAAGGATATAGAGAGGTAGCTTGAGTTCATGAGCTTAAGATTTCAAAGGGTACTTAAAAAAAAAAAAAGATTGCGTCCCTGATAAGTTCTAATCGTATGATTGTGCCGGGACTGCCCACTTCTTCTTTAGTCGGAATTTCTCAGGTCCACAGAAGTTTTCTCACGATGCAAGTCTTCTCCGTGATATATTTTGACTATTTGCCCGTTGGCTTTGAATGCGTTGGTCCCATCCTTATTGGATAACTCAACCGCTCCATGCGGGAATACCTCTTTGATTATAAAAGGACCAGACCATCGTGACTTTAACTTGCCGAAAAAAAGTCGTAGCCGAGAATTATACAACAAAACCTTCTATCCGACTTGGAGATTCTTCTCGCATAGTTGTTTGTCATGCCAACATTTTGCGTGCTCCTTGTAGATTTTGGCATTCTCATATGCTTGAGTTCTCCATTCATCAAGCTTGACCAACTGAAGTCTCCTTGCCTCCTGATGCATTGTTATTATGTGATAAAATAATGATAAAGGATGCGATGGTGGAAAATGCGTTGTGCATGCAAGTTTTCTCAGTAAGATCCAAATATAAATCCTACTGAGTTGCCTGGTAAGCCCAAGGTCGAACACAGGGACTAAGGAAAATAATATGCGATGGTAATTTTTTAGATCACTTTGCGGTGACAAATAAAATAATGCGTTGGTTGGTTGGTTGTTGAAATATAAAAGCTATGAGGCGGATTTGAGAAAAGATTTAATAATACGAAAGATGCGATGAGTATACGGGGGAACGGGTTGAGAAGGGATTTAGCTAACACTTCCTAGGGATGCATTCATGCTACACACAAACAATAGCAAGTCATCTCTCAAGGTAAATGCTATAGCTTCCAGTTTTAGAACGCAAGTGATGTATGCGATGGTGTCTATAGGACCTATGTTTAAGCCTTTATTCTTGTCTATGCGATGACGAATGACACACACATACACAAGGCAACCGCATACTATCATGACCTATTTCTAGGGTACGTGCGATGCATGTTGGCAAACAGAGCTTATCTCTAAGTCTCTATCTCTTGCTTATGCAAATCTAATCTTGCTCTCTCGAGTCTAGATTTTAACCTAACTCTCTCAAATCTTAGGTTCTTTCTTTAGATTCTCTCTCGAGTAGCTCTAAAGGGTGATGGGCGCAACATAAGACAAGATGATCGCATACAATGAAAATTCTAGCTCATGTCAGCTAAGTACTTCTCAACCCGTTCGACAATTTTAGCTACTCATGCGTATTTTACAGAGGGTGAACAGATGTAGAAATGTAAGTTCCATTCTATATATATAATCGAAGTACAGAATAACAATGTGAAATAAGAATAAAGAGCATGGTAACAATTTCTTGCTTCCCAAGGCTTTTACACTATTCTTCTCTACTCTGCTCATGAGATATTTTTGCTCTCGCAAGAGTCGGCCCTCTCTCTATTTTTCCACGCTCCCTAGCACTTTCTCGAGCTGACCAGGATGGTCTTCCAGCGTCTTTTCCTTTCTCTCGCTTCCACCTTTTAAGTATAAAAAAACTAAGAACAAGGCTAACTATCAGAACTGTAAAACTGGGCTCAATAACTAACTGGTCGAACTTCTTTAGTGAAGGTGGCCTTCGGTATTTATAGAGCTTCAGGGTGAAAAGCTTCTTCTCTCTTATGATTGCACTGATGGGATGACATTAATTCTCTGTCTGATGCGCCGAATAATTGTCACCGAAAAGTTGAGTGTACTTGCTACAGTAGGTCGTTAACAGCGTGTCAACTTAATTCGGAATCGACCATCATCAACTTTCTATCCCATCGTGATTTATTAAGCTTTCACCCAGATGTGACGGCTCCATGCGACCACCTTCTTGAGCAGATTTTCACGAGCACAAACGATCGCATTGCCTTGCAGTCACAATCTCTTAATGCTCTTGGACGTTAATTTCTTCGGATCGCATTTCCGTCTTGCGCCAACGCATTTTCTACACAAAAATACATAAATTAGTTGTTTTAATGCGATGGACGCATGTGATCGCAATGTTGTGAACTTAATGCTTTTGGATGCAATATTGTATATTTTTACCATCGCAATCCTGTATTGTTTTATGACTTTGTGCTGTAATAACATGCATTTTTGCCCGTTATCATACCCCTAAATTTAAAACAATGCTTGTCCTCAAGCATAAGCTAAAGATTTTCTTTAGGAAGTCGACCGCTTTCTCTTTCCTAGATTTCTCAAGGATACCTTATTCAAATCCTATACACCAAAATCTCCTTAATTTTTATCCAGGCCCCTTAAAATATTTCTAAAATTTAGGGACCGCAAGAACCTTCAAAAAGACTTTACTAGATTCCAGGGCATCGCATGATTTATTTCATAAAAAAAAAAAATTCACTAGGGTATTTTCAAATGATTTTTATCCTTGCGTATTTTACACACACACACAAACACCCACCCACCCACACACACACACACACACACACACATATATATATATATATATTTCATATGATCTTGCGCTGATCCAAGTGCCTAGCCTTCATTTTGGCTTGCCCCCACGTGTGTCATGCGGACATTCAACTACGAGTAGGATACGATCGCAATGTTATGATTTTTTTATAAACCTAAAAATAGCAAGGTTGAAAATGAATACCGCACCCCAAAATTAAAATGTAGCAATGTCCCCATTGCTGAAAGATTGAAAGATGTCATGCGATGCTCTTAGAAAGTTTCGTAAAAAGTCAGTTTGAAAGAAAGCTAGCAGACCACTAACTTCTAGAAATATTTCATGAGTTGACTGTCCTAAAATTAAGTTGACTCCAATATATACGAAAAAATAGAGGCATGCGTTTCATCATTGAAATCATAATTGGCAAGGAGAAATAATGTGGTGACTTACTAAATTAATCAATGTTAAATGATTGCACCGACTAAAGAGGTTGCGATGCTAAAATGATCAAAGTTAAAATGCGATGCAATAGTGCAAAATTTGGAATAAATAAAGTCAAGGAGAGAATTTTCTCTGTCGCCCACATTATTTGTGGACGCATCCTGCTTTACTGTGAACTGCTTTCTTTGATTGCGGTGGCGGAATAAAGTAGTTGAGTATTTCGTGTAACGCCTCCGCAATCGTTCACCTCGGTCGTTGCAAAGAAAACATTGAGAGGGTAAAATAAAAACAGAGTCAACAAAATCGTTTACTACGATTGTTCAACACGATCGCATTCTCCCTTTTTTTAAAGACAAATATACGATAACAGATAAAAGCAAGGTAATGAAAGTTCATGAAACATTGATAGGAAGAAGGATATTCCAAAAGGATTGCATCACTGATGAGTTTGAGTTGCATAGTAACGCAGGGACTGCTTATTTCTTTTTGAACTTTTTACGTCCACGGTGGCTTTCTCTTCTTTTCTCGGTATTCTGGGATCTTGATTGGCTTAATTCAGAGCTTTTCCCTATTAACGTTCATCACGATCTCCCACTTGTGCACATCAATTTAAGTGCGACCAGTTGAGAGGAATGGTCGTCCCAATATGATGGGCGTATCTTCATCCGCTTTATAATCCAAAATGATGAAGTCTGTCGGCAAGATGAATTTGTAATTGAGATTGCGACATCTTTCAACTCTCCCTTGATATGTATTCGAGATCTGTCCGCAAGTAGAAGAGTCTCTGTCGTGGGCGTGAGTTTTCCTATATTCAATCATTTAAAGATTGATAGCGACATTACGTTTATACTCGCCTCAATATCGCATAGTGCTTGACCAAGGTTGACCCCTCCAATTGAGTATGGTATCATGAAGATTCTTGGGTCGTACATTTTTGGTGGGATCGTCGTATTTAGCGTTACTGCCATTGTAGCTATCTTTCTTCATCATTCTGTTTCTTTTTCAATCTTTGCGGGAGTGGTGGTAGCTGAACTTCTTCTATCTCGTGTTCTAGAGGCTTGAAGGTGGATGCAACTTCTGGGTTCATCTTCTCGGGCTCTTCTGAAACATATGTCAACAGGTCCTCAGTTGTCACCGCATTCAAGTTGTCCATGATGGGTTCCTTATCTACTTCCGCTATCATTTTTCGCTTAGCAAAGAGACTGCTAAGCATTGTTCCTTTCCTATACATCTTAACTAATGATCAGTGCGACAATCCTTCACAAATCGCTCGTAAGTACAGCTGGGCAAATAACCGTTATGCCCCTGTAGTTACATCTGTCTCCTTAAGTACCACTAATCCCTCTAATGAACATAAGTCATAATTGTTGAATTTTATGTCCTAAAACTCGTAGTTTGTAAATTAATAAACATATTCTATTTTGTTTTTCGATAAAGTTGTTATTGAAATTGTAATCTTAAATCCAATAAACTAAGGTCCTGAGACTATTTATAGATTAAACTTTATGTAGTGACATAAATGTGGATCAAGTTCAAATATATAGCCAAAATGGTCTATAGTATATGAATAAGGTTGGGCACCTTATTCTGGGGACACTATGGATGCGGCCCACTTTGTAGTTAGTACAAACAATGTGATCCTGAATCATTCATATAGAGATATGTGAGTGGGGGCATCCTATGTAAAGAGTTTACATAAGACTGAACCATCAAATAGTCACTTTTTACGTTCTAAATGACGTTTTATGTATAAAACTGACTATTACGTTTATTGATGACCTAGGTAACTTAATCTTAATCCTGAGCTAACTATGAACTCTTGTTCACTCGAAATTATCCTTAGATCTGCATAGGTGAGGGCAACTCAATATCGCTGGCGCAATAAGCCTCCCATTTTAGGAGTAAGATCGGATGGATAAATGGGAACATAGGGTGCAAGACGGAATTCACTCCTACCCGTTATAGGGATAGTAGATAGGTTGTTCCCTTTAGTATTGAATCTAGGTCTTGAACAAGGGGCCCCACCCTCTCCTTGGCCCGAAAGGATTCGGTTTATAGGTTGGATCTTAAACCAATTGTTCATTAGAGAATCAGTGGAACTTAAGGAACAAGATGTAGTCTTGGGGGTAAAACGGTTTTTATGACCCAGCCGAGATTATGAACAACCTGTGAAGGATTAGCTTATTAATCATGGTTATATCAAATGGACACAAATATATCTATAGTGAGGGGAGTGCAACTACGGGACTATAGTGGAATGACCTGTTAGTTAACGAATGTTGATTAGCTCCGTCTAAAGAGTTTAGCCATCTAATCTCGGATCGTTGGAGCCCATGATCTATAGGTTCATTAAGTTCCCCTACTAGCTCATATGGAATAAACTTAGAACAATATGATAGAATAATTCAAATTATTCGAATTAGGTGAAGAGAGAGAAACTAACAAGTATATGTGATATAGTGGTCGGATTTTTCAGTTTAGAGATACAACTTTAATATTTAAATGTGATTTAAATATCAAGAATATGAATATGTTCATATTCGAAAGCTCGGAAATAATGGAAATGGTCAAAGATGTAAAAAGTCAAAGAGTTGACTTTTAACTTTGAAAAGTCAAACTTTGACCGACCTTATATTCAAATGTGATTTGAATTTTGAGAAAATGAATGCGGATTCATGCTCAGGAGGTCAAAATTAGTCAACACGAAAAAAATAAAAAAAAGTCAAAATGTTGACTTTTTGGTCAAAGTTTGACTTTGACCAAATGACTATTTTGCCCTTTGACTAAAGTTAGTGGGAAAATCCAAACTTTTGTTGGATAATTCCACTAACAAAATATTGGGCTAGATATTGGCTTATAGTGGAGACATTAAGCCCATTAAGATAGTGGATTATAGGTGTTGGGATTTTATGGATTTGGTTCATGCAATTGTTACATGGATTTTTCTATAAAATAGACTTTTGAATTTAAATTAAAGACTTTTGACAATTTGCCAATTTTTTTTTTTTAATTTGGGCTGGAAAAAACCTCTTTTCTTTGTGTGAAGTTCAAAAAGAAAACCCAAACCAAAACCCAAATTCATTCCTTTTTTTTTTCTATCTCTTTTCTCTCTCTCGGAGTTCTTCATCCATCGGATCCCACAACCCGGTTATGAGTCCAGAGGATAGTAGGTCAACTCTAGTGGTGGTGTAGAAGAGTTCGGGTAGAGATTCGACGAGAAAAAGCGTTGTTCAGGAGCTACAAAAGTTGTATCTCATCCCTTTTTAATTACTGCTTTTCCTTCAATTGCATGCATAATTTTCTTTTAATTAAAAGCAATTAGGGTGTAATTAGATCCTAATTTCGCTGCATATGTCTTGAGTTCCATAATAGTCCTACTATGACCGAGTCTTCTTTTCCAAAGAGAAGCTGTGGCCACTATGTTCAAGCCCCAGAATCAGCCTTTCAGGGAGCAATCTCTCTACTTATCTTTGCTTTAGGAAAGGAGTGAATTCCATCTTGTGGATTGAGTTCCCAGCTCCCAGATTAGACAAGTCCCCAAAAAGGTAGGCATGTTGATTTAGCAATCTGGCCACTCTCACCCATACTAATCAAAGGACAGCCCTCAATGGTAGGAGTTCCAAAAACACTCAGGATTGAGATGTGTCACCATGGTCATTTAGGTGAGATGCAAGTCTCTAGTATCAACGGTGTTATATATAGAGTCTAGTCATCTCGTGGTCCAGGTCTTATAGAAACTCTTTGGATATGACACCCCCGCTCCACGTCTCCACACGAATGGTTAGGATCTACCATCTGTAGGAGTTTACAACACTTGCAAATCTCTACAAAGCGGGCCGTATCCGTAGTGTCACTAGGAACAGGTATCCCACCTTAATCCTTATACTACAGACCGATTTAGGTTATCACTTAAGGCATGATCACTTGTATATCACATATACATGCTTAAGTTCACATAAGATAACCAAGGAGCTTTGTTTATTGGATATGGGTAAATGACAGAATTAAATAACACTTATTTTATTCATTGAACAATGTGTATCTTTACAAAACAACGAGACTCCAGGAGAATTAGGGCACCAATCCCAACAATCTCCCACTTGTCCTAACGACTCGGGAGACTAATGTACAATACAATATAAAATTGTACAATATACAATAAACTAGGGCATACCCTAGTATCATCTCCCACTTGCCCTAGACAAGATGCCGCATGTCCTGCAGACCCAGACTTTCCAAGTGACCCTCAAACACTTTAGCCATGAGGGCCTTTGTAAAGGGATCAACAATGTTGTATCCTATAAGAAGATCCTTATCTCTATACACAAGCATGTAGTCCCTCATTCTTTGAAGATACTTGAGGAACGTCTTGACCATTGTCCAGTGATCAACATCCTTTATTGCTTTCTTAAAAGACAACGGATCCTCGACCCCATCATTCACAATGACGTATTGGGCTTCAGTCAAACCGATGTAGCGATCCGGTGGGTTCATAACCCTCCCATTACATCGAGGCAATCGTAACTCTTGAGTCGGCCCTCTCTCTGATTTTCCACGCTCCCTAGACGTCCCGACCTCAACAACTCTTGTTGATCTATCGGTCTGTTCAACAACTCTTGTTGAACCCTCAACAGTCTCAGTCTCACTTGAGATCTCACGTAAAACGAGCCTACTTTGTCGCTTATGATCCCTCATGTGATCTTCTTCCAAGAAGATAGCATCAGTGGAAACAAACACTTTGTTCTCACTTGGATCATAGAAGTATCCTCCTCTCGTTTCCTTGGAGTAGCCCACAAAGACGCAAACCTTCGAACGCGGTTTCAACTTCTTTGGGTTAGTCGCTAGCACATGTGCCGGACAACCCCAAATCCTGAAGTGGCGTAAACTTCCTTTACGGCCTCTCCATAACTCAAAAGGTGTTTCAGAACCACTTTTCGAGGGAACGTTGTTCAGGATATAACATGCAGTCAGCACTGCATAACCCCAAAACGAGTCTTAAAGATGAGAATAAATAGACCGAACCATGTCCAACAAGGTCCTGTTTCTCCTTTCTGATACATCATTCTGATGAGGTGCACCCGGGGCCGAGAGTTGGGATGCAATCCCATGTTCTATTATATAGTTCTAGAATTGGATGTCCATATACTCTCCACCACGATCAGATCATAGTGTTTTTATCTTCTTACCTAACAAGTTTTCAACTTCAACCTTATGCTCCTTGAAATTTTCGAGGGCTTCAGACTTACATTGCATTAGGAAGAGATACCCAAACCTTGAATAATCATTTATGAAAGAGATGAAATATTCATACCCACCTCGAGCTCTAACATTCACCGGACTATAGAGGTTTGAAGGTACAAACTCCAAGGCTTCCTTGGCTCTATAACCTTTTCCAGTAAAAGGTCATTTAGTCCTCTTGCCTTCGAGCCATGATTCACATACCGGCAAAGAGTTTTCTTCTAAACTCTTTAGAAGTCTACTTTTCACCAACTTCTCAATCCTATTGAGGTGGATGTGACCTAACCTTAGATGCCAAAGATGGATGTTTTCCTTTGGAGAAACTTTTAGTCTTTTAACTGTTGTTGCCGTACTAAACATTTCAGTGTTAAACAAGGCTTTTATGACTAACGGCCTAAGTACATATAAGTTATTTTCCATTGAACCATAACTAATCTCCATTCCATTCTTGAAAATAAACACTTGATTCTCAGAAAAAGAGATGGTATAGCCTTGTTCAATGAGACAAGAAACCGAGATTAAGTTCCTCTTAATATGAGGAACTACAAAAACATTATTCAGTAATAGATAACGTTTCTTGTCAACAAAAAACTTTAGGCTGCCTATAGCAACAGCTGAAACAACCTCACCAGTACCGATTCGAAGAGTCATCTCTCCATGTGACAACGTTTTCCAGGAACTGAATCCTTAGTAACAGGAACTGACATGATTGGTAGCACCTGAATCAAGAATCCAGTCAGAATCATCATTCTTTACCAGACATGTCTCCAAGACCAATAAATCGTATTTACTGTCTTATCTCCTCTTTTGGAGAGTAGTGGGATGGAGGTCGTTTGCCAAAAAATTTGTGTAACGACCCTAGTTTCCTACTACATTCTAGGACGCTACTTCATGCATGCATAGGCTAAATCGTACAATTTCTTTTAAAGAACCAAGATTTTATTTAATAATGCTCAAACGAGAAAAGATGTGAAAACATAATTAAATAATAATAAATAAACTAAAGCAAAGTAAAATAAAATAATTTACTATTCGGGGTACCCTTAAACACTACTAAAAAAAAATAAATGAAATTAAATAGTCAAATAATAAATTCGATATATTTTGCATAAAAGTAAAAAAAAAAAAAAATGTCTAACTCCTAAACCAGGTTTCAAAACATAATACTATATGCAGAAACAGTGAAAACGTCCTAATGGCCAGGTCACGGATCCCTCTTGTCATGCGCCAGTTTGTCATTACTCTTACTTGAAAACTAGGGAAAGAAAAAGGTGAGTATAAAAATATACTCAGTAAGCGGCCCACTCAGTGATCTAGTAGTCTATCCATTGAACCCAAAATGCACAAGGGCATCATAAACATAGGCATAGGCATAGGCATAAGGGGCAAACCCGAAGGCACGCTTTCATAAGTAGTGACACAAAGGTCACGACATAAATACAAGTGGTGATCCTAAAAAGGACACTGTACATAAGCATAGGGCGTGGGCCCGAAGGCTCACACATGCGATGTACATGGCCCAATGGTATACTAATAGTCACTAAAATCTCATGTGAACATAAGCTTACAAAGTACATAATCAAACATAAGCATGCAATCAAGGCCATGACTCAACATCAAACTTTAACACCGTTACCCATACTTCAATCAATTATTTCACAGTCTACTCATAACTCATACATCAGTACTCAAACATCAGGCCTTAACACACTATATTCATGCTTCAACATTAGCCCACTATCCCCAGTTTATCCTTGTACCTTATCATAGTATTCCCTTAATCCTTACATCCAACTTCATCACAGTAAGAATACTTCAAATTCAACACATCAAATTCAGCACAAAAACCCATAACAGATTTCATCACAGTTTCACATATGACATAAAAATTTCTCAGCAGGCCTAATAACATCCTAAGGCAACTAGCAATAAATCACTTACCTCAGGATAATGCACTATCCCAAAATGAGACCTTACTCCGCTCGAGAACTTCCTTCACCGCCGTACTTTCCTGTAACCAATCATAAATTAGGCCCAAAAATCTCAAAAGACAATAGGTTGCCAAAAGGGAACCGACACTTACCCCGAACAGAAGGATCAGGCGGAACTAACCACGAATCGGTGACAACCGACACTGTTCTGGTGTGCAAACGAACGAGGTGAGCGATCTGACGCGCACTGGGCTTCGGCTAATGAAAGAACGTTGACGTACGGTGGACGAATAGAGGCGAAAAGAGAGCTCGACGTGGCTGGAACTCGCGCGACTGGTACGAAGGGGGTGAGCGGTCTGCGTCAGGTCAAGCGGCGGACAAGACGAAAACAGATGGCGAGTGACGGACGAAATGAAAACAAACGACGAGCGACGGACGGATCTACTTTCTGGTGTGTGCTTGACGGCAACGTCGGCTATACACCCTATCGACGAATGGAGAAACGACTGGTGAAGAGTGCAGCTGGTGCGCATGACCGGCGGCGTGGAGGAGCAAGCCCGAACGGCGACTACAGAAAAGGGGGGAGGGGAGCAACGTGAGGAGAAAGAAGAAGAAATAGAAAAAGAAAAAAAAGAAAACCCTATTTTTTTCTTCTTGCACGAATCCCAAGGCCCCCTTTTAAAATCCTAATTTCTTCTTCCTATAAATAACCAACGTTTTCCCCTTTTTTCTCTTTTTTTTTGTTTTTTTTTAAAAAAAACTTTGGGACGTTACACTCTTCCCCCCTTTAATAAACTTTCGTCCTCGAAAGTTCTAATCTTGGAAGAGCTCTGGATGCAGTGCCCTCATCTCGTCCTCTCGCTCCCAACTTGCTTCCTCATGATTTTTCCAGAGAACCTTAACCAGTGGCACCTCCTTGCTGTGCAAAACTTTCACCTCCCTGGCCACAATTTGCGCAGGCTTTTCCTCGTAACTCAAGTTTTCATTCAATTGCAAGGGCTCAAAGTCCACCATATGAGATGAGTCTATTAAATACTTCCTCAGCATGGAGACATGAAATACATTATGGACCGCGGAGAGGGACGGTGGTAAGGCCAAACGGTAAGCCACAGAGCCAACCTGTTCCAAAATCTCGAATGGCCCTACAAAACGCAGATTGAGCTTACCCTTCTTCCCGAATCTCATGACACCCTTCATCAGTGCTACTTTCAGGAACACCTTGTCACTTGCTTTGAACTCCAGATCTTTTCGCCTAACATCCGCATAACTTTTCTGTCTACTTTGTGCTGCTAGCATTCTGGCCCTGATTTTCTGCATGGCTTCATTCGTCAACTCCACTAACTCTGTCCCCACCAGTTCCTCTCCCCAATCTCACCCCAGCAAACAGAAGACCTGCAACCTCTGCCATAAAGAGCTTCAAACGGCGACATGCCAATGGTAGCCTGATAGCTGTTATTATAAGCAAACTCTGCCAAATGTAAGTGGGAGTCCCAACCCCCTAAGAATTCCAACGCACAAGCGCGCAACATGTCTTCCAATGTCTGATTTAAACGTTCTGTTTGCCCATCATTTTGGGGGTGAAATGTTGTACTAAAGATCAACCGCGACCCTAAAGTTGCCTGGAGGCTCGTCCAAAAACTAGAAGTGAAATGAGGGTCCCTGTCGAACACAATTGACACTGGCACACCATGCAACCTTACTATTTCCTTCATGTACAACTGAGCCCACTTACTCACCGTGTACGTGAGCTCTTTTGGAATAAAATTTGCCACCTTGGTGAGTCTGTCTATCACAACCCAAATCACCGAGAAACCCTTCGCTGTCCTAGGCAACCCCGTATAAAATCCATAGCCACGCTCTCCCATTTCCACTCTGGCACATCCAATGATTATGGCAAGCCTACTATCTACTGCCTCAGGGCCTTCACCTGTTGACAGACTAAACATCTACTGACATATTCAGCTATCTTCCTTTTCATATTGGGCCACCAGTAATACTGTTTCACATCTTGGTACATTTTGGTACTACCTGGGTGCATCGAGAATGGAGAGTTATGAGCTTCCGCCAACAGTTCCCCTTTCAAGCCATCATCTGCTGAGACGTATAACCGTCCCTGATACAAAAGACCCTTGTCCACTGACACAGAAAATTCACTTGCCTGACCTGACCCTACCTGACGACACTTCTGAACTAGATTGGGATCACCCTGCTGTGCATCAATAATCCGCTGCCTCAAGGTTGGTTGCACTGTCAACTAGGCTAGCTGCGAAGTGACTTCCCCTACTACCACCGCAATCTCTGCTCGTTCTAGGTCTTTACACAATTGAACTTTCTTAGTGATCAAGGCGGCCGAATGAGCTACCTTTCGACTGACGGCATCGGCTACCACATTTGCCTTATCTGGGTGGTAGAGGATCTCACAGTCATAATGCTTTACTAACTCGAGCCACCTGCGCTGCCTCATCTTTAACTTTTTCTGGGTGAAGAAGTATTTCAGACTCTTATGGTTGGTGAACACTTGGATCTTTTCCCCATATAAGTAGTGCCTCGAAATCTTCAGGGCAAACACTACCGCTGCCAATTCTAAGTTGTGGGTAGGATAGTTGTGCTCATGGTTCTTCAACTGGCGGGAGGCATAGGTGACCACCCTACCATGTTGCATAAGTACACAACCCAAACCCTTCTTAGAAGCATCACTATAGATCACGAAGTTCCCAGAGCCGTCTGGTACGGTGAGAACCGGGGCCGAAACCAACCTCTGCTTGAGGTCCTGAAAACTATCCTCACATGCTTTGCTCCAAACAAACGAAGCTCTCTTCCTGGTTAGTTGGGTCAACGGCGTGGCCATGCTGGAGAAATTCTCTACAAACCTACGATAGTATCTAGCCAAACCCAGGAAACTACGCACCTCATTGACCATCGTAGGGCGGGGCCAATTGGTAACGGATTCAATCTTAGCTGGATCCACTGAAACCCCGTCCTTTGACACCATGTGCCCAAGGAAGGACACCTTCTGCAGCCAGAATCGCACTTAGAAAACTTTGCATACACTTTGTTTTCCCTCAATGTTCCTATGACCTTCCTAAGATGTTCCTCATGCTCCGCCTCTGTCTTGAAGTATACCAAAATGTCATCAATAAAAACAATTACAAAGGTGTCTAGGAAGTCTTTGAACACCCAGTTCATCAAATCCATGAATACTGCTGGAGCATTGGTTCGACCAAAAGACATTACAATGAACTCGTAATGCCCATATCTGGATCGGAATGCAGTCTTCGGAATATCACTGTCCCTGATCCTCAGCTAATGGTAACCTGATCGTAGGTCAATCTTGGAAAATACAGTAGCACTCTGTAGCTCGTCAAACAGGTCATCGATTCTAGGAAGCGGGTACTTATTTTTAATGGTCACCTTATTCAACTCCCTGTAATCTATGCATAAACATAACGACCCATCATTTTTCTTCACAAACAACACTGGTGCACCCCAAGGAGAAACATTGGGTCATATGAACCCTTTATCATGCAGTTCCTACAATTAAATCTTCAATTCTATCAATTCTGTCGGAGCCATTCTGTATGGGGCTTTGGATATAGGAATAGTTCTGGCTCCAGTTCAATCGTAAAATCAATCTCCCTTAGTGGAGGCAATCCTAGAAGTTCTTCCGGAAATACATTGGGATAATCTCGCACAACTGGTTCAGAGGTTAGTGCAACCTCAGTTTCCCTTGTGTCAACTACGCTAGCCAAGATACTCCAGACGCCTTGGCTAATCAATCTCTTGGCCTTAACTACTGAAATCACCTTAGGCAAAACTACTGTCCCGACCCTTTTGAACTTAAATCTGGCTTCTCTAAAAGGGTTAAAATTCACCTTCTTATGAGAACAATTTATACTAGTATGGTTGGCAGCCAACCAATCCATGCCTAGAATTACATCGAAATCACGCATGTCTAATAATATCAGAGTCACATCAAGGGTGTGGTTTGCTATTTCTAACTGACATGCTTTTATCTTTTCACTGGCTATCATAATTTCTCCCGATGGTGTAGACACTGACAAAACATAGCCCAAAGGATCCAAAACTAACATGGCATGCTTTACGAACAACAAAGAAATGAAAGAGTGGGACGAGCAAGAATCAAACAACGTCAAGGCATAGTGTCCCAAGATTAGGAGCGTACCTGTCACCACTGTTCCCGAGTGCTTAGCTTCCCGATGACTGGTGGCATAGACCCGACCCTACTACTGCTGTCGATTTAAACTACCCTGATGCAGACTCAGGGGCTGACCCCCCGCACTTCCGGAACCACTACTAGGGTATTGGTCTGCCGTATGCCTTATCTGCTTACATCTGAAGCATGTCTTTATGCCAATCAGACAGCATCCCCAATGACGCTTCCCAAAAGACTTGCATATCGACCTTTCCCTCCAAACTCCTCATGAAGTTGTAGCCTGTCGTTGAGCATGCCCTACTGACCTTCTGCGGAGGTCTCAGAGCTTTCTACTTAACCTTCCTCTTCTTGCCAGGGGCCGGTTCCTCCGTCAGGGACTTCAGGAACTCTATCCCTGAAGGATAACCCATGCGTGTTGCCGCTCGGAAGGTTGCGGCATAGGTGGAAGGCTTCAGGGCTTGCACAATGTCTTGCACCCCATCTCAAAGTCCTTGCACAAACCTTTCAACCCTTTTTGCCTCGGTAGACACTAGGTCAAGGACAAAACAAGATAATTTGTCAAACTCTTCTTCATACTCTTCCACTGTCATGGTTCCCTGCTTCAAGTTCATGACTCAGCCTACTTGTTGTACCTCATATGAGCAGAGAAGTATTTCTCATAAAACCACTCCTTGAACTGATCCCACGTGGCTTGGCCTCCACCGGCTTTTACATTCTCTCAGCCGAGCACCACCAGCGCTTGGCATTATTGATGAGAACGAAATCAGCACAATGCAACTTCTACTCCTCTGGACACCTCATGTACTGGAAGATCCCCTCAACAGTAGACAACCACAATTCTGCATTTGTGGGGTATTTTAAGGATTTGTTAAACGTCGGGGGGTCATACTTCTTGAAATCTCACAGGTATCCAACTTCCAACGAAGGGCATACCATAGTTCGACTCGTGGACCTATCCTGATTTTAAACTGGTGGTAACGGGACTAACGAGGATGGCGCCTACTGTGACTGTATGTGCTGGGCGATCTGCTCAGCCACCATGCCCTTTAGCTGTCCCACCACGACCTGCGTGACGAGTTCCCAATAGCTACAGCCATAGCCATATATTCTACTGAAATTTCTAAGGACGACAGTCCTGGTGGGGATACAGTCGAAGTTCGAGACCCGCTTCTTGATCTAACCCTCTGCCAGGTTGACCCAGAGGGGTCATGAGGTGGCAAGTCCCACACCTCTTGGCTCTACACCTCGGGTTCTTGCAGGTCGGGCTCCCGCTCCCCAACTACCTTCCTGCCTCGACTTCCCTTTCCTCTAGTTCGTGGTGCCATACCTGGTGAATTTTTTTTGTAAAATTTTTCAAAATCAAAACTAATTTCTCAATTTAATTTATTAATTAAAACTTATTAATCTTACAAAAAAATATTTTTCAAAATCAAAACTAAATTCTCAGTTTAATTTATAAATTAAAACTTATTAATTTTGCAAAAAAAATATTTTTCTAATAAAATTAATAATTAATAATGAATAAAATAATTTTATTAATTTAATATCAAATATTAAATTAATTTATCACCAATTCCACTACCATGAATCCTCATTCATGAAATTAATATTTAAATCACATTTAAATATTATTCGATTTTCCAATTTTGTTTAATTTCATAATTAAACATGTAATTATATCACATATAATTACTAATTCTCTTAATTCAAACTTGAACGATTCAAATTAACTTATCACATTATTCTAAGGCTAATTTTATTTGTGAACTAGTAAGGGGACCTAATGAACCTACAGATCATGAGCTTCAACAATCTGAGATTAATTGGCTAAACTCTTTACACCGAATTAACCCACATTCGTTAACTACCTGGTCACTCCACTAAAGCTCAATAGTTGCACTTCTCTCACTGTAGATATATTGTGTCCACTCGATATAACCATGATTAGTAAGTTAACCCTTCACAGGTTGTTCATAATAACAGTTGGGTTAATAGTTGTTTTACCCCTGAGATTACCTCTTGTATCTTAAGTTCCGCTGATCCTCTAATGAACAATTTTTTTATGATCCAATCAACAAACAGAATCCCTCTCGAGCCAATGAGAGGGTGGGGTCCCTTGTTCAAGACTCGAAGTTAGTATTTAAGGGAACAACCTCTCTACTATCCCAGAAAGCGGGTAGGAGCGAATTTCATCTTGCACCCTATGTCCCCAGCTATCCACCGATCTTAACCCTGAAATGGGAGGCTTATTGAGCCGGCGCTGTTAAGCCAACCCTCACCTATGAAAATCTAAGAATAATCCCAAATAAATAGGAGTTTATAGTTAGTTTAGGATTAAGGTTAAGTTACCTAGGTCATTGCTATGAAATAGTTAGTCTTAAACAGTAAACAACGTTATAAAGTAAGAGTGACTTATTTCTTAGTCCGATCTTATACAAACTCATTGCACAGGATGCCCCCACTCCTCATGTCACCATATGAACGAATTAGAAACACTTCGTTTGTAGTACTTTACAACTCATTATAACAACTACAGAGTGGGCCCCATCCAATATAATGTTACCAGAATAAAGCACCCAACCTTATTTGTATACTATAGATCATTTTGACTATTTACTCGAACCTGACCCACTCTTATGTCTCCACATAAAGTTTAGGTACTCATGTAATAGTCGTGGGTCTTTTAGTTTATTGGTTTTATTTCTGAAATGAATAAGCAATTCATATATTCAATAACAACTTTATTGAATCCACACTTTAATAACAACTTTATTGATTTACAAAATAAGTTTATTGTTTTACAAAACCATGAGTTTTAGGACATAAAACCTAAAAAACTCCCACTTGGACTAAAACTCTAGTGGTAACATACATATGAATACATAATGTTGAGTTTTTGAGTTTACAGAGAAATATAATAAACTAGGACATCATATACCCATGGTTTTCCTTTAGGTATCACATACTCATCCTTAGGTATCACATACCCATGGGTTTTATTCTCCCACTAGCCCCAGATTATATAACCCATAGTCCTAGTCTCACTAGGTGATCCTTAAACACTTTAGCCGAGAGGATTGCTGTAAACATATTAGTATACGGTGGACTTCTATTCAAACAATATAGGGAATGCATCTTATTTCCACAACTTCTTGTTTCTCGATACCGTCACCTAGAACTGATGACTTGAGTTTCCACTAAATCCAAATTATGGCTAGACTGTCATACATTTCTCCCACTACATCGAGGTATCCTCAACTTTTTTAGTAAGATGCATCTGACCTGTCTAAACAACTTTTATTACAGAGTCAGCTTTAATCAATAATTCTTAATGATATACACTTAGTTTTTATGGAAACTAAATAATATATGGTGATCTCGTATACTTTTCTAGAAAATTTAGCATTTGTCAATACAAACACGTGATTTTCTTTTACTTGAAAGGTATACTACTTTTGGGTTGCCTACAAATAGGCATGCCTTTTGAACGATATTCCAACATGTAAGGGTTTGACACCAACACATGTGCCGATCTATTCCAAATTTTTGAATTATGTAAACATCTTTACATATCATAAACAGTTTTTATAAGTTCTCCATATCTTATATGGAGTTTTAGAAACACCTTAAAATTGGAATGATGTTCAAAACGATCATGGCAACTTAGGTGTAGAAAGTTGTCATTGGACTTCATGTTCTATTATAATAGCCCTAGAAATCTCGGATTCTTTGTACTCTCTACCTCGAACTAATCGAAGCGTCTCGATTATTTTACCTAAAAATTTTTATACACCTTGAACCTTTCAAGTGTTCTAAACTTATAACTTAGGTAAACATAGCTATACTTTAAATTACTACGATAATATTCATACCCTTTTTCTTATGCTTTAACATTCATGAGACCTCTAAGCTTTAAGGGTTCTTTTGGTTCTTAAAATTTGTTTTTGATCATCTTAGCTCCAAGATAAGACACATATAAAGTCAAAAATATTTATCTTCTAATTTATTTAGATGACACTTTTTAACCTTCTTCTTAATCTCATTAAGACATTACGTAACAAAAATCTCAATTACCAAAGATAAGTACTAGATTACACCATTTGCCTTAAATATCTAAATATTCGAGATGGCCTTTATCTTGGTTGGTTTTAACACAGAAGTTGCTTTATAGTAGAACAAATATAAAATATATCTTTTGCTAATGAACATTTTATTTACAATAAAAGGATTCTATATAATTTGTCCTTTACAAAAGATAAAACAACTTTTATAATATTAACAAAAGTAAAAGAATTCATCTTCTGTCAGTAGCTCCATAATCTCCCACTGGTCTTTCTGAGATATTTTTCCACTTCTCATGTCACCACATGAACGAATCAGGATCACTTTGTTTGTAGTACTTGACAACTCATTGTAACAACTACAGAGTGGGCCACATCCAATAGTGTTACCAGAATAAGGCACCCAACCTTATTCGTATACTATAGATCATTTTGACTATTTGCTCGAACCTATTCCACTCTTATGTCTCCACATAAAGTTCAAGTACTCATGTAATAATCATGGATCTTTTAGTTTATTGGTTTTATTTTTGAAACGAAATAAGCAATTAATATATTCAATAACAACTTTATTGAACCCACACTTCAATAACAACTTTATTGATTTGTAGAATAAGTTTATTATTTTACAAAACTATGAGTTTGAGGACATAAAACCCAACAAGATTGTCCTTTGATTTATATAAGTGAGAGTGGCCAGCCCGCCGACTCAATATATCTACCATTTTGGGGACAAGACCAAGTGGGGAGTTGGGAACATAATAATACAGATGGATTTCACTCTTTCCCGACTATATGGTAAGTAGATAAGTGTTCTCTTAAATGATGTCTTCGAGACTTGAACAAAGGGTCCTACCCTTTCACTAGTCCCATAGGGATTTCTATTTAATTGTTGGACCATAAACAAGTTATTCATTAGAGGGGCATTGGTACTTAAGGATAAAGAAGTAACCTAGGGGTAAAATGAGAATTTTGACCTAACTGATGTTACGAACACTCATGAAGGACTAACTTGATGTTATTGGTCTATATCAATGGACATATAAATATATCTGTAGTGAGAAGAGTGCAGTTGTGGTCTTTAGTGGAGTGTACCCGCAGGTAACGAATATTGATTAATGTGGTTAATGAGTTTAGCCAATTAATCATATATCGTTAGAGCTTCTAATCTGTAGGTCCATGAGATCTCCTTCCTAGCTCGTAAAGGGTATTAAGATAATTATGTCTTGAATAGAGTTTTAAATATTCAAATTCACTTAGGGAAATAGTATATTATATAATGATATATTATAATATAAAGTTTATATTTTAGTTATTTATAATATAAATTTAATTTTAGATATTATTCAAAATTAATTTATGAGAGAATTAAATATTTGAAGGAGTTCAAATATGAATTTAATATGAATTGGATTCAAATTAAAACTATAGGTTAAAATTAATAAGTATTAGATACACATTAAAACTATAGGTTATGAGAGAAATACAATTGAATATGATTCAAATGTAGGTTAAATTAGATATGTGATATTTAATTTAGTAATTAATTAATTTTATTTTAATTAAATTTGATTTAATTAAATTATGAATTAAAACTATAGGTTATGTGAGAGATGCTCATTTAAATATGGTTTAAATGAAATTATTGATTAGATTAAATTTAATTAATTATTAATTGTTTAATTAATTAATTAAATTAAATTTATTAAATAAAATAAAATAAAAAAAAAAGGTAACCCCAAGTATGGGAGTTATTAGAAAATGTGGGATACTTCTCACATTTAACTCTTAGTCTCTCCCACCTAAATAGAGCTGGAGAGATGAAGATTTTTTTAGGAAGAAAATCAATCACATAATCGTTCGGGTGGATAGCTCTCTAAAATTCTCTCATTTTTCCCATTTTGAGATTGGTTCTCACAAATCAATAACCCCAAATTCTAAAATAATAAGGAGGTTTACAATTGGTGGTGTTCGTATATTCCATCCCAAGGAGAATTGGTCCTTTCATCTTAGTGGTCAACGAAAGTAAGTGACCTTTTTCCATTCTCTGTAAAATTAAATTCCCAAATTGTAATTAACTTAATTTTTACAGTAGGTTGAGGTTTTCAGATCTCTATACTATTTTGTATATTTTGTCAGTGTACTGGTATTTTGGAATCTAAAATAATTTCGAGTTGGTTTTTGGTTTTTTCCATTGCATTAGGGTTTTTATCCCTATAGAATAAATGCTCTGGTCTTTTCATTTCCCTTTACCCACCTCTCATAAGCATCTTGAACATTTCGAGGTGCATTTTGAGCGAGAACTTGAGGACAGTTATTGATGATTGATGCGTGTAATTGTGATGTGTTATGGTGTGTGTTTTCGATGATGTGTGTTGTGCGGTGATCATGCAAGTTTTCCTAACAAGGCCCAAGTATAAGCCTTATTAGGTTTCCTGGTAAGTCCAGGGTCGAACACAGGAACTACTAAGTAGATATGCGACACTCTTTGATTTTATTGCGGTAGTAAAAACAAATGAAGTGGATAGTGTTTTGATTGAGATTTTTCCTATGCGACGGAGTTGAACGTAGAGTTGATGAAAGCATAGAGTTATAATGAGTATGCGATGAAGGGGTTGAGAAGGGGTTTAGCTAACATTTCCTAAGATTGTGCACAAGTTATGCGATCATGCTACACACAAATATCAATACTACATCTCTCAATACAGAATGCCATAATTCCTATTTCTAAGACGCATGCGATGTATATGCAAAACAGTCGATAAGACTTATTTCTAAGTCTTTACTCTTGCCTATGCGATGATGAATGATGCACACATAAAACAAGGTGACCACATATCATCATTCCTATTTCTAAGGTGCATGCGATGTGTAAATAGCAATAGAACTTATGTCTAAGTTTCTATTTCTTGCTTATGCAATTCTAATCTGACTCTCTCTAGCCTAGATTCTAATCTGAGTCTCTCAAGTCTAGATTCTATCTTTAGACTACTCTCTCAAGTATATCCAAAGGGTGAATGATGCATACATAAGACAAGATAATCACATAAAATGTAAATCTTAAGTCATGTTAGCTAAGTACTTCTCAACCCATTCAGAAATTTAGCTACTCATACGTGGTATGGAGAGATTGAACATAGATAGAAATGATATTTCCATTTTCTATAAATAAAGTATTGAATACAAAATAACAAATGGATTTGAGAGATAAGAAGCCCGATAAGCAATGTCTTGCTTCCCGTGGCCTTTTACACTACTCTTTATCACTCCAACTCTGTTCTAGTTGTATATTCTTGCTCTCGCAAGTGTTGGTCCTCTCTCCTTTGTGTTGCTTTCCGGCAGTCTCTCGATCTGTCCGGGAGCGAATTCTCTTGGCTTCTTCCTCGTCTCCTTGCTCTATCCGTCCGTTATGTATATGTATGAGTTTGTGCTTGAATAGACTAACTATCTAACTAAAAAAATGACTCCTCTCTTCTTTGGTGGCCTTCGGTATTTATAGATTTCAAGGTGAAGCAGCTTTTCTTGCTAATGATTGCAATGATGGGCGGCATTAATTCCCCTATTCTGTTGCACTGTTTAATAGTCATCAAAAGTTGAATGTAATTGCTACAGTGTGGCTTTTAACGGCTTGTCAACTAAATTCAAAATCGATCGTTATCAACTTTTTGTCCTATCATGATTTATTATGTTATCGCCTTGATGCGAAGTTTTTATGCGGCCACCTTTGTAAGAGACTTCTCACGATTGCATGATTTGCGATCGCAATTTCAAGAGCGCTGACTTGTGCTTTTGGATCACAATTTCATATGCGTCATCGAATTGTACCTGCACAAAATAGGTAAATTAACTGCTTTTATGCGATGAGCGCTTGCGATCGCAATTCCTTTCAGTTTAGCGCTTTCGGACATGATATTGCCTATTTTACCGTCGCACTCTCTCATTGTTTTACTTATTTGAACTGTAATTACTTGTATTTCTACCAGTTATCAATGATGAGTACAGTGTTGAATGTGGTTTTCCAACTAGTGTAGTTATCACCAGTTAGTTTATTAGCACTAAGAAGATTGATGGTAGCGCTAGTCATGATGAAGTTTTCCGAAACCATACAAATTATCTATATCTGTTATGTGCAAAAACCCATCTCAAATAAATCAACTTAAGCAAAATTTTAATGTACCTTATGTGACATCTAATTTTGCAATGATGCTTTAGTGAGTTAGAATAAAAGCCACCGAAAGGTGATCAATTATCCCTTCACTGAATTAAAACACTCTTGGTCATTACACTAGAATAACTTTTATTCCTGTAATGATTAGTCACCATTATTTAGTCAAAAAATTATTAACTTACTTAACCATTTCTTACAAGTGTAACCCTTCATTTTAGACCATAGAGTTCCGCTCCAAATAAGCCAACCGAAGAAAAAGTCGATTGGGCAAAAACTAAAGAAATCCTATCCATTTCTGGAGTTTGTGATCAATTTCATGCAAACACTTTTCGAAGGGGGACACAAGAAAATGATGCCACGAATCCGAGCTTGAAACTTCATAACAAACTAATGAAGGAGACTACGGGATGTGTTGACACACATTTCTCTCCCATTTACTATAAATACTTTCTCCAATCACCTTGGTATTGACCTTTGCAAACACCTTCTAAAGGGGGACACAAGCAAGCGGTGCCCCAAGGCCGAGCATAGATCTCATAGTTTGAACTTTTAGGGAGAACGTGAAAAGAAATTGACATATCATATATATCATTTTCCTCTTACTAAGTGTTTTAAACTTAGGGTTATTTATTCAGTTAAATCCGGCTAATAATTTATCTAAGTCTATTGTTAAATTGGCCCAATATAACTCTTATATTAGATAGTTTAACAATATATGATTTTTGTTCATTAAACACTTTAGTAAACTAAATCATGTATTGCATGCTTATAGAATATTTGTCTAATTCACCTTCTAGGTCGGTTTTCAAGTAGGGGTATTCCGTTTCTATCAACTTAAATACCTCAGCCTTAGACAGAACTTTCCTTAGACAAAGGTCCCTTATAGACAATTATTTTATAAATTTAATATTTTATTATTTTCAATTTAATCCTATTAAAAAGAAAATAAAAGATTAACGTATTTCTAATCATATTAGAAATATTTTAGCATAAGTCTAGTTGAAACTATTTAAACTTAATTTAGACCAATGTTTGTGTGTAACTTTTGATTATAGAATTAATCTAATTCATTAAACTTATAACCATTATAAAATAATGAAAAAAATTAAAACCTATAATCATGCATCTAATGACATTAATCAAACATAACACTTATGTTTACCAAGTAATGTCATGCTCAATGCAAATCATTTTAATCATAAAATATAACACTTATATTATTCACTAATGAAAATAAAAAACATATCTATTATTCAATCATATAATATAATATTATACTATAATATGATGCGTGGATATGCTTAATAAAACATGCTATCATATAATATAACATTATATTCATTATAAAGTATGAGCATGCTTATAACATCATGCAACTATATAATATCACATTTATATTAAATATGATGCATGATTAATATTTATCCTAAGGTAGAATTTTAAAACTATACGGCATACAATATTCAACATATAAATTTAATAATACATCACATGTAAAATTAAAAAAATAGTAAAAACAGACCAAATTTTGGCACCCCTAAAATTAATTAAATCAATATAACATTTATATTAATTTAATTAATCAAAAAAAAAATTAGACTAAAAATTGAAATAAGCAAAAAAAAAAAAAACTACTCCAAAAACCGCCTTCAGAATCGAACTCATGACTAACGGACAGCAACTGCAACATGTCGGAGCATAGTTGCATTGGTGGAAGCATCATTGCGCTCTGGTCTTCTTTCCGGAGCGCGGCTCGATGTTGTGGCAAGGTGCAGTGGTGGTAGGCAAAAATCACACGCAGTGCCACTGGGCGTAAGAAGAGCGTCGTGGCGCTCCATGATGGACCATAAAAAACGCATGCATAGTGGAAGCGATGAAATCAACAACATTCTAATTGCAATAAAAACAAGAATAAGCATTCAAAAGAGATAGAAAATACAACCTTCAAAGACTCCACCATAATCTTCCTCTCCCGAGCTCAATCGACACCACCAACATTAAATCTCGCTATTCTCCGATTGAAGAACATGGTTGTGGGACCGTTATGTTAGTGAAAATAAGGGAATTTCACTATAGAAAGGAGAGTAAAGAGAAATGAGGTGGAAGATTTTAGGTCAAAAGTTGAGGAAGCATTAGTCTTGCAAATTTAAAAAACAAAGCCTTTTTGTAGAGAAAACCCATTTTGCATGTCTTCCACCTCAAACTTTATTAGCATGTAATCTCTAGGTGTCAAGCTTGGAAAATGTCACTTCAATATCCACTTAGTGGGAAAATCTAATAATTTGATTTTTCCACTAACTAATTTTTTTTATTAACAAAATGAAATACAATTTTTAAATTTTGAAAATTATTTAATTAAAATAATTTTAATTAAATAAAAAATAAACAAATTTAATATCACATATTAAATTGTTTAAGACACCTAGCTTTGATTAATCACATTAATCAAGTTTAAAAAAAATACTTTTATGCTAATGATCAAGTATACTCTAAAAAATAATTAATTAATAAATAAATTATTTAATTGTAAATTATATCTCATATAAAATACAATTTTCCCTTAAAACTGAATTTGAACATTTCAAATTCTCACTTCACCTACTTCTTCAATTTTGTCCATATTGAGCTAGCAAGGAGACCCGATAGACCTACAGATCATGGGCTCCAACAATCTGAGACTAACTGATCAAACTCTTTAACCTAGTTAATCAACATTTGTTAACTAACAGGACTATCCACTATAGCCTATAGTTGCACTTCCCTCACTGTAGATATATTATGTGTCCATTTGATATAACTGTCATCAATAAGTTGATCCTTCACAGGTTGTTCGTAACCTCAGTTACGTCAAATACTGAAATATCCCTAAGTTACATCTTTTCTCCTTAAGTACCACTGTCCTCTAATGAACAATTGATTTAGGATTATAATCACTAAATCCATTCCCTCTCAGGCCAACAAGAGGATGGAGCCCCTTGTTCAAGACCCGGGATCAGCTCTTAAGGGAACAACCTTTCTACTATTCCTAAAATAGGTAGGAGTGGAGTCTATCTTGCAAATTCTATGTCCCCAGCCATCTACCCGGTCTTATCCCTGAAATGGAAGGCATATTGAGCAACGACGTTGGGCTTACCCTCACCTATGCAGATCAAGGGACAATCGCGAATAAACAAGAGTTCATAGACAGCTCAGGATTCAAATCAAGTTATCTAGGTCATTAAGAAGTGAAATTAATCAGTGTTAACAGTAAATGACGTTAATACGTAGTAATGATTATTTCGTGACCTGTCTTATACAATCTCATTGTGTAGAACACCTTCGTTCACATGTCTCTACATGATCAAACTGATCACATCATTTATGACACTTTACAACATTTGTAACAATCATAAAGCAGGTCATATTCAATAGTATCTCCAGAAATAGGTACCCAACCTAATCCAAGTACTATAGACGGTTTAGGCTATTTTACTCGAAATTAATCAAGTTTATGTCTCCACATGAAGTCCAAGTACTCATGATAATAGCCAAGGGTTCATAGTTTATGGATTTAGAGTTATTAAAAAATCAACAACTTTTGTCAAAATAAACTTCATATATGTTTACTGTTTACAAAACTACGAGTTTTAGGATATACAACCCAACACTCCACACAGTTTCTCCCAAGCGTCGCAGCGCTATAGTCCAAAAACTTCTTCCTTTTCTATTTTTCATCAGTTTCTGCTATGAATTTCGGTCTTCATCACAACAAACGTTTCACCACAAACTAATACAGGCTTGTTAGCAATAATAAATGCCCAAAACAACGGGCCCTTACAACTTAATCAACATTAAAGTAGTAAATCTAAGTGTCAAAACTTGAAATTGTCCATTTTTGCAAGTCAACATTCACAATGCAGTGAACCCACATTTTCTTTCATTTTCTTTTCAAAATAAAAAAAAAATCACACGATTTGACTCTGATACCAATTAAAGGATGTGAATCCTTAGCAAAAACGAGTAGTCGCTTTGTACTAATGAATTTTGTTTTGGAAAAGCTTCAAAAATAGAGAAATAATATAGAGTTTGAATAAGCATCTTACCTATAAGCATGCTTTAATATACAGAGAGGAAGGGAAGAAGAAATTACACTTATCCTTGTAGAATAACCTTCTTCATGATATTACTCTCCAATGTCACGATCACTGCCCTCTACGAACATAGCAAGAAACTTTTCTAAACACCACCTCAAGATCTTCCTCACTATTCTCAGGATAAGAACCAGAAGAAGTTATGGACTCTCAAGTTTTGGTGGGGGAATGAGAGTTTTTTAGAGATATCTTGAGAGGAAGGAAACTTTCAAAGAAAAATCACATTAACTCTATTCTTCTATAGAAGTCTCCCTGGTTATTATGTGAGAGAGAGAAGGAGGGAGTTATTCAAAATAACTCCTCCATCATCTTGTTGAATAACTCAACTCCCTTGGGAGTTATTCCTCTTTTAAGTTAATTAAATACATTAAATAATTTAATGTAATTAAATTAATTTTAATTTAACTGTATATTAAATCATATTTAATATATGATTAAATAAATAAAATTAATTAATAAACAAATTAAATATTACACAATTGAATTATATTCAAATAATATTCTCTCCTATAACCCATAGTTTTAATATGAATTTTATTCATATGATTAATATTTGAATCCTATTCAAATATTTATCTATCTCATCAAACTTTATATTATAATGTATCCATATACATTATATTAATTGCATCTCGTGCAATTAATTCCTTTAATAATTTGAACAACTCAAGTTAACCCAAAATTAATTTATTCTTATTTAACCCTTAATGAGCTAGCAAGAAGACTTTATGGCCCCATAGATTAGAAGCTCCAATGATATGAGATTAATTAATTAAAATCTTCAATCAAATTAATCAATATTCATTAACTGTCGGTCACTCCATTAAAGATTGACAGCTGCACTTTTCGCACTGTAGATATATTGCTATGTTCATATATATAACCAATCAATAGTAAGTTAACCCTTCACAAATTGCTCGTTACTACAGTTGGATTAAATTATCATTTTGCCTCTGTAGTTACATTTAACTTTTAAGTACCAATGATCCCTCTAATGAAGAATTAGTTATAATCCAACTATAAACTAGACCCCTCTCTCACCAATGAGAGGGTAAGGTATCTCATTGTTCAAGACCCGAAATCAACCCTTAAGGGAGCTATTTATCTACTTCCCCTCAAGACAGGATGGAACAAATTTCATCTTGTGAAGCTATGTTCCTAACTCCCCACTTGGACGAATCTCCAAAATGGTAGGTACATTGAGCCAGTGAATCTGGTCACTCTCACCTATACAGTCCAAAGGATCGCCCTCATTGGCAGGAGTTCACGACTCACTCAAGATTAAGGACAAGTTACGTATGGTCATTCTAGTGAAATGTAAGTCTTTTTAAGTGACGGTGTTATAAAGAGAGACTAATCATATCGTTGTCCGATCTTATACAAAATCTTTGTATAGGATACCCCACTCACATTTCTCCACGTGAACTATTAGAATCAGATCATTTGTAATACTTTACAACAATTGTAACAATTACAAAGTGGGTTGTATTCTTAATATCATCGGAATAAGGTACCCAGCGGTATTCATATACTATAGACCATTTAGGTTATTACTTAAACATGATCCACTTGTATGTCAACCACATACATGTTTAAGTTACATAAAATAATCTTGGATCTTAGTTTATTGGATTTTGGTTAATGAAGACAAAATGTCAAATAAAATAACACTTTATTTTATTAAATAAATAATTTATATGCAAATAATTTATAAATTACGAAATCCATGAGATTTAAAGCATCAACCTCAACACGATGTTGAAAGAAAATAGAAGAACTACAAGAAATAAATGAATGAAAATGTTGGAAATTACAACTCAAGGGGTCTTACGACAAGTGCTTAAATTCCTAGTCTTCCTTAGGTTTCCCTTTTTTCAAGGAAGAATTGCTCCTCACCACATGTTTCCACTAAATGAGATGACCTAGAGTCATTACGCCTCAGAGGAACTTTCATTCTTGAGGTTACTGACTTGAAAAGTTGAGAAAATGTCTAAGGGGACTGATTTAAAATAGCAAAAACTATGGAAGGGATGTGATGGATTCGGAGATGGAGAGTTGGATGGCGAAATGGAGAGCTTTTTCCTCTTTTATAGGCCTCAAATGGGTAGAGGAAGTCGAAATTTAGGCTCTAAGATTATACCAGACGAAATCGGAGTTGGACAACTGCTTGGAACGTGAAATTCTAGAAAATTAGGGCTCACTGATGTGACCATAGTGAATCTTATGATATGAGTGCATCAGATAAAAAACCGTAGTCTGGGCAAAATCACTTGTCAAAATCCACAAAATCACCTCCAAATCAGTAAATAACATCATTTAAGCTCAACCAAATCCTTCTAAGCTCATTTTAACTAATTAAAACGAAATTTAAGGGAAAACACATGTAAGACTCTATTTTTCCAAGTAAAAGTGTGTAAATAAAGATAAAAATAAAACATGTATTTTATGACATATATCAATTATGAAAGTATGTCAATAAACAAACATTAGTATATTTTCATATCTAACCATAATTTCCTAAATTTTTAAATATAGAAAATTTTTAAATTTTGATTTTTGATTTTTTTAATTATACATTACAAATTGTATGTTCATTATCAATAGTATATCTTAGGAACTTTATATTCCATATATCGGTCATATTATCAATATGTCTAATATACTTTATATTATATATAAGTCAATTGGTATATTCATAGTATATTGATATTCATTCAAAAATCATTTCAAGTTTAACATAGATGTATCAATGATAGTTTTTACTTGAAATTGTATTTTAGAAATAGTAGTGATATATTACTAATACACTAAAGATATACCTAAAATGCATTTTGAATAAGTAGTATAACAATGTACAATTGGAACACCAACATTATACTTTATATAAATTTGGAACGAGTGTTTACAAACTCTTGATACACTAATATTGCACTTGTTATTGCATCTTTTAATGTGTGTTGTTGTTATACTACTAATACACTAATTGTATACTTGAAATGCATTTCAACTAAGTACATACTAAAAATATTGTTGTTACATCAATGTCATATTTGACATAAATTTTGAATGAGTATTGATAACTTATTGAGATTTATGCTATAAAACCTCATAATTAATATGATAAATAATTATTTTATTATTATATTTGCAATAATAAATTATTTATTAATGTAAAAATTCAAAGTTATTAATGTAATTTTGAACAACATTTACTTAGATAAGGTTAGGTATCCTTATCTTGGTGATACTATAGATATAATTCATTTTGTGCTCACTCCAATTCGAAAAATATTATAAGGTCATGACAACGTCATCTTTCACTATGATTGAGCCACCAAAAAGAAAGGTACACCTTGTTGGTATAGTAGTAACTTTCAATTCTTTTAAGCTCTTCTTAATTATACTTTCATGTCCTCAAGATCCCTCTCATTTGGATGTAATCTCGGTTCATTCATGGCCCCCTACTGAACTCAGATCGTTACATATACATTTATTTATTAGATGTATTGAAAAAACCTTTTGAAAAATAAGTAGTCTTTATTGAAAGTTATTAGAAACCTTTGAAATATATATATATATATATATAAATACATACATCAGAGGTGTTGAAAAACCTTTGAAACATTTATCAAAGGATATAAAAAAGCCTTTGAAAAATATACTATCATTTATCGAAGGTTATTTTAAAACCTTAAAAAAAATACCTATTTTTATCGAAGATTATTAAACATCCTAAAAAAAAGATTTACATTTATTAAAAGATATTTAAAATCTTTGGAAAATTTATTATCCTACATGCTAAAAGAATTTACATTTTTCAAAGGATATTAAAAACTTTTGAAAAATATATTATCCTTTATTATAGGTTTTTAGAAAATCTTTGAGTAATATCCTACTTTTTACCAAACGTTGTTAAGCACCTTTGAAAGAAAATATACATTGATTAAAGGATTTTAAAATCTTTAAGGGGATGTTTGACTTATCAGCATGAGTTGAGTTGATAAAATATATCAACTCAATGCTTGGTCCACCAACATTAAAGTTGGTGGAGTTGAGTTGGTATATTTTACCAACTCACTCCAACTCACCTCAACTCTCCTTTCTTCCAATATTTTTAGTGGCTTCACCCATCATCCATTGTCGACGACTACCACTACCACATTCTAGGAACCAACTCCGAGCTCTAGCAACCGTCTCCGATGACAACTCCAACGACCAAATCTAACGACCAATTTCGGGCTCTAGCAACCACCTTCGACAACAATCTTCGATAACCAACTCCGAAAATTACCTTCTTACGACTAACTCTAGACTCTGACAACTACCTCCAACTACGAGCTCTGGCGAAAATCACTTTTGATGATCAACTTCGACGACCACCTTCGTGCGAGTAACTTTGGATTCTGACAACCACCTCTAACGACAAACTCTGGCGACTAATTCCAATATCATCTTCATGCGACCAACTTCGGGCGAAAATCACTTCAATGATCAACTTCGTCAACCAATTTCACGTATCCAACTCCGATGACCAACTTGGGGATCCGACAACTACCTCCAACGACCAGCTCCAATACCACCTTTATGTAACCAACTTTGGGCTCCAACAACCACCTCCGACAACAAACTCCAATGAAAATCAACTTCGACAACCACCTGTTATAGTATAAGATCGATGACTATTAAAGTATGTTGTAAAGTTATTGATTATAAAAATAATAGTATTTTGTCTACGTTAAGTGCAATATTTATATATAGAAAATTGTAATATTTTTATTTAATTGAATTCACTTATCAACTGAGTGTTAAGAATGTTTTCGAAAAGTATGTATGTAGTTGAAAAGTATGTAATAGAAAACAAAAAATAACCATAAAATTGAGATTTTTTCCTAGAACTTTTTTCTAGCAAGAATTAGTGTAAATGGAGATTTGTCCTTTGATGATCCTCTAAATTTGAAGGAATTAAAATAGAATTATTAAAGAAATGTAGTAGAATTATTAAAGAAATGTAGTGACATTCCATTGGCTGTTAAGATGATGAGGGAGTGTAGAAAATAACAAGGTATTTAAATGGGTTTTACTGGGTTTTTGGAAAAATAAAAGGCCCAATGACATTATCGTAATTATTGAACAGTGGCAAACTTGTAATTTTCTCTTCTTCTCCAAATTAGGGTTTGTATTCGTGACCTTTAGACTGGGAAAAATATTGGACAGCTGCTGGGAGAGAAAACCAAATTGGACAGTCGCTGAAGCAAAAATCGAGAGGCAGCAGCTGAAAGAAAACTGCGGCCGGTCAGGGGAGCAAGGCGTACGCGTGACCCAACTTGAAGAAACTCAGCAGCAGCCGCCTGAGGTGGACGTTGGGTTTTGGCTTCGTTGAATAGCAGCGGCCGGTCGAAGAGTCGTTTGGCTGGACGTTGGGTATCGGCTTTGTGGAAGAGCAGCGGCTGGTCAGATCCGGTTTAGCACGTGGGTGCGCCGGTCAGTTCCGTTTCAGCGCGTGGGTTTGCTTGCAGATCTGGTTTTAGGCTGTTTTGCAGCGGGTTGCTTGCAGATCTGGTTTTAGGCTGTTTTGCAGTGGGTTGTTCTCAGTTTTCAGAAGTGTTCAGAGGCGAAGATAACCTTCTACCAACAATTATACAAGCTGAAAAAAGGATATGGATGAGATGGCCTATTCGACGATAATTCTGTATCTGGGGTGCTTAGGCTAGGAGATGAGACCACTATTACAGCGGAGTTGTGGAAGAAATTGAAAAGTCTTTATTTGACTAAGTCATTGCCAAATAAATTATATCTAAAGGAGAAATTCTTTGGAGAACCTAGATGAATTTCAGAAGATAATAGTTGATCTCAATAACATTGGTGAGAAGATGTCGGATGATCTGAATTCTTTGCCAGAATCGTATCAAGAAGTTAGGCAACTATATTCATTGTCCATGGATAACACAAGGAGAGTTACTCATGGCCAGAGGTAGAGAAAAAGAACGGAAAAGGAAAAAAGTCGAGATCTAGGTCGAAATCAAAGAGTGTTTCCTATGTCATAAAGAAGGACACTTTAGAAAAAATTGCCCTTTGAATAAGAGTAAGGAAGCATCAGCAAACATACAGCGATTCTAGTGCAACAAATATTACTGATGGTATGATTGATGGTATTCAGCAAGAACATTCAGGATGCTTAGATCATGGATTCGGGTGCACGTTTCACATGACTCCTAATTGGGATTTCTTGATTGACTTTCAGGAAAATGATGGGGGATCAGTCAGTTTTGCTTGGTGATAATGGTGCTTGTGATGTAAAGAATTCAAATGAAATCTAATTTCTTTGGGCGAATTAAATAGAGCATGTTATTCTTATAAATCTGAGAATGGAGTTCTGAAGGTTATCAAGGGTTCTTTGGTTAAGCTGGAGGGGACCTTGAGGAATGACCTTTATGTGACAAACTAGCTAATGTCAGTGAAAGAGGTCTTCAAGCTCTTTCAGTGAACATTGCATAATGGGAAAGTCTACTAGAGAGAAGTTTGGGAAAGGGAAGCATTCTACCAAAGCAATTTTGGATTATATTCATTAGATTTGTGGACATTTTGTGAACATTGCATAATGGGAAAGTCTACTAGAGAGAAGTTTGGGAAAGAGAAGCATTCTACCAAAGGAATTTTGGATTGTATTCCTTCAGATTTGTGGGGTCCTACACAGGTACATTCTATGGGAGGTTCAAAATACTTTATGTCGATCATTGATGACTTTTCAAGAAAGGCGTGGATGTATCCAATGAAACAGAAGGATTGAGCTTTTGGGAAATTTCTTGAATGGAAAAAGCAGGTTGAGAACCAGACAGACAGAAAGGTAAAGTATCTAAGGACAGACAATGGTTTGGAATTTGTGATTCATTTTACTGTTATGTACACTCCAGAATGATTTAGCTGAGAGGTTCAGCAAAACAATTATGGAGCGTACAAGATGTCTCATTACCCTTGAAATTTTGGAAAAGCTCCAAGCTTGGATCATCTCAGAGTGTTTGGATGTTCAGGTTATGCTCATGTTAAGGAATGGAAGCTGAATAAGAAGGCACTGAAATGTATGTTTATTGGCTATCCTCAGGTGTTAAAAGGATATAAACTTTGGAGCTTGGAAGAGGGCAGATGCATTATCGGTAGAGATGTGACCTTTAAGGAATGATACAAAGCAACAATTGGAAGAAGAAGAAAATGAATAAGATGATGATGATGAAATTCATGGAGAAAAATTAGGAATAAAAAAATTTATTTTTTCTTTTGTTTCTTAATTTATTTAATTATATTCCTACAAGAAATATAGTGTATTAATTGTTGTTCATTATCAAAATAAAAAATAAATAAATAGCTAAAAACTTTAAAAAATAAAAGAAAAAAAATTACAATCCATATTTTTATTCAAAAAAAAAAAAAAGATAGGCTGAATTATTGAATAAAAGAGTTTCAAAACAAAAATAGTAATCATAAAAGCATATTATTTAGAGTTTAAAAAACTGTACCAAATACCTCGGATATATAAACTTAACTCTACACCCCAAATACAGACATAGCGGCTTAAACAAAATAACTCTACAATCCAAACAAAATAACTCTACAACCCAAACACAGACATATAAACTCTACAGATATATGAACTCTACATAAATATAAATTCCAGACATCATACTTCAACTCAACGCTCCAAACAACTCCTAAATATATTATCTTTTATCAAAGATCTTTCAAAGTATAACATGTGTCAATCGATCAAGATGTGTTTATAGTTGAATCCTCCTACCCTATTGTATGCTCATATGTATGTACTCAACTTTCTTTTGTCTCTCTCGCAAACATCAACTTTGGCTCAGCGTGAGGAAGGAGGGAAGGGCTATGTATCTCACGACGAGGACGAGGTGGTCAATGTATGAGCCCTATTTCATGTATAAAGAATTTGGAGATTCATGGTGCTTTGAAGACACCATTTATTAACTTCTATGGCAAAGGTTTTAGTAAATACTAAGATTAGGAAATTTATAATAATTTGACAATTATTGACCACGTGCAACTTTTAAATATTAATAATCTTAGAAACTTATTAGACAAAAAGATGAAAATTTATGACTTCTAAACAATTTTAAAGTTTAGAAGGTATTTGGCTCACCGACAAGAGTTAGATTTAGTTAGTAAAAATTAGTGGCTCAATGTTTGACTTACTAATTTTAAATGTTGATAGAATCGAGTTTGTTACTATTTTTACCAACTCATCCCAACTCTCCCTTCCTCTAATGTTTTCAATGGCTTCACTCGTCAGCCACCACCAGTGACTACCACTGCCATATTCCCACGACCAAGTTTGACGACCACCTTCGCACGACCATCTTCGAGCTCCACAACTCTGGCGAAGAACATGTTCGATGATCAATTCCAGTGACAACCATCTCTGACGACCAACACTGACATTCACCTTAAGTGACCAACTCCGACGAAGACCACTTCCAATGATCAACTTCAATGGTGACCAACTTCGATGATCACCTTGTGCAACCAACTCCAACCGCCAACTTCGTCTTTCATCTCCAATTACTAACTCGACTGATCATATACTCAAAGAAAAAATAAAAACAAAAAGCTTGGTTGGAAAAGGTTTTTTAAAATTCAAAATTGAAATTATTAGTATATAGGTTTTAATAGTCATCTTTTATAGTAATTTAATATTGATGGTTTGTCTGAGGATGATAGCGATCATGCTTATAGACCTACTTTTCACAGGCATCTAAAGGATCGACTGCTTTTTGATAATTCTGCCATAGTCTAAGAAGATGTATTGTTTGTATCTACTTGGTAGAACTAGCTAGCTTAACTATCTTAAAAGACAATAATTTTTTTTGTATTCATGAAATTGGCTCATTGTTGATCATATTAATTTTTTCTTCTTTTTTGTGAACATATAGATATACCTATGGTAGCAACTCTTTTTTTTTTTTTTTTTACATGGTCAATTCTTACGTTCCATGATCGTAAAATTATGTTGTAGGGTTATTGATTATATAAATAATATTATTTTGTCTACATTAAATGCAATAGTTACATGTATAAAATTGTAATATATATTTTTATTTATTGAATTTACATCTCATATGACTGTTACGAATTTGGAAGGATATGTGTCGTTCAATGGTGGAACCAAAAAGTTGAGAAAAAAAATACACACAAACAAAATAACAAAAAAACCCATTAAAATCACGTTTTTTAGAGGACAAAAAACTATACTAGATATACATAATCAACACAATTCAATGTTGCACTCCAAATACAGATTTCCTACTTAACTCTACACCTCAAATACAGACAATTATTACCAACTCATATCAATTCTGTAACTCAAAATACATACAATTATTATCAATACAGATAATTATTACCAACTCAACTTAACTTAATTTTATATGCCAAACGCACTCTTAGAGATCAAATATACACAAACTCGAAAGTTTTGGACTTAATTTTATAATTCAACCTAAAAAGAATGAAATTAGTATATAATAATAAAAAAGACAAATCACTAGATTCAATACTAATATAATGTAGAAGGTAACCCCCAATTTAAACGTTCCACATTTGAAAAATAACAAAGAAAGCGAAATTGAGAAAAGGGTTCATTGTTGAGATATATGAACAAGGACATATCAAAAGATTACAAAAATTGGGAGCCATGCCAAGCCACTTGAGCTCACAATGATTTACAAAAAAAAAAAAAAAAGCATTACAACAGCCAAATCTTTTCAATGGTGAGACCTCCAATTTCTTATGTAATATACAAACCAGATCCCTCGTGATAAATTTCTTGGCTCATAACATTTTCACAAAAGAATAAAGACTTTTTTTCCCCCTTTATCAACTCAACAAGTCACGATTAGCATAGTTTTGTTGTTGCTGAAGATCAATGGTGGCCATAATGTCGGCTGAAGGGACGGCGGAGGCTTCGACGTCGGTTGGTGACGGTTGAGGGACCGATTGATGTTGGAATTCATGGGAGGATTGCATCGGTGACTCGGGAGGGCTTCTTCCACCACTGCCGCCGCCTAAAGTTCGCGTCGGCGGTGGATCAGGCTTTCCCCCTTCGTTCTTTTTCTTCAAAGCACTTCTATGCCATTGCTTCAATGCTTTTGAAGTTTGTTCATCAAATATGGATTTCTTCATTGTTGACCCCATCTAAGCAAATTAAAACCAAATTGTATCATCAAGGTTGGTAAATTATCAAACACGTAGAATTATGGCTTTTGGAATGATAAAATGAATTAGAGCATGTTTGAGAGTAATTCTAAGGGTATGTTTGGTTTAACTTTTGAAGTGTTTAATTTTGAAAATAAGTCATTTTGAAATAAATTGAAGTGTTTGGTAACCATTAAAAATAGCTTTTGAAACCGTTCAAAGTTTCTATCAAAAGAATTAAAAAAATGACTTTTTTTTGGAAAAAACCATTTTTTCATAGTCAATCCAAATAAACCCTAAAATAGTTAAAATCACTTTGAAATATACTTTCAATAATTTGAAACCAATTATGATGATATGTAAATTATATTAAAAGTGTAAAATTAAATATTAAATTACTTTGAATAACTAAAGATGTATTTTAGAATAATTAAGAACACGAGATAGAAAAAATATCAAACTATTTACCGAAATAGCAACAAGAAAACACTAATAGACACGGATAAACTTCTATTAGTGTCTATCGGTGATAGACTTCTATCAATTTTTATGACTGGTAGATGCCGATATCCATCTCTATTAAAAAAAAAAATTATTTGAAAGTAGTTTAGAAAGTGCCGGTGAGAAATACCTGAGTGACGAGAGCATATAATGGGAGTGTAATATAGCTGCACAAAATCTGGACTCCAACCCTGTCAAAATTGCCATTTTTTGTTTTGGCAAAAACACATGTATATAATGTCAATTAGCCTAGGGAAAAAATAAGCATTCCAATAATAATAATAATAATAATAATAGTTTTTTTTTGTTTAGAAAAAAAAAAAAAAAAGATAAGGCTAAGATTTTAATAAGTTTGTATCAAAATGAAAAGTTTAATTACACAAAGAAAATGGGTGCATAAATAGATTTTTTTACAAGGTTTAAATAGTTATCAAAACAAAGAATAGTTACCAAGATTTTTTTTAAGAAAATGTTGAATTTTAATTTTAAAAATATCTAAAAAAAATGTTTAGAAATTTTAAATTATTTTGAAAAGAAATGCTAATATAAAGTTATTATGATTTTTTTTATTTAAAAAATAACTATTGAAGTTGCTCTATTTCATTAATCTTTATATATATACTAAATAGTATTTATAAATTACTTACCCAAGGGCAACTCTGACAATAATAAGATCAAAATTGTCGTGAAAGCATGATCTCAACCCAAATTCATACTGTAGCACAACAAAACTATGAATACAATTAGAATATATATATATATATACACACATTAAAAAAAATCTATTTTCTGAAAAATAAACTCTAATATTTGGAATTAAAAAAAGAAAAAAACAACAGTGGAGTTTGTTCTTCTTACCCATATCCAAAAGAAATATGTAATCTCAAATGCATTCTGTCAATTAAAAATTGATCAGTCACTTTTTTTTTTTTTACCGAATATGAAAATAATATAATAGCATACCAAAAAGAAAAACAATATATATCTTTTCATAATTTAAGTGAATTACATATTATATCATAAAGGAAATAGTATACCAAGTTTATAATAGCATTAACATGATGAAAAATAAGAAATAAGCTACAGTATTTTAGCTTAACAAAACTACAAAATGTTATGCGTATAAATTCTCTGGTCTTAATTATTAATGACGACATCTGAATGTGTTAGTAATCATGAATTGTATGACTCGAATCCTCATACTCCCAATTGTTATACTAAAAGAAATACGTTAGCCCTACTATATACAACTTCAAAACGTGTCATATAAACAACTAAACAAAAGACGATGTACCAACATCAAATTTCTATTGAAAATTTTTATTAAGAAAAGTAATGGTAATGACTAAAATACCTTTTTTATAAAAAAATGTGACAAGAACAAAAGAAAATAGAAGTATGACTTTTAAATCTAGGTTTAAATCATATTTTGATCATTCGACATTTAAGGTTGTTTAGATTCTTAAAATGATAAACCGACTTCATGTATGTATAATATCAACATATTAGTGATTGGACGAGGGTTATATCTATTTACTACTAAGTTAGCCCATAATGATGGAGTATAAATAATGGAGGGATGAGAAGGGGAAAAATATATTAATATAATATACCTGGAAGAGGACATAATGGATGAGATAAAGAACCAAAACCGGCCAACTGAACCAGAAGTGTCTATCAGAGACTTGGACGAGGGGAATCCCTTGAACCACTGCATGCCTTTCCTTGATTTCAAGAGCCATTTGCGTTATAATTCCTTGCAGCTTTGTTCCAACGGCTAAGATCACCTTTCAAAAACAAATTTTATATCATTAGAATATGAACCAAAAAATAAAAAACGAGAGTGATGTTAAACCAATAAAAAGATGATGAATATTATGATCAGTTGTTACCACTAGTGGGAATATGGACAACCAAAACATAACCTGCCACCCTGAAAAATAAATGATGTCAATATCAATATCAATATATATCATTTGAAAAACATAATATATTTTTAAATGTTTGATAAAAATAAAAATAAACCATGTTCCACAAGGAAAAGAACTTAAAGGTATACTAACCACTAACATTGAGAAGCAGAAAAAGCACCATTGATGCCCATAGTAGAGGACTGCATGCCAATACACAAAATGATACAAATACAAAGGCATTATTGTTAGACTTAGCTTTTGAATTTCTAACTCTACACAAATTCAAACTCTTAAATTCCTATTTAGGTCCTGTTTGATAATCATTTTATCTTTTTATTTTTGTTTTTTAAAATTAAACCTATGAACACTACTTTCACATCCAAATTTCTTCTTTTGTTATCTATTTTTTATCAATGGTTTAAACAACCAAGTCAAATTTTGAGAACTAAAAAAAGTAGCTTTCAAAAAGTTGTCTTTATTTTTGGAATTTAGCTAAGAATTCAATAATTGTACTTAAGAAAGATGCAAATCATTGTAAGAAATGTGGATGAAATAAGCTTAATTTTCAAAAACAAAAACTAAAAATCGAATGGTTATCAAATGGCGCCTTAATTTTTTGTTTTTTGTTTTTTAAAATTAAACCTACGAAAAACACACATTCCACCTCTAAATTTCTTGCTTTCTTATCCATATTTTCAAAAACCAAGCTAAACTTTAAAAATTAAGAAAAGTAATTTTTAAAAACTTTTCTTTGTGTTTTAAAATTTGGTTATTAATTTGTCAACTTAAAAAAGTTACAAATCATTATAAAAAATGTGAGAAAATATACTTAATTTCAAAAATTAAAAACAAAAAATACAAAACGGGACGTAAATTTTTTTACCTGATTCCCACAACCACCTTAAAGTCATCTTCTAATGACCTTTTGATGTACTTCTGAAAGTCAAATTTACTCCCAGGGGCTAAATGAACCTATAATGTGTAGTAATGGTTAAAAAAATGTGATGAAATTGATGAAATTGTAAAATTAATTCACATTGTATGTATTTGATTTTAAAAACTTTAAAAAGTTTCAATTATGTTGTGAATGTAAAAGTTTCAACTGTAAAAGTGGTAATTATCAAGTACTCACAGTGACAAAACCATGTCTGAGGGACAAGTAATCTGCCCGACTAACGGACCTGAAGAATTGCCTCCAGAAGCATACCTGAAAAATAAATCTGAGTATCATATTAAAATGGAAAGAATAAAACTCATAAAATTAACCAATCTAAATATAAAACTTTCTCTCGATTTTTCGATTAACAAATTTGAACATAACTCAATTGGTAAAAACTTTGACCTAAAAATATCAAAAAACTCCCTTAAATACCGTAGTTTTTTTAGTATTATTCTATGCATATTATATTCCAATCTCTTTCCGAAATTCCTCTATAGACTCCTAGTTGAAGGATCATAAATTAAAGGATATTTGCATTGAGTAGGATTTTTAGGAATAATAATTAAATATACAATAATATTTTTAAATAATTATAAATACAACAAAATCTATTCGTGATAGACTCTATCACTAATAAACTCATGGTCTATCACTTATAGATTCACTAGTAGATGCCTACTATCTATCACTAATATATTTCGAAAGTAAAATTCAAATTTTTATATATCCGTAATTTTTTTATTGGGTTATATTTACAAATATTTTGAACCCGATTGCTATATTTGTAATTATTTCTAAAATAATAATTAAAAAAAAGTGATAAGTTCTTACAAAGTAAAAGGAGAGGGGTGTTTTGGTCCAGAAACTGCTGTGATCTCTTACAAACGATGTCTCGTGAGTAAGTCTGAACCTTGTAGGATCTGAAGAGAGAAAAGAAAATGACAAAATTGTAGTGCATAGTTGGGATTAATTACAAGAAAACCATGAATTAACCCTCATCTTCTTACTATACCGTTCATGGCATCATGTTCTTGTTCTGTCTGTCTTTCCCATACCTTCCATCCACGAATCTTAAGAGAGAAGAAAAAAATATTACAAAAACTACAATTTAAAAGTAATTACAACTAATTACTATATAAGTTAAGTTAGTTAATTACTATAGTTAATCAAATTTGTATCTATTTAGTCCTCACTAAAATTTTAAATAAACTTTCTAGAAATCTAAAAACATAAATTTGAAAATAAAGTTGTTTCCAAATATGTGTTTGAAAGTAGATTCATAAATTGAATTCTAATTTAAATAATGTTTTAAATGTGTTTGATACTCTATTTTATAAACCATCAAATTAGTTATATTTACCTATTAAATATTAGGTTGACTATTAAATATTAATGTTTTATATTAAAAAAAACTATATAATTATTATTTGTTTGACTTGGTGAATCTTAAACATAAAACAAAATTTGGATTGCCAAACAAACCAACCCTAAACTTTCATTGTTTAAAAAATTTATATTTGTTGGACTTGATAAATTTGAAAACATAAAACAAAATCTGAATAGTCAAACAAACTTACCCTATCTTTCATTATTTAAAAAACTTATTAACACTAATTTAAAGTAGATAGTAGAGTAATTAAATAAATACAAGACTTAAAGCTCATATATCCATCTGCTGAAAACATTTTAAAGTACAAGAACCCAAAATTACATACGTACGTACTTACTTTCAATCTTCCAAGAGTCATCGTTATGCCGCTAAATACAACATGGAGGACAGCTAGAAAGAAGATGAAGATATGTATTTGATGCAAACCATTTAGAGATATAAGTTGTGTATACCCCTACAATGAACCAAAATACAAAATTTGTGAGAAATTTTGTAACCATTGATTACTTAAAGTTAGTTCACTTTAGAGTCACATTGTGTCAATTTATAGTTTTGAATTTTGATTCTCTAATGTCATAATTAAAACAAATGAATGTACACTTTGATGTTAACAGAAAGAGTATGTGATGTTATTTTCCGATCTAAACATGAACTTAAACATAGCTTAACTTACTAAGATATATATTCTCGACCAAAAGGTTATAGGTTCAAATCCATTACCCATAGAAGCATAACTTACTGGTTTGCAACCTTCTACGGGACCACTGCCAGCCAAACGTCGATGCTCGTACCAAAGAAGCCTACGATGGTGATCCAAAGTCTCTTCATCTGCATCTTTGGGCTCGATGCCGTGGGAGTGGGAGCTTTTAGGTGAAGCCCCTCTATAAGGGCATGGTAACATAGTATTTGCATACTTTGAGGGTATGCAAACTTTAGCAATATAATTTTGTCCGAATGTTAAGAGCAAAGAAATGAATCCTAAAACCATAAGCTCTGTCAAAAAAAGAAGAAGAAGAAGATGAAGAAGAATAGTAAATGGAGGTTTGTGTTTGGTCATAATGTGAACTTTAATACTCAAACAAAGAAGGAAAAAAATTATTAAGTAATACGAGAATTCAAAGTTCCAAAAAAGTTATTGAATATAATAAGGCTACTACAATGTGTTTGTCTCATTTACCTCTTAAGTGATAGATCGATTGGATTAAAATTTTACATATTCGACTTTTTTAATAATCATTAATTATTACTTTTATTCAACAAAATTGTATATAATAAGAATAAAGTGATAATTATCATATGTTATATTGATTGTATGTATATGTATGTAAAATTAAGAAAAAATAAGGTAATTTTACCGCCTTTAACTTTCTCAAGCGCTTCAAACAGTGCTTTCTTTTTCCTTTTTTGAAATAGCTGTTACATATTAGAAGAAACAATCACTTAAAAAATATATTTAGATATACCTAATATAACTAACACAAAAGGTATAGAAAAATAGCAAGACTAAATGTGCAAAATGTTACTTTTTTTTTTTTTTTAAAAAAAAGAATATAAATTATCAATTTTACTCCTAATGTGATTGAAATTCTCAATAATATCATTCTATAAATTTCGTTCAATAATATTCATATTTTTTAAGAACATTATAAAAAGTTGATTTATTATTAAATCATTAGTTTATTAACATATTTAGACATGCGAACATATTATTTATACTTGGTATATATGATCCAATTTGTATTACTAACAGAACTTGATCATCTTATCAACTATTCCAAATGCGATACATTATTATAAAGGAAAAAAGCTATACCTCTCCAACCATGTGAAGAACCTTTTCCAATATGATGGAAATAAGAATGATGACTGCACAAACAGCGGCAACGGCCCATGTCGGAGTTTGATCTAACTCCCTACTCTGTGCACCGCCACCGCCACCGCCACCCATTTCTTAGAGCTCAAGCAAGGTTTGAAGTGCAACCTTGTGAACAATCAATCTAAAACATTAATCACTAATCAAAATAGTGGGTCAGATCAAAGATAATGACCATAAGAAAACTAAAGAAGTTTGTGAAAATGAATGTTATACCAAAATCTATATTGATTCTGCGAGTATCAATAATTATGGTACGATAACGTTTCTTGTTTCTTGCTTCCTTTTTCGTTTCTTGTTTTTTGCTTCCTATTTTGTTTCTTGTTTCTTGCTTCCTATTTTGTTTCTTGTTTCTTGCTTTCCTATTTCTTGTTTTCAATGTTTTAGAAATAGAAGCGTTCGGTAATTGTTACCAAACGCAATTCTATTTTATATATTAGAGTATAAAAAATGAAAAACAAGAAATAGGAAGCAAAAAATGAGAAATGAGAAACAAAAGAAAAACGTTACCAAATAGGCTCTTTACGACTCATGTTCTAAAAGCAAGATCTCAAGAAACACCTTAAACTCTTATGACAATAACCTTCCAGCTAGGGAAATCAAAGCCCTCACTGTTTTCTTTCTTTGGTTCTAAAATTGTGTAAAAAATAATACCATTCCTATTTATAGAACAAAGTCATATTCCTAAAGTGTTTATATCTATATTTAGGTATGTGTTTTTAAAAATAGTTATAGTTCAAAGTCCTCTTCCATTTTCAATCCACTAATTAATATGGTCAATAACTGATTATCTATTTTAGTCCCACATTCTAAACAAATCCAGGTAAAAACTAAAAAAATATTTCCCACCATTTTATCAAACAAATTTGAGTTTGCATTGAAGTTTATAGAATAACTAAGTTGATAACGATTTAGGTCCAATAATATTTCACTCGACAATAGAAAATAACTTCATGAGTATATAAAATAGCTTGGTATATTAATAATGCATCATGATGAACATATGACTTTTATTAAACACTCCCTTTAATTCGAATAATCCTTCTAAGATTCTAGAATTGAATTTGTGGTAATAAAACCCTTTGGTTCGGTGTCACTTTGGCATCTTATATGAATTTATTTACTACTCTTTATGATCAATAATTTCTTATCTAGTTCTCGTAGAGTGATTTTACATTGAAATTAATTTCTTCAATTCTTACTTCGGAATTTTCCGACTTACAAATAAGATATGGCATGCCAATGAGAAAACCACCTCTTTTACTCCCTTTCTATTGCAAAACTTGATTAAGGAAGATTCTATACAAAATAATAGGGAAAAGATCAACCAATCTCGTATTCATAATAGGTGCAAGAAAAAAAAATTAAGCGTCTTTATAGATTGGTTTGAATATTGTTTTATGTTTAACATCAATCACATGAAATTTTATAGAGAAAAAGAAAGAGAAATCGCACCATTATGTAGTGGTTTGGCCATTGGCCTACTCCACTTTTCAAGTTTATTCTGTTTTGATTCCACTACAAGAAATTTGAATGAGAATATAACTTGAAATTCTTCAATAAATGATTGAAGCTCGTCACCCTGTATTTTGTATGTATATAGAAACTACCATGATAGCTTTCTAACAAATTGAACTCTTGTGACCTTTGCTCAAAACTATTATTTTTTTTTTTTTTTGGGCAAAATCTAAGTTTACTATGCTTTTCTTCTTTCTTAATAGGTCAAACTAAATTATTCAGTCTTTGGGACCGTAAATTAATTCGTGGTCTTAAACTAAGTCAGTTACAGCCGTAGAATTTGAATGGTTTAAGATACTACTTTCTTAACAATTGATCAATTAACCTCCTCTTAATACAGAAGAGGGTAAAAAGTTGGAAAAGGGAATGAATATTTTTTCATTTACTTTTATCTACTTCTCCTAGTGGAGTGAAACTTTTATGAATTACAAAATAAAGGATATGAGTGCAAATAAACAAAACAAAGATAAGGCAACTGAAATGTGTATTAAATGGGTTTTTATCCGCCAATGTACACATACACACTTAAAACTCATTGATTATGATTACTATACATTCAACATGTGCAAAATGCTTCAATAATGTTTTTGGTGTTCAAAATTTATTTGAAGTATTCTTAAGCTTTCTAATAGATTATTTTAACTATGTCCCCGTTTCATCGTCTCTGATTTGAAAGAAATAACCATGCTTTCAAAAACAACAAATAACTACATGCAAATTTGGGGAAATATTTGAAATCTGACTGGTTATTGGTCTCATCGATCTAAGCTCTTCTTCAATTACAATTCAACTACTATGTCTCTTAATTTAGCAGTTCTTATGTAATATATCTGCTTTGATTCTTTGTCTTGCTTTCTATCGAGGGCTTGACTTTAGCCCTTCCTTTATCTATATTGATCTGTTGAGCTAGCCACTTTGTACTGATGTTTATATGGAATGAAATCTTTAGGATTTGGGTATGATAAGGATGCTAAAAATTTTGTCAACCTAATTGAGATATTTTGGTGCACCTACTGACCTCACATTTTGTTATATGAATTAGAAATATATGAAACTATAAAATTACTAAACTTCATATGCAAGAAAATATCTTAGCCCAACAAATTCACGATGTCTCCTTAAGATAAATTTACTCATTCTGGTGCCTAAGTTTAAAGAGTAATTGTCTCCCAAGATAGAACATGTTATCTTTCCTATGGAAATAACACCATGTCCTCAAGATCAACGAGCTTTACTTTGTAGGTTCTATCAAAACTTCAACAAATTTTGAAATGGAGAGAATTGTTAGGTATTCTTTCATGAATGGATGCATCTTTCATAATTAACCAAATTGAAGAATAGACACAACTATTTAGGAAATATTTGCTGTGAATAATTTATTTTTAGATTTTTTTTTGTTGAAATTCTGGACTTATGAGATTAAAGTAGATTTAAGATTTATATAAATATATATATACAAAATTACTAATTGACAATAACTAATTTATGATATAGTACTTGATATTCAAATCAAATCTAAGTTAAATAATAATTATAATTAAGATTAAGATTGTGGCATATCCAAGAAAATACAAGAATTAGAAAAAGAGTAAATCGACTCACGGTAAACATATAATCTTCAGGTGAGAAAGCATGAAATAATATTTATCAACTTATTTAATATTTAATTTGAAAGAAGAGAGAAAAAACATACAATTAGCTAACAGATCGATATAAATTAAAGAAAATAAAATTTGGCACACCAATTTGTATGTAAGTTCCCCAGGCAATTTACCATGTAGGGAGACGTCAAAGCTTATCATGACTTGAAGACCGTGATAGTATAAATCTTTATTATTTCTCTCTCCTTTGAAATCTTTAGTATTCGTAGGATTTATACAGTATAGTAAAATTTGAGAGAAAAATGAAAAATAGATCTTAATTACTTTATCTTGACATAATGTTGATCTCCCTTCTTAATTCCATGAGTGTGGGAGAGAAATAAAAGAGATAGTTATAGGGTGAAAATAAAAAATAAGGAATGGTGAAGAAGATAGGAAAAACTAGAGATGTCCAAGAGCCAGGGTGGGAATGGGGATTCGGGTGGGGATTCTCCCCAGGAATTTCGTAGTGATCGGATTCTCCACGGGGAGAATTTTCCTGCCGTCATTTTTTTCTAAGAATTTTTTTTATTTCAATTAAATATATATTTTTAACAATTTCTTAAACATATCCAATACAACTTTCATTTAAATAAAATATTATCAATTTTGGTAATAAAAACAATAATACACGTTTAATTTAAAAAGATATAATTAAAATACTAAATTCTCATAATTTTTATAAATTAAAATTCAACAATTAGAACATCCTATCTTAAATATTAGAGCATCTAAGGAATTAAAGTAATAAACTCTTAAACTTAAATAATTAAAACCTTCATAATTATCCTAACGAAATCTATAATATATAGATATATATAGAAGTCGAGGCGGGACGGTGACATGGGGTAGGGTCGGGGAATATATTCCTCGTCCTCGGTCCCAAATTGCAAACGGAAAAAAAATTCCCCATTCTCTCCACCATTCCCCATATATTCGAGGATTCACGGGACGGGTCCCCGCGGGACTCCGACCCATAGATTTTTTGGACATCTCTAGAAAAAACGTAAGAGGAAGAAGATTGTGGGAGGAGAACGTGAGAGAGTGAAGAGAATAAGGAGTATGAGAGAAATTGGGAATGAGAGAAATAGAGAAGGGGGAAATAATCCATGAGATATGAGAGAGTAGGAAGAGAAAATGTAGAAAAATTAGGAGAGTTTTGGTAAAATCAATATTGGTTATGATAGAAAAAAATGGAGAGGAAGAGAAAATGTAGAAAAATTAGGAGAGTTTTGGTAAAATCAATATTGGTTATGATAGAAAAAAATGGAGACAACTAGTAAAAGAGAGGAAGTGATATAAAACTCTAGTACCTGAATTTCATTCCAATTAGGCAGGCTTAAAGTACATCATAAATAACAAACTAACCATCCAAAACAAATAGCACAAGACTAGCACAAAGAATAGCAACCCTAAAGACTAGCAACAAGAAACTAAGTATAATCAATTCTATTTTTAACACCCTTCCTTAAACTAAAACTATGCAATTTAGTATTTAATTTAAAGTAGCAGAGGAAACCATCCCAAGTAAGCTTAGAAGCTTCACAAATATTGCTAATTTGAGAGGCTTGGTTAAAATATCTGCCATTTGATCTTCAACCTTAGATTGATAATTCCATCATTTGTAAGATCCCTCAAGTAATGGTATCTTACATCGATGTGTTTGCTTCGTCCATGCAAGACAGGATTCCTTGAGAGCTTGATTGTTGATGTGTTATCACAATGAATGATAGATGCTTCTTCTTGCCTATAATGCAATTCTCAAGAATGTTCCTCAACCAAATGGCTTGACATGCACATGATGTTGCTACTACAAGTTCAGCTTCATTGGTAGATAATGTGAAAATTGGTTGTTTCTTGGAAAACCATGAGATAGCTTTTGAACCAAGCATGAAAACATACCCTGAAGTACTCTTTCCATCATTTAAATCTCTTGCATAATCACTATTGCTAAAACCAACAAGGTTTAGTTTTTCTCTTTTTTGATAAAGTATGCCAAGACCAGGAGTCCCTTTTAAGTAACATAAGATTCTTTTGGCAGCAAGGAGATGAAGCTCAGTTGGAGATTCCATAAACTTGCTAATTAAACTTACAACATACATAATATCAGGCCTTGTAGCTATTAAGTACATCAAGCTTCCAACCATTTGCTTATAGAGAGTACTGTTGACCTTATTTCCTTCATGGTCCTTTGTGAGCTTCAAATTGGGTTCAACTGGAGTTGTGGCTAAGTTGCAATTCTCCATTTGAAATCTGTCCAAGATCTCCGGTGCATATTTCTTCTGATTGATGAAAATTCTCGCTACTGATTGTATTACCTCAATGCTGAGAAAATAATGCATCAGCCCTAGATCTGTCGTTTCAAACTCTGCCATCATGGACTGTTTGAATTCTTTAAACATAATCGAGTCATTTCATGTGTAAATCAAATCATCTACATACAAACATACTATCAAAATCTTGTTTGGATGTTGGAATTTAATAAAGAGAGTATGTTCATATGGACATTTTTCAAATCCAACTTTAATAAAGTTAACCTCAATTCGACTGTACCAAGCCCTAGGAGCTTGCTTCAATCTATACAAAGCCTTCTTCAAGCAATATACCTTTCTTGCATTACTCTGTTGAACATATCCAGTGGGTTGATCTATGTAAACTTCTTCATTCAAGTTGCCATGCAAAAAGGCTGATATCACGTCCATTTGAAGAATTTTCCAATTGCTTTGTGTTGCCAATGCTAACACATTTGAATCGTATCATGTCTTGCAACCGGAGCGAAAACTTCATTGTAGTCAATGCCAATTTGTTGCTTATACCTCTTTGCAACAAGACGAGCCTTATATTTGTCTACTTGGCCATCTTTATTCAGCTTCGTCTTGTAAACCCATTTAACACTAATGGATTTTTTCCCTCTAAGAAGTTCTAATAGCTCCCAAGTGTTGTTTTTCTCAATCGACTTAATCTCTTCATCCATGGCCTTCTTCCATTTTATATCTTTGACATCTTCTTCAAAAATTAATGGATCACATTCTGATAATAAAGCATAATGGACAAATTCCTCATCAGAAAGATCACCACTAACCTCATAATCTTCCATCCACGTTGGTCTCCTTCTAACTCATTGTGATCTTGAAGAACTTGCACATCCTGTTTGAGACTCAGTAGCCTCAAGCTCAACTGATTGTTGTACTAGATTTTCAAGTTGAGGTGTCAAAGATTCATCACTGTCTTCAAAATTCACATGTACTATTTATTGCTCTAGAGTATCTTTTGTCCAATTCCAAGTGTTTAGTTCATCAAATATAATATCTCGGCTAATTACAATTTTACCTGTGATTGGATTGAACAGTTTGTAAGCCTTTGATTGTTCACTAATGCCAAGAAAGACACATTTTTTACCTTTGTCATCTAGCTTCCTTCTCTTCTCGTCAGGAATGTGTGCATATGCAATACAGCCGAATACTTTAAAGTGATCAACTGATGGTTTACGCCCATCCTAAGCTTTTTGAGGAGTCATGTTTTTCACCGAAAAAGTCAGACTTCGATTCAAAACATGAACACCCCAATTTACTACTTCTGGCCAGAATTTCTTTGGAACTCTCCCATTTGTAATCATACTTCGAACCATGTTGAGGATAGTACGATTTTTTCTTTCGGCAACACCATTTTTTTGAGGTGTGTAGGTTGCTGTCAACTAGTGCCGAATTCCATGCTGAGCACAAAAATTTACAAATTCTTGTGACATGTATTCTCATCCACGATCCGTTCGAAGAGTTTGATTTTTCTCCCAATTTCATTTTCAACTACCACTTTAAAGCTCTTGAAAATTGAGAATGTTTCAGACTTTTCCTGCAAGAAATAAACCCAAGTTTTTCTGGAAAAATCGTCAATGAAAGAAATGAAATATTTTTTCTTCCCATTTGATATTGGGTTTAATGGGCCACATATGTCAGAGAATCAACTCTAGGGGATTTACGTGCTCTCCATGCTTTGCCTTTTGGAAAGCTCTCACGATGTTGTTTGCCAACAACACAATCTTCACATACTTTTGTAGGAGGAAAATTTTGGGGAAGGCCAACCACCATTTGTTTTTTAGAAAGAACTTGCAAACCTTTAAAATTCAAGTGGGCATATCGCAAATGCCAAAGTCATGTGGGGTCTTGATCTACATTAGTCTTGAAACATAGCTCCAAACCTTCTAGTTTGAGTGGGAACAACTTGATCGAGGCTATTTCAACACAAGCTATCAATCCTCTTCTTGGATCATATATCTCACAGGCACCTTCTTTGATAGTTGTGACATAACCCTTCTCTTGTAGCTGTCCAACACTCAGTAAATTGCTTCTCAAATCAGGAATATAAAATACATTTGATATGGTTTCAATATTGTCTTTTTTGGTCTTAATTTGAATATTTCCTTTACCCACAACATTTACTTTAGAATTATCACAAAATGTCACAGTAGAATGATAACTTTCATCCAAATGAGAAAAGAGAGACTTGTTACTACACATATGATTGTTGCAACCAGTGTCTATATACCATATGTTAGTTCCAAGCTCCTCATTGTGGTGGCACGTCATCAATAGAGTTTCTTGCTCCTTTTCCTCTATAAAATTGGATTGCTCTCCTTTTTCATGGTTGAAGTTTGTTGTGCATTCAGACTTGTAATGACCAAACTTATGGCAACGATAACATTGAATGTTAGATTTATCAAGTCTCGAGTTGTTGTTGGATGTTTGCTTGTATGGATCATGTCCACCACCTCGTCCTCTTCCTTGCCACCTTCCACGACCTCGACCAGTCTTCTATTTGATCCTTTCCCTGCAAAGTTTTCACCATGAGTTAAAGTTTTCAGAGCTTGTTCTTCGGTTGGACCTGTATTTGACGTCATTCTCTGTTCATGCACAAGTAAAGAACTTTGTAATTCATTAATTGATAATGTATCAATATCTTTTGATTACTCAATTGAACAAACCACATATGCAAATTTAGAATCCATCGACCGAAGAATCTTCTCAATCACAGCTACATCTTCAATCTTCTCTCCATGGATACACATCTTGTTTGCTATAGCCAAGGCGTGAGAAATACCTATCCATGGACTCACCTTGCTTCATTTTAAGAATCTCGAACTCTTTGTGAAGAGCTTGGAGCTACTGTCTTTTCACCCTCGTTGTGTCTTGATACTTTTTCTTCATGGAGTCCCAAATTTGCTTGCATGTATCTTTTTGCAAAATGCTCTCCAAGGTGGCACGATCAATGGCTTGGAATAAATAATTCTTTACCTTGAGATCCTCCAATGTTCGTTCCTCTAGCTTCTTTTGGTTAGCTTTTGACAAGACAACTCCAGCAGCTAGTTTGTTCACTTCTGCTTCAACAATGGTCCAGTACTCTTTGGATCGTAAGAAATTTCCCATCAACATGCTCCAATGATCATAATGACTGTCAAAGCAGGGAATTGTTAGTTGCACATAGTTGTCTGAGGCCATTATCTATGCTTGCTAGCTAATGTAGAAGATAAAGGAATGAGAATTGGCTTAATAGCTAAGAAAAAAAAAATGTCACAACTGGGCTCTGATATCACTGCTAGAAAAAATGGAGAGAACTAGTAAAAGAGAAGAAGTGATATAAAGTACACCATAAATAATAAACTAATCACCCAAAACAAATAGCATAAGACTAGCACAAAAAATAGCAACCCTAAAGACTAGCAACAAGAAACTAAATATAATCGATCTATTTTTAACAGGTTAATTAAAAACTTCGTTTCTTTTAAAAACCAACTTCAAACTTTATTTTCTTTTGTTTTCTTTCTATTTTATGAAGTCTTGGAAATAATAGAAAATGATAAAAGTGGATGAATAAATTAAACTAAAATAAAAAAATAAGTCATACAAAATATGGTATCTACCTGATTTTTTTCACTTTTCAATGAAGCATTTTTCTTCCATAACAATTCTCTCTATTTCAAATTTTTTTGAAGTTTCGTTAGACCCCACAAATTATAATTCGTTGATCTTGTAGATGTTGTGCTACTTTCATAGGAGAAGTAATTTGTTCTATCTTGCGAGATAATTACTCTCCAAACTTAGGTACTAAAGTAAGTAAGTTTGTTAACCTGAATTCATTGGACTCAGATATTTTCCTGTAAAATTTAGTAATTATATGATTTTATGTGTTTTTTATTCATATAACAAAATTCAATTTTGCTGCTCGCTTTTTTTCCCTCTGTACTTAGTTATTATGTTTTTTTATTCCTCAAAAAACCCCATTTAAATCTAATAAATTTGTAGTTTATTTCATTTCAATTTTAAATTTGTCTTTGAATGTATGTCTATGCAAGCTACATAAGGTTAACTCAAAGAAGTATTAGATAATAAGTATTAGATGGTGGAGTTATCATAAAAACCAAAAGCGGTTGTTTTTTAGACTAAATATATATAATTTAGTGTTGAGTTTTAAATTAGTCTCTAAAATGTTTCTATTTAATCCTTTTATGTTTTAGCCAAAATTCAAAATATATATAATTTTCTATTAGTCAAAATTAAGATTTGTTTACAATAAGCTACACTTGGTAGATTTTTTTAATGAGTTACTAGAAATTCAAAATAACAATTAAGCGAATTTGAAAAAGAAAAAGTAATCGAGATATTAGGAAGTGTATTCTTAGAATTTAGTAAAATTTTGAACTTTTCCTCTCAAAGGAACTTGTTTCTTTTTTGAATTTTGGTTAACTCACTACTACTATATATATATATATATGTGTGATGGGGAAGAATTTTCCAAAATAAAAAAATAGGAAAAATATTTATACAAAACAGCAAAATTTTAATCTTCTTCAATAGAGATTGATAGAAGTTGATAGAAGTCAAGTATCTATTAGTGATAGAAAGTCTATTACTGATAGAATATCTATCCGTGTACTTTCACTATTTTTGTAAATAGTTTGATATTTTTTATATTTGTAAAATTTTGTATATATATATATATATATATGTATAGTAAATAAAGACTAAACAATGAGAAAAAAACATTAAAAAAAAACCCTTTGATAACTAGATAATCTCGATAAATCGGGACTTTCTTCAACAGAATATAAGAGACCTAGTACATATTCTTTCCATTTTTAGAAGACATGTTATTAAGTATGTATTCATTTTATAAACTACATAGCATTTTTAAATATTTATTTATTTTGGCAAACAATTTTCTTCATGATTCCATCATTTTTGCATTTACTTTGAATATCACCCACAACATTTTGGTTTTAGCTTCAAAATGTTGTTTCCCCATTTCTAAAATCCACACTAGTTTTTTTAGTTAATTTCATTTTCATAAGGGTGGATGTTAGCCTTACCATCATAGCTAGTTTGATGCCATGTAGATAGAAACGAAAACTTACCATTGGTCGATCTTAATCATGCTCCTAACCTAACCATATGATATTTTTAAGTTTTGAAAATTAAGTCTATAAACATATCATTTTCACTTCTAGATTTTTTGTTTTGTTATCGGCTTTCTATCAATATTTTTCAAATTTTTTTAAAATTTAGCTAAAAATTCAACTCTTTTATTTAAAAAAAAAATGAAAATAGACTTAATAGACTTAGTTTTAGGAAAATTTTCTTAGATAGTAAAAATGTCAAACCATAACTATTTACAAAAAAAAATAACAAAATACTGATAGACACTTGATAGACTTTTATCAGCATCTATTAATGAAAGATTTCTATCTGTTTTTATCCGTGATTCTGTATAAATAATTTATCTTATTTTTCTATTTTTGAAAATTTTCCATTTAACTTTAAACCATCAAAAATCAAAATTTCAGTAAGAAAACGGTGACTAAATGATGGAGACGGTCAAATTGATGAATCAAACTTACCGAATTGAACCTAAATATTTAAGAAAATGTACTATAAAAGACTATGAAACAATAATAAGCATTTATTTTGTTGTCGTTTCTTTTTTCAATCTATCGAATAAAATAGATGTTTTAAAAATAGATGGATAGACGTTTTTTTCTCAAAAACGGAAGAATTAAAAAAATAAAAGCTTTGCAGAATCAAAATAAACGGAAATAGAATTTAAAGAAAAAGAAAAAAAGAAAGAAAAAGAAAAAAAGAAAAAAAAGAAAGTAAAACGCTTTTGTTTTTTTCTTTCTTCTTTGAATTTATTTCCCAGTGGGGTCCCACGAAGCAGGTTAACGATCAGATCGAATCCAACGGATAGAAATCCAGTAGCAGAGTAAAGTGGCCGTAGAGGATCATAACCGAGAAGAACAATAGAATTTAGGAGAGATGAAGGTGGTGATGATGATGATGGAGGGCCTCGTCTTCTTTAGGCTTTCTTTAGGAAGATCAAATGCTTTCCTTCTTCCTCGCCTTTACTAAATTTTTACAGAGCTCTCACCAAACCCAAAATTCCTCCATTGTTACACCTTCATTTCTTTGCATTTCTCACTTTCTCTTTCCTTCGCTTCCTGGATTCCTCTTCTCCTAATGTAAGTTTCCCCTTTTCTTTTTTTGTTTCTTTCTTTCTTTTTCTTTTCTTTTTAATCTTGCCTGTGGTGTAAAACTTTGTTATTCTTTATGAAATTCTCGTTTTGCTACTATTGTGTTGGCGTTGTTGTTGTTTTCCAGGGCTTTGAATCTTGATTCTCTTTTTTTCTTTTTTTTTTTTCAGATGGATTTAATGTGTTGTAGTCACTGAATGTTGTGGATCTGGAGTGTGCCTTTTTTTTTTCCTTCGGGATTAGAATCTTTGAAATGATTGACTAGTTGTTGGTAATTATGTCCAGATTTTGTTGTGTTGATTTTTATGTCTTTGTAGATCGTAGTTGCTGCTGTTTTGAATTTCATCGCATTAATTATCCAAACTCTGTGTTGTGAGGTTGAGTGAATAATCGTAACAAGGGAATTCGTGATTCTGTTTTTGGATGATGTCTGTGAATGCGGGTGCAAGTTCTTAAACCAGCAATACATGACTGTTTGAAAGTTAGGGAGTTGGTAATCAATTTTTTCGCCTTTCTTCTCTTATTTAGCAAGTGTGGTTTATTGTACAGGTGCTTCAAGTGCGTAAACAAATAGTATTGTACTGTTGGTGCGCGGCTATGTGGTTTTTCTTGTGAGACTGACTGGTCAGTCCTTAGAGTTCACATCTTAGATAGAAAAATGAAGTGTGCTGAAGGATGAGTTTTGAACTATGGTTCATATGGTCATGGGAAGAGTGACTTTTACTGCAAAGATTTGGACAAGGAATGTTATTCGATACACAAGCTGAATTGGAATACCTTCATCAAGATTTTGAGGTTTTGAGCATGTCAAAACGGCTCATGAGAAGCATGAGCCAGAAATTGAGGAGGAAGAATAACAAAGGTGTTGCTGAGGAAGAGGATATTTCAAGGGGAATATCTTTGAGATGTCTTACATTGTATGGTAGAGGTGGAGGTTGTAAAGTTGGTGCTGACACTGGTGAGGAAATTGGTGATCCAGGTAGTAGAAGAAGATCCAGTGCCAGTGAGGAAGGTAAGGGATACAAAACATTATTTGGTACTGAAGAAAATGGTGTGGATTGCTTCTCATATGGTGTAAAGGAAAGATTTCGTAAGAAACAAAGCCCAAAGCATTCTGAACTTCGGGACTCTACAAGGAACAATGACGTTCATATTTTTCTTCCTGATGACATTCTGGAAATGTGCTTGATGAGGCTTCCCATTACGAGTCTTATGAATGCTCGCCTTGTATGCAAAAAGTGGAGATATTTGACTAGCACTCGTCGGTTTTTACAAATGAGACGGGAATGTCTATATCAGACTCCATGGATATTTTTATTTGGTGCAGTTAAAGAGGGCTATTGCTCTGGCGAGATACATGCACTGGATGTATCTCTAAAGCAATGGCATAGAATAGATGCTGATATTCTCAAGGGAAGATTTATGTTCTCTATAGCCAGTATCCAGGATGATATATATATCGTTGGTGGATGTTCTAGCTTGACCAACTTTGGGAAAGTAGATAAGAGCTCCTTCAGAACACATAAAGGGGTCTTAGTGTTTAGTCCTTTAACTAAATCTTGGCGCAAAGTTGCGTCAATGAAGTATGCCAGATCAATGCCTATATTAGGAACTTCTGAGGTCAACTCAGAGTTTTCAGTAGTTCAGAGCCATCATAATCGGCAAGAGAGACGTTATTTGAGATCACGTGCTGGTGGTTCATTGGATGTTTATGAGGATCCTCACAGGCTCTCGCTAAGACGTCAAGTCAGAAATCCTGTGGAAGACAATGATGTTTCAATGTTGTCTAATAGGAAGTCATATAAGTTTATTCGACAAAAGAGTGATCAGTCCCGTGGAAAAGGACATCGTAGGTTTGTGATTATTGCTATAGGGGGTCTAGGATCTTGGGATGAGCCGATAGATTCAGGAGAGATTTATGATTCCTCATCAAATAAATGGACAGAAATTCAGAGGCTCCCTGTGGATTTCGGTATTATATGTTCTGGGGTTGTCTGCAATGGGATCTTCTATGTTTATTCTGAAACAGACAGACTTGCAGGTTATGACATCGAAAGAGGCTTTTGGATTGGAATACAAACATCTCCATTCCCACCTCGTGTTCATGAGTACTACCCCAAACTCGTATCCTCTAATGGTCGGCTGTTCATGCTTTCCGTCTCATGGTGTGAAGGGGATGGACAAATAGGGCAGAGAAACAAGGCTGTGAGGAAACTGTGGGAGTTAGATCTCACGTACCTTGCCTGGACGGAGGTGTCAGTGCATCCTGATGCTCCAATGGACTGGAATGCTGCATTTGTTGCTGATAGAAACCTTATATTTGGAATTGAAATGTTCAAAATCTTCGGCCAGGTACTGGACTTTTTGACAGTGTGCGACATCTCCAATGCAGTGTCAGACTGGAATCACATTTCGAGAACTCGTGTAACTCACGAAATGGATGCTTCTTCCTGCTTGACCAAATCAATGGCAGTCCTCCATCTCTAAAGTCCTTTCTCTAGATCTGCCTCGTTGCCTTGCGCTTGAAGAAATCTGAAATAATACTCTCATCTTGAAAATATGTGGTGCAATCCAAAGGTAAAATTTCACATGTTGAATCAAAATTCTTTTGGACATGATCAATTCATCTTAGTTTCAACAGACATTCAGGGTTATATATTGCAACCCTACTTTGTAATTTTCTGTCAAATCATCTTTCTCGTAATTGATTTTATATCTCAAGTAAATTTGGTTTTGTTTCATGATAATTCGACGAACACAAATTCTAGCATAATAAACTTACTGTGCTGATTGATTGTAGTTCCCAATTGTCCATAATGTACTATTGGGAATTTGTGTTCTTTCTGTTCTAGCATAGCAGTCGTTTTTTAAAGAGGACAGTTTTTCTAGGAAATATTTTTCTTTCAAATGAAATATATGCTTACACCATATATGGGTTTGAATTTGGTTTTTGGCTAAACTAATTGAATTGATCGATCTTGTCCTGTGGATTATTATTGAGACTATACTGAACCAACTACTGAAGGATAGGATTGAACCATTTCGATTCATTTAGTTGCAAGGATGTTACTTTTTCTTTCTGTTTATTGTGAGGGTTTTAACTTTCAACTTTTAAGAAAATCTGAGTTATGTTTGTATGTGTGGTTTATTAGGAGTTTGGTAACCATTTAATTTTCAGTTTAGTTTTTGAAAATTAAGTCTATAAACACCTCTTTCACTTCTAACTATCTTGTATTTTTTATCTACTCTTTACCTAAGTTTTCAAAAACGAAGTCAAAATTTGAAAACTATTTTTTTTTAGAAAGCATATTTTTGTTTTTTGAATTTGAGTAAGAATACCATTCTTATACTTAAGATACAAAATATGGTAAAAAATTGAGATGAAATATGCTTATCTTAAAAAAAAAGAAAAAAAAAAGAGATGATAATCAAATGGGACCTAGATTATTTATTAATCATAAAATTGCTATTATATAAAATCCACAGAGTTTTCACTGTTGTGCTATGTTTACTAGTGAAACTATCAATTAAATGCTGAACCAGTTGCGCATAATCAAATTGAACCTACTCAATTTTTTTGTTGGAATTTGTAATATTTATTTTAAATTTATAAAGTTCATTTGTAAATATTAGTTGTAAATAGGGAAATTTTTACAAAGAGAAAAAGTGTCAAACTATTTATAGAAATAGTAAAAAAAAAATATCCATGGATTCTATCCGTCTCTATCAAATAGTAAAATTTTATTATTTTGTGTTGTTTTTTTTATTTTCCTACTTTTGAAAATCTCCCTTGTCAATATTTGATTATTATTTTACTTATTATTTTTCATTCTCTTGTCTATAAAAGATCAAGGTGCACATAATTGATACTTGTTTGTTTTGTCTTATGTACAATGTTAAAATATTGATATAAGATGAAATTCTCAATAATGAATGATAACGTAGCTTGATGGTTGATGCTTGCACGAGGATCAATTACTCAAAATTAGGGTTAAAAGAAAATGATTAGGAGTTTCAACTCTGTAACAGGTGACAATCGGTAATCTCCCAAAATTTTCAAGTAATTTACATTAAATTATCTTGAAATATTTAAACATTATTAGGATAAATTGGGGCTAAAAATTTAATTTGGGAGGCAAGATAATTAATTTAAAAGATTTTTTTTTTTGTAAAGAATTGAAATTTTAATTCAATTTAAGGAAAAATATGATTAATTTATTTTGGGGAAAGTGTGTTTTTAAATTGATGAAATATTTGGAAGGATGTAATTTATCTCAACTATTGGATTGTATGTTCCTTTTAAATTTAGTTTGGAACCAAAATTAAGTTAATTGGAGAAGTTAATTAGGTTGAGATTAATTTGATAGGAGATTTGAAATTTTTGGATTATTTTGAATAAAGATTTGAAAACTAAAAAAAAAAAATAGGATTTTGAAAATTAAAAGGAATTTGAAATTTAAGGAGGAAATGAGACATTGTGATTGTGGTTCTAAATTTTATCCTCTTTAATTTTGAAGTTTGAATCCAAATTAGAAAAGATAATTAATTTAAATTGCGTTAATGAGAGAAATTTGGATTTAATTTAAATTAATTAGATGGTGAATTTTCTAATTAATTAAAATTTGGATTTTTTAATTAGAGAAAATGTCTTATTCAAAAAGGAAACTTAATCTATCTACTGCTTCAAGTTATGAAATCCTAAATAATTTAGGATTAGGAGTACAACCATCCACTTCATTCCAAACCATTCACTTTATTCCAAAGGGAGGTCAATTAGAGAGAAAAATCCATGTTACTTTCGTATTTTATTTAGTCGTTCGTCGTTGTGCGTCCGTCCATCACTGCCGCTCGCCAGATTTTTATTTGATTAGGAGCATCGACTCAAGTTTTTTAAAGTCACTAGTGTACTATTCAACAAGTCCCGAAGCTTTGGAGCGCATAATTGATTTGAATCTTTGAGCGAAGTTTGGAATAAATTTGGAGTAAACAAAGCGTTTGAGACATTAATTCAAGTTTTCGTTGGAGGTTGGTTTCTTGGATTAAATTTTGGAAGCTCAATTTTAGGTAAGTAATCTTAATACTGGAATCGCCTATGAGCCAGTCAATAAATTTAAGATTAATTTTGAGGATTCTAAGACTGCTTGCATCGAGATGCATACGGATAAATAAGCTGACCTTGGTTATGTTTTGAAGCATGTTATGAGTGCCAGCATGAACTAAGTTAATTTGTTATTATGATTTGCTAGATGAATATTACGCATGATGATATGCATTTGCATGACTGTGGGACTTAGTTTGTGATGCATGTTATTTATGATAGTGATAGTTATCCCTACCTATAGTTAGATACCCACTAGAGGTTTGTGTTTCCTTCAGGATTCACCAGAGGTGGTGATCTCCTTTGAGATTTCACCAGAGGTTTGTGTTTCCTTCGGGATTCATCAAAGGTGGTGATCTCCTTCGGGATTTCACCAGAGATTTTGTGTTTCCTTCGGGATTCACCAGAGATTTGTGTTTCCTTCGGGATTCACTAGAGGTTCGTGTTCCCTTTAGGATTCATCAGAGGTAGTGATCTTCTTCGGAACTTCACCAGAGGTTTGTGTTTCCTTCGAGATTCACAAGAGGTTTGTGGGTACACCTAATATACGGAAGAGTGAGTTCAATTAACCACTAGTTAGCCATCCCATGGAAAGTAGAGGTTTATGCACGTCCCACTAGAGTGGCATCTAGAAGACATAGATGCTTAGCTTGACCTCGGTAGTGGGGTTACTTACTGAGTATTTTATACTCATATTTTTTTTTATGTTATTTTTTTCAAGTAAGTGCAAGGACGTACCAGTGAATGACAAATAGAATCCGTGACCATGCCATTGGGACTAGAGAAATACTTCTACTAATGTTTTCATGTTTTAGTGTTTCAAATTCCAGTCTTTATGTTTGAACTTAAAGTTCCATTGTTGAAATTTTTATTTATTAAACTTCATAAAATTTATTTTGAACTTATATTTCAAGAGGATCCTGATCAAAGATTTTCAATTATTTAGATTTTACAAAAGCTAATTATTTAATAAAATTCGTTTGATTTAGTTAAAATTTGTGAGAGTCATTTTGAGATTTATGCATGCATATAGTAACAACCTAGTTTAAGTCCTAGAACGTCAAGTCGTAACAGTTGGTATCAGAGACCATATTTTGGGTTTTGTAGACTGACATACTATGTAAGTCCAGATTGTCCCTAAGGCCCATGAACGGATTCCTTGTCATTGTCAGGTATGTCTTATCAATTAAAAATTTTATGATAGTTGTGCATTAAAATATTTGTTTAGCTTAATGCACCCGTCATGTTCTAATGCTAGGTCAGTGACTCGATAAAAGTTATTATATGCTAATTGTTCAGGTACGATGCTACAAAAGGAAAAAAAAAATATGGGGTCACTTGGCACTAGTTTATCTCATAAAAATTCTATTAGAAATGAACAAATATATACCTCGGTTTAGAGATCTTAAAGGTTGATGAAACTATGTAGAGTTATGATAGTTTAGGAATAAAGGTATGTATATGTTTAAGCTAAGGAATAAAATTGTCTAGATAAGAATTCATTAAGGACTAGTGTTATGTTTTGTGTTAGGTAGTACAATTGGTGGTAGTATAAATGAATTCTTTCGTAGGCCACGTACTCAAGTATAAGGTTAAAAGTTGTTTTATGGATAAGAAGGAGAAGAAAAAAAGATTATAGATTTATTAAAGATTCTGAGATATTAAAATCAAACATTTCGAGAGGAATTTTGGAAATGATTAATAAGTCATAATCACTTTGGTAATACTAGAAAATTGATGGACTAGGTAAAGTATGTGTAACGATATGAAGAATTCTTTTAGAATATCTAGCTAAGTTGATGTAATTAAAGGGAGCCAAAATAGTTGGACATGAGCTTGAATTTAAAATGGATAAAGCAAAGTGTTATTTGTTTGGGTTGAAGGATTATTTTAGAGTATCTAGATTAAATCCATAGCCAACCTTATTGTAAAGAGAAGATCCAAGTTGTGCAAATTTGAACAAACAAAAGTCTTTTGGAGTTTAAAAGCATGAAAATTGAAAGGAGAATTCTACAAGATGAAAATTCTTAGTGAGAGAGATAAGACTAACGAAGGAGTTAAAAAGATATACTTTAGTAAAGAAATTATGTTCCACTTGGAAAGTGGAAAAAAAAAAAAGGTGTCTTGAATTTAGTGGTTTTATCAAAGATAAGTGTGAAGGAGAGAAAAGTATCCAAGAAAGGTTACTCTTTTGGAAAGAGAAAGGAATTTAATGTGTCCAAAACTCCTAGTTAAGTATTGTTTGGAGGCATGATATGAGGGGTTACAAGGAATTTGTTTTGGTGTAAGAGAAGAATATCTCATTATCATGTGGAACTTTGGAACAATAATCTGTTACCGAAATAAACGATTGATAAGGGATAAGCTAAAATGGAGTTACTAGTAACAGTAGATGTTCAAGAATTATTGACATGATATGTTGAGGCTTCATTAGTCAAGAGATAAATCATTGAGGACATTAGTAAGATTTAAGGGATTTTGATGCAAGTTGGAAACATGAACTAGCAAAACCATCAATTTGATTGAAAAAGGGAAAATAATCCAACTTAAGATAGACAAAAGTGGTATATGCACAAAAGTAAGTAAGTTGGATCTTCCAAGATCACCATTGGCATGAGGGATAGACTTGATAATAAAGTTGAGTTGATAACAAGTTACTATAGGTGGGTTTGGAGCATTACAAGATAGTATGTTTTCTCTTGCATGGGCAATGAGTTAACTAGCTCTAGGAAGTATGAGTAATTTAAGCTAGGACATAAATCAAGAAGATTTTATCATAAAAACTAACTTCAAAAATCAATTACGATTATTATGAGGTTATGGAAATGTGTTATCAATTGGCAGATGCTTTAGCATCCAGGGACTTCAAGACCTCATTTTCGGAGGGAATTCTAGAATCGTTCGCAGCAGGGTCTAAGTAATGATATGTGATTGTTTTAAGGCTAAAGAATAACATGAGGATTGGCTCAAGCAAGTTTTATAGTCCATGACAGTATAGAGCCTCAAGATGAGTTTCTCATGAATATGAGACTTAATTAGACAGAGTTATTCTCAGACATGTCAACCTTAAAAAAGACATCATAGTCGGCGCTTCTAAAATAGAAGCAGTTTTCAGTTGACCAGATTTGTTCTGTTATTTATCTTCAAATGACACATTATATAGTATGACCAGTTTCTCCAACCCATGTAAGAAGATGGTAGGCTCAGATATATATTTTTAGTGGATAAGACTTTCTTAAGCTCACGACAGTTTTCAAGTTCTCAGCATGAACGTGTAAAAGTGTTGTTGATTTTCAGCATTTTAAGTTTCATAGTTATATATGGAAGGGGTTGTCACACCTCTTTTGGTACTAGTTTCTATTATGTCAAACGGCAACCCACGTTTTGAAGGAAATCACAAACACAGATCTCCATGAGCAGCGAAAGTGGATCGTACCAAATTTCATTCAAATTGAACACAAGCAATTACAATCTTAAACAGAAACTAACAAGTCATGCATAAATAGAAATTACAACATACTATAAGAGATTCAAGGAATAGAGTATTCATACCTTTTAAGAACCATTCTTCAAGTATACCTCGATCAATCCAATGCATCCAAAAATAGCACGCGAATGCAACGAACAAACTATTACCAACAGCACGAACAACTTGATGCTCCTTAAACCCAATCAAGTCCAACTCGATTCACGAACAGAGTAAGAAAACCACCATAAGTATTACCTTGGTATTCTCAATGTGAGAATCTAGGAGTTGTGGGATCTGTATGATCTTGGATTGAGGAAGAGCAGAGGTATACGATCGAGTAAACGATCGAGTAAGCGGGAGATATGAACATAGCCTATCACATAGACGATGTACTCGATCGTTTAGTAAATGAAAACCTATCGCATATACTTTGCTATTCGATCGTGTAACAATGATCAACTGAGTAACTATCGTATAGTCAACTCTAAGTGATCGTTTAGTCTCTCAACGACTATCGCTTAGTAAAAACAATTTTTACTTGATAGCTTTTTTTCATGAGTAATTTCTGAATGGAACAACTACTAAATTTGGAAAACAATTTTCCTTTTATCTTACGGTTACCATAAAACTTCCAATAACCTCCCACTCGATCGGTTATTAGAGAAAAATAATTAATTATCATATAATTAATATATTATAAATAAATATGATAACCAACTTATCATATTATATTTATAACCTATAGTTTTAATATTTCATCATATGAAACATATAAACCATAGTTCTTTTTCTATTTTATGGTACTTAATATAAATCATATTTATATTAATTTCTCCAATTAATGTATCTCATACATCACACCAATTATATCACATATAATTGAATTTCCTCTTGTTAATTTGAACATTTCAAACTAACCCAAAATTTGATTCTCAACTTGAACCCATTAAACTACCAAGAGGACCATATGGACCTGTAACTTGAAGCTCCAACGGTACGTGAATAACTGACTAAACTCTTTAGTCTTAGTCACGAGATCCACCATCCTAACTGCCAGGCACTCTACTAAAGACCGACAACTGCACTTTTCTCACTACAGATATATTTCTGGGTTCATATAACCAATCAACAGTGCGATAACCCTTCACAAATCGCTCATAAGTACAGCTGGGCCAGTTTACCGTTTTGCCCTTGTAGTTACATCTAACTCCTTAAGTACCACTAATTACTCTAATGAACAATAAGTCATAGTCCTATTATGACTGAGTCCTCTTTTCCAAAGAAAGGGTGTGGTCACTATGTTCAAGACCCGAAATTAGCCCTTAAGGGAGCAATCTATCTATTTACCCCTGTTTCAGGGAATGAGTGAATTTTGTCTTGTGTAACTGAGTTCCCAACTCCCCAATCAGAAAAATCCCAAAAAAGGTAGACTTGTTGAGTTGGCAATCTGGCCACTCTCACCCATACTAATCAAAGGACCGCCTTCATAGGCAGAAGTTCCCAAAACACTCAAGATTAAGGTCATGTCACCTATGGTCGTTTTAGTGAGATGTAAGTCTCAATTATCAATGACATTATATAAAGAGACGAATCATCTCGTGGTTCGGTCTTATATAAACTCTTTGTATAGAACACCCCTGCTCACATATCTCCACATGAATGGTCAGGATCAGACCAGTTGTAGCACATTACAACACTTGTAACTATCTACAAAGCGGACCGTATCCGTAGTGTCACCAGGATAAGGTATCCCTCTTTTATCCTTATACTACAAACCATTTAGGTTATTACTTCAGGCATGATCCACTTGTATGTCTCACATACATGTTTAAGTTACATAAAATAACCACGGATCTTAGTTTATTGGATATGAGTAAATGCAAATAAAATAACACTTATTTTATCAATAACAATGTGTTTACAGAGATGTTTACAAACTATGAGACTCCGGAAAAATAGGACACCAATCCCAATACGTTTTACATCCATTTTTGGAAGTGTAAATCCGGAACTCTATTTTTTCTACTTAAGTAAGTTAATTAACATATTAATCAAGAATAAGAATAATTTATTAATATATTTGTAGGGAAAAAGCTTGAAGAAGAAAAGAATGGAAAAAATATTCTAAGTGTTGAACAAAATAGCCCTCGGGTAGCAAGACAAATGAGGTAATTTGTAAGGAAAATTTTGGCTAAGTGTTGAAGTCAAAATAGCCATGTGCTGAAGGGCTTGCCTAGGTTGTGGCAGGCATGCTCCAGGGAGGTTATTTGGACGCATGATGGGCGTGAGGCCATGTTAGGTGTGGCTAAATGGTGGCCGCATGAGGTGGCATGCGTTGAGACAGTGGTATGCGTTGATCAACCCATGAGAGGTTAGATGGGTAAGGATGTGTGAAAGAGAGCATGAAGGCCTTAGGCGTTGTAGGGTTGCGTGTATGCGTTCATAAATGTGGATGCAAGATGCGCCAAGTAAAGCACTGCCAAGTTAAGTTATATGCCAAGGGTGGGCATGCATGTAATGGCCTGATGCGCGCCGTGGGTAGGTAAGCCTATGCAATGGCATTTAGGCGAGGCAATGGTGAGCTGGTAGCTATGCGATGGCACTGGCTTGGCTATGCGATGGCGCTGGCAAGAGAACTATGCGATAAGGTTAAGACATGCGTTGGTTGAGTCTATGTGATATTCAAAGCAAAGACCACGAGAAAGGAAATCAGGCATTGGCACTAGACTAAGCAATGGCTAGATGCATTGAGGCTATGCGTGGGCCAAGGATTATACGTTGATTATGCCAATCAAAGGTAAGTTGATGGTGAAGCCATGCGTTGATCAAGTAGTGATTAGCAGCTTAGTCACCCGTTATAATGGACCAGCTATCGAAATTAAGGGAATTAATCCCACTTAGTGGGAGGGTTGGCAGCTTAAAGTGCATTGAGGACATGCAGGTACAATATAAAAGGAGAGCTTTAGTTCAAAAGCTCAGTTTAAGCATTTTTCTCGTGCAAATGAGATGATTCTAGAGCCATTCGAAAGCTTGATGTGTGTAGTTAAAGCTTTAGGGTTTCCAGAAGAGAATTCCTAAGGATCCAGGTTGAAATCTTAAGAAGATTATAAGAAGGTCAAGCTCTCAGATGAATCTAAGCTAGTAATGAAGATTTGAAGTTTTCGGACAAATCACGAAAAATTAAGAGCTCAAATTTTAAGGTAAGAAAGTTAAGATGCTTTTAAATAAGTTTGTAGAAGGAAAATTCCTAAGATAAAGGCTGGAAAATAATTTATTTGAGCTCAAAGTTGAAACTGGGTTGTAGTTGAACAAGTAGGCAGCTGCAATCGTTGAGCAAGCAGGCTGCAGGCGCGCACGAGGAGCTGGTTGGGCGCAAGGCATGCGTTAAAGTTGTGCGCGAGGGGCGCATTATGTTGTGTAGGCGTGTGCTGAAGTTGTGAGCGCAAGCAAGCACAAGGGGCACTAAGCTGTATGGGTAGACACGCAAGCGCAAGGAGCGTTGGCCGTGCGTTGGCGCGTTGGACGAGCGCATAAGACATGCGATAGGCGCATGGGTTGCGATGTTGGCCGCATGACTAAGGCTTAGTTACTCGAATTTTTCCTAAGTGTTGGACGCATAAAAGGTATGTGTTGAGAGGGGAAGAGACATTTAAAGTTGAATGTTAAGTTCATTTAGGTGAGTTAGTCTCACAAGAAGATTTAAGGTACTAGCTAAACATGTTATTCATTTCCATAGGGTTAACGCCAATAGGAAGGGCTTATCATCCCTAGGAGGAATGTCCAAGGTTGTGAGTGACAAAGTTTATGTTTTTCAAATATTTTAGTAACACATGATTTACTTAAATGATTAGACTCATGCTTGCTTATGTTAAAAGAATGTTAAAATGATTTCCAAACAAACTATATTTCATGAAGCCATTAACGCATGCTAGTTTTAAAGAAGTTTATAAGCATAACTTAAGTATTTCAATACTTATTATTCAAGAAGTGTGCATTGGAAGTTGATGCTTTATAGTGAGCATGTTTAAGCATCTGATTTACGTTGCTGTGCTTTCAAAGTATGATTTACTACAAAGTATGAGTTTTATAATGATTATTAGAACCCGATACTGAAGGACAGTGAGAAGGTATCTAGGCCATAATACCTAAGGTATGATGGTACTTAGTGATAACCATGTGCACGTAGGTAAAGTCGACGTTGGTTGTGTTGAGAATACTCCACACCAACTAAGGTTTAACATTGAGGGATTGAGCAAAAGGGTTCTCTCTCAACTAAGGATTATGTTAAGCTAAGTTTTAAAGCTATGCTATGTTTGAAAGTTTTAAATATGAGTTTGCTTGGCAGTTCCAATTTTTAAGCACGATGTTTATAATTTATTAGTCACTCATTGTACTAGTAGCTCACTCGTTTAAATGTTTTCTTCACTCGTTTAAATGTTCTCTTTCTCCCAGGTAGTGGTCTCCCTAGAGGATAACTACACTACTGCTCTGCCACTTAAAAACTCGTTTGGAAGAGAAAGTTTTGGTGTTTGTTCTGTAAATATTTGTACACATGTGTCTTCACATTAGGGACTAGTAATGAGTGTGGGGCCCACTAAACCTTGTTTCTATACATATGTTATGAGTTTGCTAAATGTGGAGCCCTGAGGTTATTTTAAATGTTCTAAGTTCCGCTAGCTCTTGAATGTTAAAATGTTATTCCAGGGTTTCGTAAGTAGGTTAAATAGGTTAGTTAGGCGGTAATTCCATAAAGGGGTAGGTAACTGATGCCGTCACATTCTCTTCTAGATTAAGAGGATAATCTAGGAAGGGGTGTGACAAGAAGAGTCTCCTAGAAGGTGTTGGATACCTAGTCAGAATTTATTATAGCTTTTCACCCACAGGATGATGGTCAAACAGAGCATTTGAACCAAAATTGGAAAATATGTCATGTGCTTGTGGGTGGAGTTTTCGAGGAGTTGGGACTCTCATTTACATCTCATGAAGTTTTCTTACATTAATAGTCACCAGACTAGTATTGGCATGTTGCAATTTGAGGCCCTATATGGGAAGAGTTACAGGTCTCTTGTATGTTGGGATGAGGTTGATGAATGGAAGTTGCTAGGACCTGAGTTAGTGCGAAAGACAAATGAGGCAATACAGAAGATTCGAGCACGTATGCAAATAGCTTAGAGCAGACAGAAAAGTTACGCCGATGTTAGGTGTAAAGACCTAGAGTCTGAAACTGGTGACAAGGTGTTTTTGAAACTAGCACCTATGAAAGGCATTATGAGGTTTGGTAGAAAGGGAAACTAAGTCCATGATTTATTGAACCTTTCAAGGTACTAGAGCGTATTGGCCCTGTAGTTTATCGGTTGGCGTTGCCACCATCTCTCTCCACAATTCACAATGTTTTTCATATCTCGATGTTGAGGAAGTTTGTGATAGATCCATCTCATGTGGTGGATTTCAAACCATTACAGTTAAATGAGAACCTAAGTTATGAGGAGAATCCTATTCAAATTCTCACCAAGGAGGTGAAGACTTTAAGCAACAAGAATGTAGCACTAGTAAAAGTTTTATGGCAGAATCACTAGTTTAAAAAGGCAATATGAGAGCGAGAGGTTGAGGTGAGAGCCCAATACCTAGAACTTATCCAGGAATGAACTTTTGAGGACGAAAGTTTCTTAAAAAGGGAAGAATGTAACATTCCGTATTTTTCAAGTAATTTGCATTAAATTATCTTGAAATATTTGGACGTTATTTTGATAAATTGTGGCTAAATATTTAATTTGGGAGGTAAGATAATTAATTTAAAAGATATTTGTAAAAAATTAGAATTTTAATTCAATTTAAGGAAAATTTTGATTCATTTATTATGAGGAAAGTGTGTTTTTAAATTGATTAAATATTTGGAAGGATGTAATTTATCTCAACTATTGGATTGTATGTTCCCTTCAAATTTAGTTTGGAGCCAAAATTAAGTTAATTGGAGAAGTTAATTGGGTTGAGATTAATTTGATAAGAGATTTGGAATTTTTGAATTATTTTGGATAAAGATTTGAAAACTATAAAAAAAAAAAAAAAAAGAAAAAGAAAAAAGAAAAAAAAAATGGAAAATTAAAAGGAATTTGAAATTTAAGGAGGAAATGGGACATTGTGGTTCTAAATTTTTTCCTCTTTAATTTTGGAGTTTGGATCCAAATTAGAGAAGATAATTAATTTAAATTGAGTTGATAAGAGAAATTTCGATTTAATTTAAATTAGTTAGATGGTGGATTTTCTAATTAATTAAAATATGGATTTCCTAATTAGAAAAAATTTCTTATTCAAAAAGAAAATCTAATCTATCTACTACTTCAAGTTATAGAATCCCAAATAATTTAGGATTAGGAGTATTTTTTCTCTATAAATACAACCATCCACTTCATTCCAAACCATTCACTTTATTCCAAATGGAGGTCAATTAGAGAGAAAAATCCATGTTAAATTCATATTTTATTTAGCCGTTTGCCTTTGTGTGTCGGTCGATCACTGCCACTTGCTGGATTTTTATTTGATTAGGAGCATCGACTCAAGTTTTTTAAAGTCACTAGTATACTATTCAACAAGTCCCGGAACTTTGGATCGCATAATTGATTTGGATCTTTAAGCGAAGTTTGGAATAAATTTGAAGTAAACAAAGCATTTGAGACATTAATTCAAGTTTTCGTTGGAGGTTGGTTTTTTGGATTAAATTTTGGAATTTCAATTTGACGTAAGTAATTTTACTACTGGAATTGTCTATGAGCCAACCAATAAATTTAAGATTAATTTTGAGGATTCTAAGACTGCTTACATTGAGATGCATACGGATAAATAAGTTGACCTTGGTTATGTTTTGAAGCATGCTATGAATGCTAGCATGAACTAAGTTAATTTGTTGTTATGATTTGCTAGATGTACATTGAGCATGATGATGTGTATTTGCATGATTGTGGGACTTAGTTTATGATGCATGTTATTTATGATAGTGATAGTTATCCCTACCTGTAGTTAGATACCCACTAGAGGTTTGTGTTTCCTTTGGGATTCGCCAAAAGTGGTGATCTCCTTCGAGATTTCATCAGAGGTTTGTGTTTCCTTTGGGATTCGCCAGAGATGGTGATCTCCTTTGAGATTTCGCTAGAGGTTTGTGTTTCCTTTGGGATTCACCAGAGGTGGTGATCTCCTTTGGGATTTCACCAGAGGTTTTGTGTTTCCTTCGAGATTCACCGAAGGTTTGTGTTTCCTTTAGGATTCACCAGAGGTGGTAATCTCCTTCAGGATTTCACTAGAGGTTTTGTATTTCTTTCGAGATTCACCAGAGGTTTTTGTTTCCTTCGAGATTCGCAAGAGGTTTGAGTACACCTAATCTACGAAGGAGTGGGTTCAACTAATCACTAGTTAGCTATCCCATAGAAAGTAGAGGTTTATGCACGTCCCATTAGAGAATGGCATCTAGAGAACATAGATGCTTAGCCTGACCTCGGTAGTGGGATTACTTACTGAATACTTTATATGTTATGTTTTTCAAGTAAGTGCAAGGACATACCGACAAATGACAGGAGGAATCCGTGACCGTGCCATTGAGACTAGAGAGATGCTTCCACTCATGTTTTCATGTTTTAGTGTTTTAAATTCTAGTCTTGATGTTTGAACTTAAAGTTCCATTGTTGAAATTTTTATTTATAAAACTTCATGAAATTTATTTTGAACTTATATTTCAGGGAACCCTGATCAAAGATTTTCAGTTATTTAGACTTTACAAAAGTTAATTATTTAATAAAATTCATTTGATTTAATTAAAATTTGTGAGAGTCGTTTTGAGTTTTATGCATGCATGAATGAACGATGGAAAATACTACATGCAAATTAGGATTTTAGGATTTTAAAATTAGTGATGATACCACTTCCTTTTATAATAATTATACTTTAGCTCGTGCAAGTTGTGAAGGTACGTGAATAAAAATAAACCAAAAAAACTTAAAAGAATTGTTAAAAATTGATTGATCAATAATTTGTTGAGGGAAAGATTGACATGAATTTAATAATATCTACTCGTTATTTTATAAGTAAATTGTTGATGTACTTACTAAAGGACTTCGACGAGCTAGCTTTAGAAGAAATCATGAAACCAACTCCATAAAGAATATGTATAAATGTGTAAATACTAGATTGTCTTTTTCCTTATGTTGTAGCAGTCTCTCTGATATAGGAAGATCTAAGTTTCATGTATTCATACATACATACATGTCTAATAACATATAATATATCCTTAATCTCACGAAATTGAGAATTATTCACCATCTCCCTAACCTTTTTAAGTTAACTGGAAGAGGACTTGTAACAATGCTGAATTTTAGGAAAGTGGGTCAAGAAACTCAATCTATTAAAGTACAAATCCATTGACAAACAATCCTCCAGAAAATTAAAAACTTAGAAAAACACCACCTTTCACCAACATTGCATCCAAAACACCACCTTTCACCAACATTGCATCCCTAACTTGATATGCAGTTTATTTGATTGACGACAAAAGAACTTACAGGCTAGAACCACTCAACAAATCAAATTCCTGATAAGACTAAAGAGCTGGAGACTTTATACATCGATATCTACCTCCAATACTTAGGCTAGAATCTCACGAACCAAAATAAGAAATAATGATAAGGAAAAAAGAAAAGGAAAGAAAATTCCATTTGCAAAGGGCAACAAAAGCCACAAATAATTGGACGAGCATTATGTAGAAGAAATAAGGTTATCCCAAATTACTAGGATTAGGAAATATATTGGAGAAATTGGGTAACTTATCAACATGTCTTAAGGCACGCTCAGCAATTTGCCTAGTTCTGTAGTCACCATGCTGGAAGGCATCAACAAGCGCTGTACTCACCTTTGGATTATTTGAGAATTCGATGGCGATGTCCTCCATGCGCAACAGCCTCTCGACTGTCCAAACGGCCCTTCTCATCAGATTCTCTGTACGGTTTTCAAGCAACACATTAAATATAGGCTGAACTCCATCTGCATCGTCCAAAATTTTAACCCCCTTTTCAACATCAACCCCATCATCCAATAAAGTAGATAGTGCCGCAAGCGCTGCCTCGACAACCTTCTCATTTGTGTGATCTAAAAGGGCTACCAATTTGTCCACTGCCTTACCTTCCAAAAGACAAAAACTTTCCCTCAAAGAACACGTACCCCGGTGGAGAGGACACAGCCCTGTCAGCACTGGTTCTGCACAGAGACATGGAAAAATTGAGGCACAAAATCCAGGTTCCGGAAGCGTAGGTATCTGAGTCAAATTTTTGGATTCTTGAGATAAGTTTTCCAATGCCATGGCTGAAGCCATCTGCACATTCTCGAGTCCATTAGACTGAAGCAGTTCAATGAATAAAGCAGCAAGATTGTGACTGCGACAAAATTCAAGAGCACCAGGCTCAACAGCACCCACTAAAAATGTAATCCTCGCAAGAATTCGAACAAGGCCTTCAAGGAATGGTGTTAAAAATCGGCCACCCCTAGTCTCCCCTTGGCGGAGTTGAACAATTCTAAGGTAGACCAACTCAAAAGCTCCTTCATCAAGCATCTGCCTGGAGAGGCCAAAATCCATTTCAGGAAGATCAGCTAGAAGCCCTACCGCAGCTGCTTGTTCTTCTGTGATTCCAGTATTTTCTGCTATAATTCTAAATAAACTGCTCAGCTGGCCAACTGAACCACGTAGCGCATCTGCTAGCTCCTGGCTTAAGTGTGGGGAGATGTTCTGGAGGAGCTTTATAGCAGAAACACGCAAGTCCAGCTGTGGGGCTTCAATGAATTGAACCAAACTGATAACTGCACCTGAGCTTCTAATGGCATCAACAATACTTGAAATAGTTGAAGGAGAACTTGTAAGTCCAACAAGAACCTGGAGAAGCTTGCATTCGATAGCTGGACCGGTATTGCTAATGAGTTGTAGCAGGTTATGGACAGTATCTTCAGAGACAAGTGTAGTCTGATTATTAGGTTCCACTGGAATGGAATTGAAATCACAACCTGAGCTCACAACATTGGCAAGAATGGTTGCAGATACTTCTTTTAGTTTCATGGGAAGTGGATTTGAACCAACTGCGAAAAGATCCTTAACGAGAGGTGGAAGTATCCCTTCCTGAACCAAAACTCTTGCACTAGCCTCAAAAGACGATATCTGGTTCAAGGCTTTTAATGCAGCTTCTTTTGACTGCTTATCACCACTTCTCATGATATTAATTAGAGACGACCCCACAGTCTGAGCCACAAAGAGTTTTACATCATTATTTAGAACTAGCTCACCCAAATGTGCAGCCATGGAATGTTTAGTTTCTGGCGGGCCTGTAACAATGCCATTGAAGGATGTGAAGTTATTAAAAAAAAAATCATCGAAACAGTGAGGATAACTCCACTCCGAACCTATCCAGAAGTTCAAAAACAATATCTACCATAAAGAAACACAGTCATCATTTTAATGTTGAAGAACTTCCTTTACTGAGGTAGTAATGTTGGCAATTTACTCGGTAGGGAGAGAATCAATTTAGAGACTGACAAGAATGATTGAACACAGACACATCATGAAATAACTCAATCGTAAGCCTTATACACAGTTTTTTTTAATAAAAAAAATTTAAAAAGCTTAAACACATGTATTTCTATTGCAACAGATGTCATGAAACAAAAGAAAATTTAACCTTTCAAATTACTAATTAAGCTTCTCCTAGAATCCTATGCAACAACATTCAACAGATGCATGAAACAAAAGCAATATCCAAGAAAATAAATAACAAAGCTCAAATATCATTTCCCGTTACTACAATTCAGTTTGTTTTGCATTCTGTTTTCAACTATCCATCGTTGTGTTTTTTTATCATATCTTTCTTACTTTCTTTTCTTTTTTTTTTTGTCCTTCCTATTTTTTTTTTAAACTACATTTGCACATGCAGGTTTTCACGTAGATGTTGAAAATGGAAAAATCTGCAGATGCAGGTCTCTTCCTTTTCTTCCTTTTACTATTTTTACCATCAATGATATGGAAAAATCTGTTCAGAAATCTTTTTGGGTATGGGAGCCGCAGTTTGTTTCCTTTTCCTTTCAGCTCTTAAGTTTCTGATTTTCAGTCATTTTCTTCCCACCAGTCAAAGTTTAATCCAATGCTACTTTTATATCTAAGGGCTGACGATGCTTCTTCACACAATAAAATGAGAGAAAATACCCTGTTTTTATGGTATCACAACTATACCCCCAGCCTTTTTTTCTTCCGTGTTTCCACCAAAGATTCCATGCTCGTGACCATGGCTCTATCACAACCCTTATACCATTACCCATTGTGTCTTTTTCCTTTGAGCTTTATTTAATCATGTCTGAAATCAATCGTGATGAAACCTCAAACATCAGCCAAAAACTTTCCCATATAACCCACTATCTCTAATATTCTATCCATGCAAATCAGAGCCCATAGGTCAATTAGAATGAATAAGCAATTCAATTGACTCGGTCCATAAGTATCAGTTAGAGGACGAAGTAAATATGGCGTTTTGATTGGTACAATGAACTCGAAAAAAGGAGTATCAAAAGAAATATCACCAAGGAGTTTGATTTGAAAGAACTAGAGACTCACGTATTTCCTAGGAATTGAAGTGAGCAAGGAACATAAATATCTCAATAAAAATATGTCCTTGGTTCAGAGAAAATGGCCTTTGTATTATGGCCATTCCGCCAAGACAAAGAAAAACAAGCCATTGGTGAAGGATGCTTTGGTTCGTTGTCAGCTTGATCTAGCTCGTCGATTCTCTATTGGCTTTTCTTCCTCTCAAGTGTCACTATTTTTTTGGTTGACCGAAGGATGCTTTGGTTCGGTGATGTTTCACTTTGGGGATTTGCATTGGTTTGATGTTCCTTGGATTGTTGTTTTGTTGGGCCTCTCCATATAAGTGGGTTTCTTGCATTGACAATCCATTTTACATCTTTCTATCTTCACCATCTTTCTGACTTCGGTTCACTCCTAAGTATTAATATACCCCAGAAGAGCTAATTGCATCAAGTGTTTTCCAGCCAATGTGAGAGGAGCTCCAAATGGATCTAGTCATATGAAAATCAATACCCAACAATTTTCTTAAAGAACAATATCAAGGTTGTGTTTTGCAATAATTGGTTAGCCAAAGCACATTTTTTCCAAGAAAACAATCCACGTACAATCCAAATGATGAACTTCATTGATTAGTAAAAGCTCCCTCGAAAATAGCCAAAGTATCAATCCGGTTAGGATTGATCTAAACCAACTCATTATGTATACAATTCACCATGCCAACTATTAAACAACTTATTAGAAACACAAGACAGCCAATCAGAAATGTCACCAAATCGCCCGCCCTTCGGGGATGCCCTCAGCGTCGAGGAACATGTACTAGGGTGTATGTGCGACTCGTTTAGACCATGGACCGGGACAAAAGAAAGTACAAAATTTTTCCCGTATCAGTGATAAGTACCAGTGAATAGGATAGAATGAATGGAAGAACTCCGTCCACTACCTAAAAATAAATAAAAAAGATTTATCATAATTGATCAGCGATTAAAGGTTTGTGAAATTCTCATAGCAACCTGTTTTTCTTCCCATTAGAGTACAATCTCTTAGGTTTTGGTGGTGGCGTTATGGAAGGAATAGCCATAGTACTGAGGCCATGGTCAGTAAGTACATCAGCCATGTCACGAAGATTTCAAAGGGATACATATTGAGCTAGGCAAGGTGGATGGGCTTGGCGGGGGGAAAGGTAAATGGGTTAGTTTAGAATGATCATAGTGGCTGGTTGGGGGGCAATTGGGTTGTGAGATGGTGAGTGCAGGTCATATGGGAGAGGAGGGAAAATTACTCATGGTTGTTGATGGACTTCAACAGGTTCATCACTGAAAACGGATAGGTGCAAGGGTTGTGGGGTGGTATAATCAATGGTTTTTAGTGAATGTACAAAAATTGGACCAGATAAATATGCTTTCGTATCAGAGCCATTAAAAGGCAAGAACAATTCTTTGGCTGAAGTTAATTTTTTGGGTGCCAATTTGGAGTGTGGCAGGACCCTCATGGAAAGTCATCATGGAAAAAGATGGTTGGGAAAAGCTTGCCAGCCACACATCTTGAATCCGAAGGGAAAGGGAAAGGGAAAGGAACCCCAATTAAGCATCTCCATTTTCAACATGATGGGGAATAATCAAAAGGTAATATGGGTTATTCTGTTTGTCAAAACCTTCTTAAAAGCATCAATTCATTTCTCAGAGACATAGTTTGTCCAATCTCGAACAAACGGGGTTAGTTCTCAAATTAGACAAAGTAAATAAGCTTTTTTACTAAGCGGAATATACACAAAATCAAGATTAAGAATTAAAGTATTAAACTTCTTCATACTCTCTGTGCTTCTCCCTCCCCCAATTTCTCTTCCAGCCATCTAGCAACACAGATTTCACCACAAAGACACCACGATACTTGACATATCCAAAAAACATCTCTGATTTCTTGCCAAAATTAACCCTCTCCCTCAAGTGGAAGAGGGGTCATAGACGCTAGAGAACCACACCTTAAACAACGGATGAGAACTAAAGCAGATAAAGATCGAGAAAACTCCGATCACTGACTCAAAAAATTCAACTCTGTTTTCCTTTCACATCACTAAAATGCTTCCAAAAGAGCCTTCAACGTCAAAGGACACCCAACCGATTTGATAATCTTTCTCCACAAAGTATCCTTGATAAGGGCTCTAATACCTCTTACATTTCCAAGATGCAATCTTCATAAAGAATTGTTCAGACCCTATTCTCTACTACTACCCGTTATTTCTGCCTCTAGTTCAGCCTCCAAGTCTGCTTGAGCTTTTTCCTTCCACGTCAACAAAAGGCCTGTTAACTCTCTTTGCTTTTTCTACTAGCTGCACTATCTTTGCCCACATTATTTTCCTTCTAAACAATGGGTCTAATGCATAATTTCCGGTGAATTCTTGCATGAAAGGATAGTTAAGGTACTTTGCATTAGAATCTCCTTCCTCCCCGTCAACTATCGTTGCTATGTTAGCCTCTCTAAACTTCAGCATGGACAGAGGTTGCTCCTTGTTGCCCTCAAATTCCACTAATTCCATATTTGATGTCATGTGCTGGGGACAACTGTCTCCCGGCCATAATCAATACCACTGAATAAAGATTGTGATAAATCAACTCTATCGTCCTCTCTCTTTCTTTTTCTTTTTTTCCTTTTTTTTAAATGGAATCAACTACTTTCATTGAGAAAAAAAATGAAAGAATACAAGCATACAAAAAGAAAAACCCACCAAAACACCCCTTCTAAAGCAAGGGGTTCCACTTAAGTAGGATGTTACGAAGAGAATAATCACAAAAAAGCTTTAAAACCATAGCCCAAAGCGACACATGAAATCTCACTAAGGACCAAAACTCACCGGAGTCCCTACCCCTACCTTTGAACACTCTATTGTTCCTCTCTCCCCAAATATCCCACAACACCACACACACACCAGGAAACTACAAAAAACTTTATCATCATCTCTTTTGTCTTTTCCGTCAGTTAGCAAATCATCATCTGTCTTGCAAGGGATACTAGACATGGAGGATTCAAAAGTCGTGTCCACTCCTTTTCCTTTCCTCTTTTGTATTATGGTTGTTTTTGGGCGAGGAAGTGTTTGATGAAGAGCATATCACTCCTTTTTTAGGATGTTCACTTGATTTTGTTTAGCGAAGGAGACACTCTTTCTGGCTTTGGCTTTGGCTTTTCCTCCGTTTCAAGAACTTTCCTTTAACAATTTCCGCATAATTGTCCCTTGGCCTTTCACCTCTTTCTTATCTTTCACTTAATGCCTAATTGAAGACCATTGGATGGGCCCATTTAAAACACCTTTCCAGCGTCCTTTTCTGACATCCTTTATCAGTCTGAATCTTGGTTTGAAATATTTTAAAAATCTCGACCCCTACCACTTGCTTTTTTGTTGCCTGAGATCCTATGTTTTTTATCCCTCTCCATCTCCTTGGACAAAATTGTGGGACAAAACAAACCATTTTGAACATGCCACTTATCAACCGAGTTTGGGCCAGGACACATTGAGCCACTGTAGAAAGTCTCTGTCGCTTTCAACAAAATGCAACCATGGATTCTGGCCACCTTTCGAATCAACAGGTTTGGATCTTGGTAGGAGCTAACTTGCCCAATAAAGACCATTTCTTTTTTTAGATGAAAACAATAACTTTCATTGAAAAAAAAAATGAAAGAATACATGAGTATCCAAAAAAAGCACCTTCTAATAAAGAAAGGAACTCCAACTATGCATAATACTGTATGTAGAGTAGTTACAAAAGGTTTTCGAAATTGAAGCCTGATCAATAAAGACCATTTCATCACCAACTTTCACCTTTGTCGGAATATAAAGAAAATAGTTCCCCTTTGTTTTGATTCCAACTTCCAAACAACCAATGAGCGTGAAAATAATCTTCTAAGTAATCAATGTAACCACCGAAGCAATCTCTTATATTCTTGAAAAGATCCACACTATAATTTTTTTTTTTTTGGATAAGACAATTTTTTCTTATAAAAAACAATTTCATTGATTGAATGAAATATCCAAGGATATCCACTGATACAAATGGGCCCATATTATAGGGAATACAAAAAGATGTTTCCAATTTGTAGTGAGGAAAGAAAAAGTGAAAACAATAGCTCTTTAAAGCTGGTATATCCTTACACCAAAAAAATACATTAACGATGGTAAAATCAATGATGTCTCCTATAGTTTTGCTTTTTTCCTTGAAGATTCTTGCATTCTGGCATCCCAAATCTTCCACAAAATAGCACTAATAATGCAAATCCACAAACGCTCTTTTAATGTTCTTGAATGGTAGATCGATTAACATCAAACAGAGCCAACTCTATGTCGTTAGGGAGACCCACAAACCAATTGAAAGTTGTAAAAAACTTCGACCAAATGCCTTTTGTAAAGGGAAAATCAAAGAATAAGTGTTGGACAGTTCCATTGTTGCTTTGGCAAAGGCAAAACCAGGAAGGAGATAAAAAGAGCCAAGGGTAACGTTTCTGCAATCTGTTCATGGTAATAAGACGAGTTTGTCACTTCGCGAAGAAGGAATTTTACCCTATTTGGGCAAGAGCAATTCCAACCAATGGGTTCTTTTTGTTGTATGTTGTGTTGGAAGGCAGAGGAAGATCTAGATTACCTTCTTTGGGGCTGTTAGTTTGCGAGGTATGCTTGAAGTTGTTTCCTGCAAGAGTTTGATGTTCAGATAACCGGGCAGAGGGATATTAGTGCGACGATTAGGGAGTTCCTCCTCCATTTGCCTTTTCAGAGAGAGACCATTTTTTGTGGTTTGTTGGGGTGTGTGCTATGTTGTGGGATATTTGGGGGGAAAGGAACAATAGAGTGTTCAGAGGCAAGAATAGAGACCCTAATGAGGTTTGGTCCTTCGAAAGGTTTCATGTTTCTCTTTAGGCTTAGGTATCGAGGCTTTTTTGTAATTATTCTATAGGTAACACCTTACTTAGTTGGAATCCTTTCTTTAGAAGGGATGTTTTGTGGGCTTCTTTTTTTTTTTATGCCTTTGTGTTATTTTATTTTTTCTCAACGAAAGTAGTTGTTTCTATTAAAAAATATAATAAAAGATTAAAAGATTAAAAAAAAAATGTATTATACTATACATATCGGAAAGAAGGGAAAACAATTAAATTGGGGTTCGGAATCGCAGATAACATGTACCACACAATTCAAGATACTGAATCATGTGACTAATTTAGAACCAGAACTTCCAATTCAGTAATTAAAAATAAAAAAGAAAAAGAAAAGAAAGAAAGAGTATCGTTTCAAGTTGCAGCATTACTAGCGCCGAAGTAAAAGCATTCTTTCCAAAATTATTAAAAAGAAAAAAAAAAAAAGAAAAAAAGAAAAGAAAAGAAAATCGAAAACGAAACTTCAAAACTTAGCGAGACTGGCACCAAAGAAGAAGTGTTGTTTTGTAACTTTGTTTCCATTCCAAAGAAGAAGAAAGAGGGAAAATGAAGAGATTCAAACTCCCATTCGGCCATATTGAAGAAGAGACATAAACTAACCTTCTAGATCCATGTGATTAATTAATATTGTTGAAATAAGGAGTTTTTGCCCTAAGGACGTTTTAGTTCTTTTACGTGTTCCTACTATTTTAGGTTTCTGTCAGATCTATTTATTATACATGAGTCTTGATTGTTTTGTAAGCATGACAAAAATTAATAAAATTCTCCTATCGTGGTTTTTTCTCCTTGACCTAGGGTTTTCCACGTAAACCTGATGTTTATCTTCCTTTCCCTTATTCTTCAATATGGTATTAGAGCAGGGGATGAAACCCTAGGCTCGATAGAATAATTCAGTCATCAACCCTAGCAGGTGATGGACCAATGGCAGAGGAACGAACACCGCTGCGATCCAGGCTGCCGTTGATCGTCACCTCAAGTCGATTCTCAACCCTCAGCAGCCGATTGGAAGCCCAGCCGCGCCGCACATGTTCCAGCAACTTGGCGCACAGTCTGCCAGCCTCACGACCCAACAAACCTAGACCCAGCCGACTTAGACCACCAACACACAAGTCCAACAACCGCCGATCGTGCTGTCGCTCAGCGTCGAGCCGTTCGGGCGTCACTCAAGGCAAGCCGACCTGTCCACCAGCACGGCTCCAACCCAGTCGATGTCCAGCTTTGGTGCCGCTCCTAGGCAGGCCAACTCGTCCACCAACGTGGCTCCGACCCAGCTAGCGTTGAGCTTCAACCCTGCCCCTGCCCTGCTCAATGCTCTCCAAGTCGCGGCTCATCTAGGGCTCCAACCACGACACGTGCAGCCTCCGATCGAATAGCCTCACGCCCAAGCCGCTGAGCCTATGGGTCAGCTTCATCCTTCAGGTCCGAATGGGCAGCAACCTTCTCCAACTCATGGGTCGATCAACTATGGAGGTTTAGGACCAATGGGTGTCTCTTCGATTGGAATTCAACAACAGATTGCAGAACTTGGGTCGCTTTTTGGGACCACATCCAACCATCAGACAACCCTAATCCAAATTTATCTTCAAGTTTGCCTATATACGTAGAAACTCCAGTAACAGCCTTTCCTAATTTACCTACTGCAAACATCTAGGTCTGTGGGGAATTCTGCAGGAATAATCACAGTAGAGAAACTAAATGGCCAGATTTATTTTCCTTGGTCTCAAAAGAATGGTTATCAAAGGGCGACATAATTTCGGATATCTGACTGGCGAAATACCAAGACCGAACCCTGGGGACCCTCAAGAACGGGTTTGGAAGGGTGAAGACTCCCTACTCCGCTCAATGTTGATTAATAGCATGGAACCTCAGATCGGAAAGCCCTTGCTGTATTCTACCACTACTCAAGACATTTGGGATGCGGTCCAGAAGCTGTATTAAAAAAGACAGAATGCCTCGCATCTATATACATTGCGAAAACAAGTCTATGAATGCAAACAAGGGACCATGGACGTGACCTCATACTTTAATAAGCTGTCTTTATTATGGCAAGAGATGGATTTATGCTGAGAAATTGTCTGAAATTGCTCGTGTGGCGGGGTCCAGTATTCAAAGATTGAGGAGACTGATCGCGTCTATGACTTCCTTGCTGGATTGAATTCAAAATTTGATACAGTTCTCAGTAGAATACTGGGACAAAGGTCGATATTGTCCCTTATGGTGGTTTGCTCTGAAGTTCGATTGGAGGAAGATATGACAAGTGCTATGAACGGTTCTGTGGTTACAGCTGTGGACTCTGCTGCATTTGGGGTAAAATCATCCGGATCAGAGAATGACAAGCAGAGTGGCAAATCGCCTCCGATATGTGAGCATTGTAAGAAACCATGGCACACAAAGGATCAATGCTGGAAACTACATAGTCGACCCACGAATGGCAAACATCGATCTTCAAATGAGAAATCAAAGTTTGGCCGAGCCCTCGTGAGTGAAACTGCTGATGATGCCTCCTAGTCTCAAGTGACCAACCCGAGTGACCCAAGTACTATTGGAATCAGTACAGTTGCTCAATCAGGTACCAATCAATCTCTTAGTCTTCTTATTGAGGGAAAAGATACTTGGATATTGGATTCAGGAGCGACCGATCATCTGACTGGATCATCTGATCGATTCCTCCCGTACTCTCCGTGTGCTAGAAATAAGAGAATTCGAATCGTAGATAGGTCCTTTACTGGAAAAGGTCATTTGTCTCCTTTTCTAGGGTTGGTTTTACAAAATGTTCTGCACGAGCCTAAAGTTTCTTATAGTTTGTTGTCTATAAGTAAAATAACCAGAGATTTGAACTACAGAGTTATCTTCTCACCTGATGATGTTTCATTTCAGAATTGAGCTTAGGGACGACGATTGGCACTATCCGGCATGATAGGGGCCTCTATTTCATTTCTGAAGATACTACCTCTAGTAGCTCGTTTAAGACTAGTTTGTTATTGTCATTTACAATTTCTGAAAAAGACTTTGTTATGGCATTTTTGCCTTGGTCATCTGAACTTTCAATATATGAAATATTTGTTTCCACATTTATTTTCTAATCTGGATATTTCCTCTTTGTCTTGTGATGTCTGTATATGTGCCAAACAACCCAGGGTGACCTTTCCCTCACAACCTTATAAACCTTCCCAACCTTTCCACTTGGTTCATAGTGATGTTTGGGGCCCATCGAACATTACTACCTTATCCGGCAAGCGATGGTTTGTCACCTTCATTGACAACCACACCCGTCTTACATGGGTGTTTCTTCTCTTCTTGCTGATAAGTCAAAAGTATCATCTGTTTTCCAACAGTTCTATACTACGGTTGAAACCCAGTTCAATACTAAGATTGCTATCCTTCGGAGTGATAATGGGCGGGAGTTTGTTAATAACACTCTTCGTGAGTTCTTGAATTCAAAAGGAATTATCCATCAAAACTCATGTGCCTATACTCCTCGGCAAAACGAAGTAGCTGAATAAAAAATCGCCACCTTATAAAAGTTGCTCGATCTCTCATGCTTCTTACATCCTTTCCCTCGTACCTTTGGGGAGACGCTATTCTCACTGCAGTTCACCTCATCAATCGTATGTCATCACGTGTTCTTAAGTTCCAAACACCTCTCGAGTGCTTTAAAGAATTTTTCATGTCTACACGTCTCTTTCCAGATATCCCTCTTCGTGTGTTCGAGTGTACTACCTTTGTTAATAGCCACAGCCCTCACCAAACAAAGTTTGCTCCTCGTGCTCAGAAATGTGTCTTTGTGGGGTATCCTCTTCACCATTGGGGCTATAAGTGTTTCCATCCATCCTCATGGAAGTATTTTATCACTATGGATGTTACGTTCCTTGAGGATCAGCCCTTTTTTCCCGTTAGTCCTCTTCAGGGGGAGAACTCTAGCGAAGAGGCTAACTCATCTACCTACTCTATTCCTATAAACTTCGAGCCTACTCCTGACACAAACCCTGTCCCTCCTGTGTCTGACCTAGTCTTTCCTACAAAACAAGTACCCTAGATAACATCTACAAGAAGAATCTTAGAAAGGAAATAGTGGCTCCTGTTGCTACATCGGGGATTGCCCAAAAATCAGAACCGGTACCTGCTCAGGTTCAAGCGTCCCCTGTTTCTAATGATACTTCTGGAAGTAAAACTAAGTGTATTGAAGGTGATATAACGGAAAGGGGTGAAATTAATGGGATGACTCTAGACGAGGACAAACCTACAAGTTGTAATGAGTCACCAAGAGAGACTCGGGAGAGTGAGGTCTTGCCACAAATAAGCAAGCGTGATCACCATCCCTGTGTTGATGAGGAGTCTGGAAAAATAGGAGATTATGATGCCTTCCTTGATATACCAATTGCCCTACGAAAAGGGACTAGATTGTGTACCAAACCAATTGCCCTACGAAAAGGGACTAGATTGTGTACCAAACATTCCATGCATAGTTTTTCTGACTTACAGTAACTTGTCGCCTGGGTTTAAAGTCTTCACCACCAATTTGGATACTGTGACAATACCAACCAGTGTGCATGCGACCATGGAAGTTCCCGAGTGGAGAGCTACTGTCATGGAAGAAATGAAAGCTCTCGAAATAAATAAGACATGGGATCTTGTTACTCTTCCCAAGGGTCACAAAACAGTTAGATGCAAATGGGTGTTCACTGTCAAGTATAAGTCTGACGGGACTCTTGATAGATACAAGGCCAGACTGGTTGCTAAAGGGTTCACTTAAACATATGGGATTGATTACTCAGAAACTTTCTCTCCAATAGCAAAACTGAACACAATTCGGGTCCTTCTCTCCGTTGCAGTTAACAGAGACTGGCCCCTCCATCAACTTGATGTAAAGAATGCTTTCCTGAATGGTGAGTTAGAAGAAGAGGTCAATATGAGCTCTCTTCCTGGGTTTGAAGCAAAATTTGGCAATCGGATCTACAAACTCAGGAAGTCCTTATACGGCTTAAAACAGTCTCCGAGAGCGTGGTTCAATAGATTCACTACCTTCGTTAAGTCCCAAGGTTTTGTACAGGGATATTTTGATCATACTCTATACACGAAGAGACCCGAATCTGGGAAGATTGTTGTTCTGATTGTATACGTTGATGATATAGTTTTGTCAGGAGACGATATAGCAGAAATTGACAGATTAAAGCAGAGAATGGAAGATGAATTCGAGATCAAAGACCTTGGTAGTCTGAGATATTTTCTTGGTATGGAGGTAGCAAGATCGAAGGACGAAATATCTGTCTCAACGAAAATACACTCTGGACCTGTTGAGGGAATCAGGGATGACGAGGTGTAAACCTGTTGATACTCCTGTTGAAGTCAATACTAAACTGGAAGATTCTGTTGAAGGGGTTCCAGTGAATAAAGAAAGGTACCAGCGTCTCGCAGGTAAAGTCTCGTAGGGAAATTGATTTACCTGTCTCACACTAGACCAGACATATCCTATGCTGTCAGCATGGTCAGTCAGTTCATGCAAGCTCCATACGAGAAACATATGAAGGCTATTATTCCGATTCTGAGGTATTTGAAGTCTACTCCTGGAAAGGGCTTAATGTTTAGAAAACATGACAATAGATGCATTGAAGCTTATACTGACTTAGATTGGACAGGACCCATTACAGATAGAAAATCAACTTCAGAATATTGTACCTTTGTGTGGGGCAATCTCGTTACCTGGCGAAGTAAGAAACAAGGTGTGGTTGCTCGAAGTAGCGCTAAGGCAGAATACAAGGCTATGAGTCTGGGAATATGTGGAGATATGATTGAAGAAAATTTTGTTTGATCTTCACCAGGACAGTCATGGTCCAATGAAACTTTATTGTGATAATAAGACAACTATCAGTATTACCAACAATCTAGTGCAACATGATAGAACCAAACATGTGGAGATTGATACACACTTTATTAAAGAGAAACTAGACAGTGGCAGCATTTGTATTCCCTACCTTCCTTCGAGTCAATAGGTTGCTGACGTTCTCACAAAAGGGTTACTAAGACAGAGCTTCGACACTTGTGTTATTTATGCCCCAACTTGAGGGGGAGTGTTGAAATAAGGAGTTTTTGCCCCAAGGGCGTTTTAGTCTTTTTATGTGATCCTAATATTTTTAGGTTTCTGTCATATCTATTTATATCTGAGTCTTGGGTGTTTTGTAAGCGTGACAAAAATTAATAAAATTCTCCTATCGTGGTTTTTTCTCCCTGACCTAGGTTTTTCCACGTAAACCTAGTGTTTATCTTCCTTTCCCTTATTTTTCAATAAATATAATTCATAATTCAAAACATCAATAAACATGCGACCACTTTTATCCTCCATTCTTCCTCCATTCACGTTTCAGACTTTTCATTTTCTTTTTAATTGCCAAATCTTGATTTTCTTACCTTTATCTCTCCATCTTCAGTGCACCAAGACTTTTAATTTTCCTTTCCCTTTCTTTTTTTTTTTTCCCTACTTTTATCTTCTCCACATGTAGTCATAAGCCTTTTCATTTTTTTAAAAAAATGAAGGCTTTTCATTTGAAGTTAGTTGGATGTTTAAAGAAATTCTATTGTTTTTAATGTATTTCTATACTTATTTTGAAGTTAGTTGGATCTTTTCTTTTCTTTGCTATTTTGAACTTTGAAGATAGTTTATGTTTTCATATATATTTTGGATTCATTTAATGTATGATTAGCTATTTCTCTATTATAAGCTTTTGTACTTATATTTATATTTATATTTAAATGTTATCTATCAAATCAAAACTTACCATACATGATACACTAAAATTCAATTTATATACATGTTTGTTTCACAATTTAGCAACCTTGATGGCAACCATACTTAGCTTTGATCAAAATACTCCAAAGGGCATCATTTTCTAGGTGAAAAGGCCAAATCCATTTTGCAAGGAGGGCCTTATTGTCGGTATGTTAATTAGCTGTATAATCACTTATTATTTTATTTTATGATTCTTTCCTTTTATATAGGAGTCTTTCTCCTATATAAGAAGGCTATGTATCTTACATTACAATTATTGAAATACAAATTTTTGTTCCATTCAATTTAAGACTTATTTTGTTGTTTAATATCTGTGATTCCCAACCCGAAGGCCTCTTGAGGTTATCCCATTTCCATAAGGTGAGACAACTTACTCTCCCTGTATCCGGACCTCAAAAAATTCATGAAGCTTTATTCAATGTCCTTGACAACTTTAGTTGGCACATGGTATAGTGATAAAAAATTAGATAGGTAAATTGAATAGCGTGGCATTCAAGAGAGTCAATCTACCACCTTTGGAGAGATGATTGTGTTGACATGAGTGAAGATGTTTATCAATCTTTTCCAAGATGAGCTGCCAGAAAGTTATAAATTATGGCTTACCATAAAAAGGGAGCCCCAGGTATGTAGTTGGCCATTTATCCATCTTACAATCATATTTAATTGCAATATTCTCAACCCAAACCTCTTCACAGCTAATACCCAAGAATTTAGATTAATGCCTATTAATATTGAGACCGGAGGAATCCTCAAAAAGACTAACCAGGTTGATGAGATTATCAATCTTCCTCTCGATGTGGTTGAGGAAAGAATTGTATCCATAGCAGAAAGGAGGTGATTTTTGTTGATGGATGTCCTTGGTATAGTATCACCACATATGAATCGATTTCTAGATGTTAATGAAAAGATTCTACAAAGACAATCTAAATGATGAAGAGGAAGGGAGATAAAAGATCACTTTGTCTAAGTCCTCTCGAAGCTTTGATTTTCCCTCTAGGCATGCCGTTTATAATGATGGAGAAATTGGACGGGGGGGGGGGGGAAATTCAACCTCGAATTCAATGTCTCCACTTAGGGGTCGTTTGTTTGGAGGGTTTTCTGCATGGTAATTGACATTGGCATACAAAACTCATGTTTGTTTTACAGGTTTCAACATTTTGCCTGAGAATAAACTATTCACAAGCATCCTCATTACCCACAGACAAGGGTTTTTTACTCCCTTCCAAAACTGTAGGTTTTTCCCTTCTCCATTTGTTTTTAATTTTTTATATAATTTCATTTTGAATATAATTAATTACTTAGTTAATTAATATTAATTTAATAAAATTAATATAAATATTTTTTAATAAATCAATGATAATCTATTAAAATATTTACCTAACTTATTTTCACAATAAAAAGTTATTAAATGAATGCAATTATTTTTTTTACATAAACAATTAATTAATTAGCTAACAATATCTTAAATATATTTGTTTAGTAAACTAGGTTTAGTTAAATTTTATTAGTGCAGAAATTTATTTTCAATAACTATAATTGATTTTTTTTTAAAAATCAAACAATTATTTATTGAGATTAATTTTAATTTGATCTTTCGTTATAGACATATAAAAAAAATTTAGTATTTTTTATTAATATTCTTTATTAACATATCATATTTTTATCTCATTTTTTACTTTTTATATAATATAGTGTTTATTAAAATATATTTTCTTATATTATTTAATTAAAACTAAAATGACTAATGTTGAACTTAATTAATTATAAAAAGATTAAGTATTAGATTATAATTAATTTGACGCTCATTTAATATATTAATTGATTAATTTTAATTAATTAAGAATAAGTGATAATTTTAATTATAAATTACTTAATTTTTAAATATTATAATTATAATTATTATTGATCCTTAATTAATTAACTTTTAGAAATATATTGAATGATATTTACTTTTTAATTAATTAATGTATTACATTTATATAAGATTATCATACTTAATTTCATGAATTAAATACAAACATAAATTTTGTTCATAAAATTTTGATAGCATTACCCATGCACAACGAAACACAGTCATCTTTGATTCCCAGATATCTTATTCCCAATCACCTTTTATTCTCAGACATCTACAAAACCTTAAACCAAATGACAACTTAGTGTTAAAAGCCTTTTAACTTTCAATAGTTCATCAAGAAACTCTCAATCAACTTCGTTAAAAGCTTTCTCAATGTCAAGTTTAATGGCAATCCCCTCTATATGTTACCTTTATTGTTCGTCTAAAGAACTTATGTGATCGAGGGGTATGAAGAAGGTTCGCAATCAGATCTATAATCCATATTGCCTGCCACTTCTTCCATGAAAATATCTATTGTTGAAATATGGTGCTTTAGCCCTAATGGCATTTTTGTCTTTTTACTTTATGCCTACTTAATTAGGGTTTCTCCTCAATCTATTTATATCTAGGGTTGGGTCTCTTGTATGTATGACATTAAAATAATAAAAACTTCTCTATTGTGGTTTTTTCTCCCTATGTTAGGGTTTTCCATGTAAGCTTTGTTTATTCTCTTCTCCTTTCTCTTTACTTTTGAATATGGTATCAGAGCAAGATGATGAAACCCTAGCCCCAATAGAAGAAATTAAGTCATCAACCTTGGTAGGTGATGGAATGACGCAGAAGCAACCAATATAGTCATGATCTAGGCTGTCGTGGATCGATATCTCCAGATGGTCCTAAACCCGACGCAACAACAACAGCTGATGGGAGCCCAGCTGTCAAGCGGTTTCAACCCAGCAATCGCGCCGCTGGTCGTCCAGGGAGCCGCGCCATCGAGTAGTTTTAGTCCGATAGCCGGATTGCAGATCACCCAGACGCCGAGCGAATTTGTTCCAACCGTCACACCACGGATCTCCCAACCGCAGAAACCATCGGGCGATTCTATTCCAGCCGAATCGAGTCAGTCGATCGGATCCCTTCTCGCGTCCAGTAGCCAGCCAATCGCACCCAATAGCACCAATTCGTTCTCGCGTTACAAAGTTGCGGCTTCATCCAGCAGCAGCGTCGAGCGTTGTGGATAGTACCCAGAGCCGCCGATCAACCTATCCTTTAATGCCTCTCCGGTTGCACCTGTTCAGGAGCAATATCTCCCGCATGCCCCTGTTCAGCCTCGGTATCAAATGGGTAACTCCATGGGAGAAAATTCCATCCTAATCTCCTATGGGCAAAAACATCCAACATCGGAATCCCACGGGGAACTCCAATAGCAATTGGCAAGTCTCCAACAATAGATGGCAGCTTTTGGGGCGAATCTGAATGGCCATGAGTTTTCGAGTCTTCCAGTCTTCCAATCTATTCAACAGTTTTTCCTACTTTACCTACTGCAAATATTTTATCTGGGACCATAGGAAACTCTACAGGGATGATCACAGAAGAGAAGCTGAATGGCCAGAATTACTTCTCCTAATCCCAAACCGTTAAAATGGTCCTTGAAGGACGCCATAAATTCGGGTACTTGACCGGAGAAATACCGCAACCAAGCCCTAGGGATCCCCAAGAGCGTGTCTGGAAGGGAGAGGATTCGTTACTTCGGTTGATGTTAATCAGCAGCATGGAACCTCAAATTGGAAAACCCCTGCTCTATTCAGCCACTGCACGAGATATTTGGGATGCGGTCCAGAGGTTATATTCTAAAAGATAGAACGCATCACGTCTGTATACTCTACATAAACAGGTCCATGAGTGCAAACAAGGGAGCATAGATATAACGTCATACTTCTACAAGATGTCCTTATTATGGCAGGAGATGGATTTATGTCGAGAGATCATCTAGATTTGCTTACATGACGGAATTCAGTATTCGAAGATGGAAGAAATTGATCGTGTTTATGACTTCCTTATGGGATTGCACCCAAATTTTGACACAGTTCGAAGTCGAATTCTAAGGCAAAAGCTGATACCGTCTCTCATGGAGGTCTGCTCTGAGGTCCGGTTGGAGGAAGATAGATCGAGTGCTATGAATAGCTCTGCTGTTACCACTATGGAGTCGGCTGCTTTTGGGGTGAAATCCTCTGGATCGGACTACGACAAGCAGAATGGCAAAACACTTCTGGTATGTGAACATTACAAAAAGTCATGGCACACAAAGGACCAGTGCTGGACACTACATGGTCGGCCTCCCAATGGCAAACGTCGCCCTCCGAATGACAAGTCGAAGTCTGGCCGGGCTCTTGTGAGTGAATCTGTTGAGGAGATCGCACAACCTCAGGTGACCTACCTGGGTGACTCAAGTACCGTAGGGATCAAAACAGTCGTTCAATCAAGTAACCCTCAATCCTTTAGTTTCTTTGTTGAAGGGAATGAATTATGGATTCTAGATTCAGGAGCGATCGATCACTTGATTGACTCATCCGATCGATTCCTCTCATATTGTCCGAGTGCTGGAAATGAGAGGATTCAAATTGCAAATGGGTCCTTCGCTCCTGTTGCAGGAAAAGGTCGTTTGTCCCCGTTTCAAGGATTAGTTTTACAAAATGTGCTACATGTGCCGAAGATTTCTTACAATCTATTGTCTATCAGTAAAATAACCAAAGATTTGAACTGTAGAGTTATCTTCTCACTAGATGCTGCTTTGTTTCAAGACTTAAACTCGGGGACGACAATTGGCACTGCTCGATATGACATGGGCCTCTATTTCCTTTATAATGATGCTTCCTCTAGGAATTTGTTTAGGACTAGTCTTTTATCGTCATTTACTATTTCTGAAAATGATTATTTATTGTGGCATTTTAACCTTTGACATCCAAGAATCGAAACCAACACCAATTCAAGTTTAAGATCCTATTGTTTTAGATAGTGTTCTTGAAGGAAAGATTGGTGTGTAGAAGATGGTGAGACGAGCTCAGAGAAGGTTGAAACTACAGATGATAATGAGTTGCTGGAGGATCCTCAGGAGAATGAGAACCTGCCACAAAAGATTGAGTAGAGTCAATGTCCTGATACTAGAAAGAGGCTAGAAAAATCTAGCGATTATGATACCACTCTTGATATGCCAATCGCTCTACGGAAAGGAACCAAGTCATGCACCTAGTATCCAATGCATAGCTTTCTGACCTATAGTAATTTGTCTCCTGGTTTTAAATCCTTCACTACCCAACTGGATGCTCTAGCAATACCTACCAGTGTGCGCACAACCATGGAAGTTCCCAAGTGGAAAGCGGCAGTTATGGAAGAATTGAGAGCCCTCGAAGCAAATAAAACTTAGGATCTGGTGGCCCTCCCTAAAGATCACAAAACAGTTGGGTGCAAATGAGTGTTCACAATGAAGTATAAATCTGATGGAACGCTCGAAAGATACAAGGCCAAGTTAGGGTTCACTCAGACGTATGGGATTGACTATTCAGAAACTTTTTCTCCATTAGCTAAGTTCAACACGATCCGAGTTCTTCTGTCTGTTGCTGTGAATCAGGACTGGCCTCTACATCAACTGAATGTAAAAAATGTCTTCCTAAATGGTAAGTTAGAAGAAGAGGTCTACACGAGTCCTCCTCCGGGTTTCAAAGCAAAGTTTGGGAACCATGTCTACAAACTCAGAAAGTCCTTATATGGGTTAAAACAGTCTCTGAGAGCGTGGTTCAATAGATTCACGATGTTTGTTAAATCCCAAGGGTTTGTTCAAGGGCATTCTGATCATATCCTGTTCACCAAATGATCATTGTCAGGGAAGATTACTGTTCTGGTTGTTTACGTCGACGACATCATTTTGTCAGGTGATGATACGATAGAGATTGTTAAGTTGAAACAGAGGATGGCAAGCGAATTTGAGATTAAAGATCTTGGCAGTTTGAGATATTTTCTTGGGATGGAAGTGGCGAGATCGAAAGCAGGGATATCCGTGTCTCAATGAAAATATATGCTGAACTTGTTAAAGGAAACAGGAATGACTGGATGTAAACCCGTTGACACTCCTATTGAAGTCAATAGCAAACTAAGAAATACTACGGAGGGAGTTCCTGTAAATAAAGAGAGGTATCAACGTCTTGTGGGAAAATTGATTTACCTATCTCATACCAGACCTGATATATCATATGCTGTGAGTATGGTGAGTCAATTCATGTAGAGTTCGTATGAGGAACATATGGAAGTGGTAACTCGAATTCTAAGATATTTGAAATCCACCCCATGAAAGGGCTTAGTTTTCAGAAAACATGACAAACGGAGCATCGAAGCGTATACTAACTCAGATTGGGCAAGATCAGTGACCGATAGAAAGTCGACCTCGGGATATTGTACCTTTGTATGGGGAAATTTGGTTACCTGGTGGAGTAAGAAAAATAGGGTGTAGTTGCTAGGAGTAATGCTGAGGCGGAGTATAGGGCTATGAGTCTGGGAGTGTGTGAAGAAATATGTTTACAGAAAGTTTTGTTTGATCTTCACTAGGACAATCCTGGTCCCATGAAACTGCATTGTGATAATAAGGCTGTCATCAGTATTGCCAACAATCTTGTGCAACACGATAGAACCAAACATGTTGAGATTAACAAACACTTTATTAAAGAGAAGTTAGACCACGTCGTTATTTGTATTCCCTACGTTCCTTCAGGCCAACAGGTTGCAGATGTTCTCACCAAAGGATTACCGAGACAGACCTTTGAAGCATGTGTTAGCAAGTTAGGTCTCACTGATATCTACGACCCAACTTGAGGGGGAGTGTTGAAATTATGGTGCTTTAGCCCTAAGGACATTTTTGTCTTTTTATTTTATGCCTACTTAATTAGGGTTTCTCCTCAATCTATTTATATCTGAGGTTGGGGTCTCTTGTATGTATGACATTAAAAAAATAAAAACTTCTCTATCGTGATTTTTTCTCTCTGTGTTAGGGTTTTCCACGTAAGCTTTGTCTATTCTCTTCTCCTTTCTCTTTACTTTTCAATATATATATATATATATTTATAAGGAACAAATTTCTTTGATGTATGAAATTTACAAAAGGAGGGCACTTAGCCCTAACCAAAGGAGTTACAAAAGATTTCTCCAATTGGTCAAGAGAGATGTAAGATCATATGATTGGAAAACGATGTACATTTGCACCAAGTCATAGTGAGGTAGATGGTATGTTCAAAAAAGTGTCAAAAGACCTCCCTTTTTCATTGGTTCAACCGCTTCTTCAACAAAAATAAAGAAATATCTTTTCCAATGCATCTCTGTTATTTCTCCACCCTTCCTTTATACCGTTTGTCAAACTCCACTGCAAATACATTTTTTTTTCTATTTTGGAAGAAAGCGTTTAGGCTGCCATCAAAGACTAACTGTGGGTAAAACAAAGGCATTCTAGTTGACAAATATGTTATCAGAAAAGATGATAGTGGGTCAGGCAGCCATGAGGGCAAGATGGGAGAGAGCGCATTTTTTCCATTGCATTTTAGGGTACATTTTCTTTCATATCTTTTCCTAGTAAACAAAATTACACGAGGATTATATAAACTGAATGAAAAGAGGATCGTTGTCCAATATAGTGTCAATTCACCTAGATAATACTCTCACAACTAAATAGAATCTGGATTACTTCAGCATAAATTGTGAAAAGGCACCTACGGCAATTCCCACACCCCAACCCCCCCCCCTCAATTCGCTTGGCTGGCTTCAGATGCTTTTAATTGATCGCTCGTTTAAATCAGAGAGACGTTGTACGGTAGAATATTGTTAGAGTTGTCTTTCGGCAGATTTGGCATGAAAGGAACTCCATAATCTTTCAAGGCCAAATAGATCCTCTACTGAAGTTTTAGAGACGGCTATTTTGGTGTAAACATTCACAACCTTTCAAGAATTACAAATTAAATTTCATTGTTACAAATTGGAGAAATGTTATGTATTCCCTATAAAATGGGATCCCGTTTTGTATCTCTACGAATCATTTCATTCCATCAGTGGAATTGTGTCTTATCAAAAAAAATAAAAAATAGAAAATAAGCATACCTCCTCATATCAGCCGCCTTTGATGATCAACACTAACCAACAGATTCTGTAGACTTCTCTGATTTGTGCCTATAACCATATAAGAAACTTCCTTCTCAATAAATATTGACTACATTTCTATACTACAAACACCCTAGCTATCAATTCCGTTTAATAAATTGATATTTGTTGGGCTTGCTATTAAAGAATTTATAGGAGTAGACCACTGGTCGCTGAATTTACATCAGAATACCACCTAGCCCATTACCACATACCCGATTTTTTGTTTTCAGCCCTTTCATGAAAATCCCCACCAACTCAACATCAAAGAGCTTCGAGAAAGAAGCAGTGTGATTTTCTTGTGATTTTCAACGGTTCCAATACTGCCTCAAGTTGTTCTCTTGGTTTGTCATAGTCCAAATTTGTTAATCTCAAACTACATGAATATAGGTTTTCCAACCAACAAACCAAATGTCCCTCTATATTTACTATTACTTTAATTCCATAGATCTGTAGATTCAAGTGGATCCCCCAAAACCATTTTATCAGTAAGGCTAGATTTCTTTTTCTCGAATTGCCTCCTCCCTCTAGTGATTATGAAACTGCTTTCCATGAATCAGGTAACTTGATTTCCCTTGCCTGCTGCCATTCGAAGAAATTCCCTTATCTTCTTTCCTAGCATCCTTCCTTGCCATTAGGAACACTTGACATACATTAAGTTAGCAAGCTTTCCAAGACTAAGGTACACAAAGTTAAAGCACTCCTAGACAGGCACAAATTTTTTCAAATGTCCTTGTAAACTTTTCTTCAATTGGTCTCCAGAACTCCACTTTTCCGGGTATATGGTTGTTGTCTATCTCCTCTAAACAAGTCTCGTGCATGTCTACATATCTTTAAAATCAAACTACAAAAACTTCATATCAGGGAAAAAAAAGAGAGAGAGAGAAAGAAAGAAAATTAGACCTTACAAATCACGTGTCTGTCTACGTTGGTTACATATCTAACAAGTAACACCGATATATTGCTCAAACTATAGTGCATGTTTCATTAGGAGAGTACTATAAATTCTTTCCACATTGGACTTGATTACCAGTAAAAGAGGCAAGGGTGAAGTACAGCATTCAGTAAAATATTTCCTGTAGGTAGGGTCTAGGAACTAGGAAGCACCTACAAATCCCCAAGGCAAGTGTGAGAATGTCCAGCAGATAACCAGCACTAGATACGGGGCTTTTTTTTTTATAAGAAAGAACCACTTTCATTGAGAAAAAAATGAAAGAACACAGGGGCAACAAAAACCAACCCAGAAAAAAGGAGGAGAACCCACTATAAGAAGGGACTCCAACTATGCAAAACACCTCCTATAGAATAGTTACAAACACCTCCTATAGAATAGTTATAAGAAGGGACTCCAATAATGAAAAATTACTCCTATAGCAGTAGATATGGGTTTGACATGCACATTCTAACGGGTCTTCCAAATTTAACTTAGAACAAGTATACCACAGGATAGGGTTCGCAGTAGATATGGGTTTGACATGCACATTCTAATGGGTCTTCCAAATTTAACTTAGAACAAGTATACCACAGGATAGGGTTCGGTGTGTATTTATGCAACTATGTTTCATTAGAAATTTGTTTAAGTATTGTACAGAAAACATGGGAAAAAAATACTTTTTTAAGTGAATTGAACCTTCACCTGCATGCAAGCAACGATAAGAAATGTTTGCTTCCTCACCTTTTTTCAAAAGAAGCAAATACCAAATGGGAACTACTAAGAACTAATAATAACTCTACAACTGAAGATCATGTATGTACCTTCAAGAATCTGTGTCAGAAGAGGCTTCAGTCTACCATATTCAGCCATTTGTCGAATGTTATTCTCACACTTCTCCAGGTTTTCTAATGTTCTATCAGCATTTTCAACTGTGGAGATGTTCTCAGATTTGCTGCTCGACATTCCAACTAATATAAGAATAGCCCCATTAACTGAACCAATCTCTTCACACAAGGCTTCAGACTTGGAAAGCTCATACAGCAAAGCTACAGCTTCCTCCTTCTCCTTTGAATGCTCATGACGCAAGAACTTTACTACTGTGTGAAGAGTGTCACCTTCAGCTAATATATCCTGCCAAATGAAACAAGCGGTTCACAAAAACTCCGAAAGCATAACTGAGTTCAACATGCCAATGAAATCATGCTAACCCACGAATGACAACCTTACACTCATTGTCTTCTTGTACCACAATTCGAAGGGTTTCCAAAGCTCTAAACTGGACTTTTCGGCTGGTGCTCTTCAACAAGCTAACAATCATAGGGATTAACCCAGCATTTCGTGCGATGTGCCTTGACAAACCCTTTTGGCAGACATGCTGAACATACTTTAAAGATCCCAAAGTTTCTTTTTCTGGACTTCCCAAGTTAAGTGACTTACGAGCCATATCTAGCTGAACAGCTTCATTCCTAGCAGTCCACTCTTCAATAGTATTCCGCAGAGCAATACTGGGATTCAGATCCGTGTTTCTTAATTCTTTTAGTGTCATTGGACAGATTGGCCTCCTTCTACTTTCCTTGCATTCCTTGAACCACATTTCAATGGCCGCGCGTTCAAAGGTTTGCCCACTTTCTATAGTAACAGGATCCCGCATTACTTGCTTCGTTAAAGGGCACAAAAACGAGTCATAAATAGGTTCAATATGCAGTCTCGCATAATAACTGCTGTCATCTGATATACTTCCGGAGTCATCATAACTTCCATCCCAACTCTCTTTACTCTCTGCCATCCGATCTATAAATCAAGCCCTGAGAAACAGAGCCAGCACAAGATTGACTACACAGTAGAACGAGAAACCCAAATGGACTAAAGAAAATACCAATCCCAACAAACGCAATAACATCTAAAAAACATTTCAGGATTGAACAAAACAAAACAAAACAAAAGCAATAGCAACAACCATCAAATCAAACCTGCAATGGCTGCGACCCAATCGTGATCACGCGTGGCAGGGGAAGGTAAAAGCAAGCACATTAAAAAATTTTGAAAAGGCTGGCGATTCCTTTCAGTGGGGAAGAATCAGGGTAAGACTAATTTCCTGGAAGAACAATCCAGGAAGGCTCGTTGACCAAAGTGGACTCCATTAGAGGGTAATTGGCTGTTACCCATGAAAGAGGGAAGAATGATAGGAGTGAAATTGTCGTTGGTGGAGGTGGAATTGGGAGTTTTGTGAGGTCGCAGTGAGATGCGATGGTGGTATACGAGGAACAAGGAAGGGATGTGATTTGGGGGAAGCAACAGGAGCTTCCAAACAACCAAAAGAAGAGAGAGCGAGAGAGAGAGAGAGAGAGAGAGAGAGAGAGGATTTGACCGTAAGAGAGAGAGAAGCCGCAAGCCGCAGCAGAGAAACTTGACGAGAGATGGAAGAGAGACCCCACCATTCTCAGACCCGAGCGGCTGTGTTGCGACGAGTTCCAGCTCTACCCTCTGACCATCTGTTCCCACTCAACTCTTTTTGTTTCTTTTCCTCTTTTTTTTCTTTTTTGAAAGGGTTTCTCTTTTGTGTTTTTGTTCTTATCTTTTCATATTAGAAAGATCATTGTTCCTTTTTTTTAGTCGACTTGAATCTTTTACTAAAGGATATGTTATGTGATTCATGTGTACCTCGATAATTAAAAAGGTGTGTTTTATGTTTCACTTTTATGGAAAATATTTTTAAACTTTATCCTTAAACAATACTATTACACTTAATAATACTTCTAAATTTTTTAAAAGAAATCAAAATACCTTTATTTTTAGGCCTCGTTTACCTATCTATATCAAATTATTTTTCATTGTGTTTAACAACGTGTAATTGAATGATTACTAAAATACCTTTTTATATTTCTAATTAATTTTAGGATGCCTTGTTCACTTTGTTTGTACTTATTTTTATTTTATATATAACGAAATTTTTAATAATATAAAATCTATAGAATCAGTAATATATTCTTTGTTTTAAAAAAATAACAAAAGTCTCAGGACACAATCTTAAACCAAAGTGAGACATACCCAACTTGTCTAGTTTTGTTCAAAAAAAGTTGGAACCAGAGCAAGAAAAAGTATGAACAAGAGTGAGAGCAAGATCAAGCATGAACGAAAGTAAGATCGAATGCAAGAAAGGAATTGATCTATGAAATCACATATCAATTGGAACTCGAATTCAAGATGGGAAGTACGACATGATCAAGAGCGTGATTAGGCATGAGCAAGAACAAGATCAAACATGAGCGAGAGCAAGATCAATTGGAACTCTAATTCAAGATTTGAAGCCTAAACTTCATGGATTTTTATGGGATTGTTGATGGTGTTCATATCATGAACAAGTATAAAGTTTGATATGGGTTTTTTTTTGCTATTCATGTTGCAGAGGAGAAAGAGTAACGTGTTACTAGTTTTTTTCCAAAAGAGATCGAATAGAGAGTGAATTTATTTGAAATAATTAGGGAAAAGCGAGAGAGGTGGAAGGGAAGGTGAAAGTGTGGGAGGAGGAAAGCAAGAGAGGAAGTGAGAGAGTGGTAGAGGGAGGCGAGAGGGAGAGATAAAAATGATTTTAAAAAAAGATGAACGAGAAAGAAATGGTTAATGGTGTAAAGTGAAGAAAAAAAATATGCTTTGGGTCCATGTAATATGTAATGCAATCAAAATACAACCTATATTGGGATCAATTGGATTATAAGATTGGGTGTATTAAAAAAATGGTGGATCATTTTGATTCTCATCATAGATTTAAGTAAACAACCTCAAACATAATAGGGTGGGACCCACCTCTATAAGCAATCTTGAGTAGGAAACAGATATATTTCAATAAAGAGTGTAGAAGCAATTGAATTGCTCGGTCCAATTAGCTTGCCTCAGTCTCGGAGGCCTAGGTCGAGGCCAACTTGCCTCTCACTTCGATAATGTCAAAGATGAGAGAGTGAACCAATTGGCCTGTTTGATCTAACTGGAAAAAGAATATATTTTTTAGGTGAATTGAACCTTTTCTCTTTGGAGCATGTTCTCAGTAGATCCCTAAAGGATACCGTTACTTTCTGTGGTTAATTTCACTTGAATTGATGGTTTAAGAAACATCACCACCACAAAAAGAAGGGAAAAATAAATAAATTAATTAAGCGGACATTAAAATGAGTATTGGGTCAATCTTGGAATGGGTGAAGTAGTATAATGAACAATTAAGGTGATTTATATTTGTTTCTAGCTATCTATTGATTAGTTTTCCTTCACGTTATGTACCAAGTGCAAATAGAAATACTTATAATAAGGACTCGTTTGATAATGTTTTCATTTCTTGTTCCAAAAATTTGAAAAAATCCCTAAAAATGGGGTCAAAATTGATTATGTTTCTATATATTTTAAAGTTGTTCCTAAATTGTGTCATAGTTGAGACTTGGCTAATTGGTGAGGAAGAATGTCTAAATCATTTCTCAATTCTTATGGTCTTAGGATCAACTTTCACGTAAGATTTTTTTTATTTTATTTTTCTTTCTTTCTTTTATATTTCCCTTTTTTTCTAATTTTTTTATATTATTTCTTTCTTTTATTTATATTTATTTTATGAATGGGAAACAGGAAACAAGAAATGGGAACGTTGTCAAATGGGCCCTAAAAATCCCTCTAAAGTCAGTTTGATTTAATGTTTTATACATATTAGAGAATAAAAAAATGTTTGAGAATCAAAGATGACTATGTTTGATTATATATGAGAAATGCTATCATAATTTTATAAACAAAAATTATGTTTATATTTAATTAATGAAATTAAGTATTACAATCTTATTGATTTTAATAGATTAAATAATTACAAAATAATTATCGTTCCATGTATTGATAAAAATTAATTAATTAAAAAATAATGATAAATTTAATTATAAATATTTGAAAATTGAGTAATCTATAATTAAAATTAATCCATTAATATATTAAATGAACATCATATTAATTATAATCTAATTATTAATCATTTTTATAATTAAGTAAATTCATTATTAGTAATTTTAATTTTAATTAAATAATTTTACATTGATAGCCTTAATTGTAAGCACATATTACACTATTGTCTTCTACCTTCAATTTATTTTAGAAATAGCCCAATAGACTAGAAATTTTCACTAATGTTGGTGTCTATTTACCATTAAGGCCTCATCCATGATTGTTTATAAAATTAAAAAATTTTAAAAAAATCTAGGTTTTGTGTATCTCTCCCTCATGCAGCTTCGTGCCCTTTGATGTTCCTTTTTTAAAAAAGAAAAAAAATGTTAGAATCTCTATTATTTTATTCTTCTTTCTTTTAATTGACCCCTTTCTTCCTCCTTCATCTCTTTTTCTTCTTCTCGGCAGCACGAGTTGCAGACGACATTGTAGAGAGACTCACAACAACTATTAGTATTAGCCAATTGTGTGATCAGGGACTGAATGTGAATTTTACAAAAGATGGGTGTGTTTTCACGGATAATGCTAACTCACTTATCATGACACGCAAGAGATTTTCTGACAACTATTATTTATGGACTCCTATAGACACTATGCAACAATATTTTGTCTTTAAGCAAGATGAAACTTCCTTATGGCATAAATGATTGAGTCGTGTCAGTATTAAAGCTATACAAAAGGTCGTGACTAAACAATGTAGTGATCAGCCTTCCAAAGGTTAGTAGTCATGGAAGAATTATATGTGAAGAATGTCAAGTTGGTAAACAGATAAGAGTGTCCCACAAAAAGGTGTCGGTAACAATTACAGATCTTGTTCTTAAACTAATTCATGTGGACCTTATGGGTCATATGCAAGTGTAAAGCCTCGCTGGGAAGAAATTTGTCATGGTATATGTTGACAATTTTTTAAGATACACTTGGGTTAAATTCATAAGGGAGAAGTCATAAGCTTTCCACGTTCTCAAGGCTCTCTGTCTGCAACTGTAAAGAGAGAAAGGGCTAAACATTGTTCGTATATGTAATGACCACAATAGGGAGTTTGAAAATAGTCAATTTATTGAATCTTGCACCACTGAAAGGGTTCAACATGACTTCTCTACTCTCATCGCCCCTTAGTAGAAATGGTGTCCTTGAACGGAAAAATCACACTCTGCAAGAGATAACTCAGTCTATGCTTCATGCTTATGATTTACCTTATTAATTCTAGGTTAAAGCCTTGAACACTATGTGTCATATTCATAATAAAAGTGTTCTTCGTCCTGCACTGACTGAACAAATTATTAAATTTGAAAAAAAAAAAAAAAAAGCCCAACATCAAACACTTCCATATTTTTTATAGTTTGTGTTACATATTAGCTGATCGTGACCCAAAGAAAAAATGGGATTTAAAGAGTGATGAAAGAACTTTTCTAGGGTATTATGCCAATTGTCGAGCATATAGGGTCTATAACAAGCGTATAAAATATGTCATGGAATCATCAATGTTACTATAGTGATGTAAATGGTAGGAATCTGTTACCCAACCAGAGGAAGATGAAAATGAGACAAGCACTATAGATGTGTGTAAGTCAAAACTAAAAGTCAACAAAATTATGAAGAATCATCCTTTTAGCAACATCATTGGGGATCTTGAGGCAGGTATATCCACTAGAAAGAAAGATAAAGTGGATTACTGTAGATGATCGATAAGATTTGTTATACATCACTTGAGGAACCAAAAGATTTCAATGATGCTTAAAAGATGAATGTTGGGTAAATGTGATGCAAGAAGAATTAAATCAATTCGAAAGAAATTAGGTATAGACTCTGGTTCTTCAACCTGAGTATGGTAATGTCATTGGTACAAAATGGATCTTTAAGAATAAGTCTGATGCGAATGGTGCGATTACAAGAAATAAAGCTAGATTGGTGGCTGGAGTATACTCTCAAATAGAGGGTATTGACTTTGATGAGACATTTGCACTAGTGGCTCGACTAGAAGCTATTAGACTTCTTCTTGAAGGAACTAAAAAATGGGAATTCCATGAGCGGATTTAGATCGCTCCGATTTTCAGAGTGACCGGAATATAAATGATATACATTCTAAATAATAGTTATGCATAATAAAATTCTAGTTATGCATAATAAAATTCAACAACAGCATGCTCAATATACAATAAAACATAGGGAAGAGGTTCATTAATAGAGGAAGACGATCTTCGAATGTATGAACCCATGATAGTGGAAGAACTCCACCGATCTACCAGCACCCCAGCAAGGCTCTCGTCTGATACTGCACGATCCGGACGTACACGATCAAGAAGTCAGGGACAACACCACCAATAGGGAGACCCAGGTATCCTCGGCATCAAAAACCCAGAGAGTGGGCTCTGGTGAGTTTGGTAGAAGACGGAGGAGAAGAAATCGTGTAGACGACAAGCGCGCACGAGAAGAACTTCGCTATCGTATAGCAGGGACGCTTATCGTATAGTAAAACTACACGATCGTTTAGGAAAAATTGGACGATCGTTTAGGAAACTAATGTACGATTGTTTAAAAGACGCGTGAGTTAGACGATCGTTTAGATGACTGAGAAGCTATTGTATAGGCTCTCGACGATCAGTTTTTCACGTTTTTTTTTGGCGCGGGGATTCTTTTTGCACGACTTAATTCCATCACAAATTGAAAACAATTTTCAACTTGTATCCCGCCAGTTACCATAACCTTCGGTGCCCACGTTCCCATTTCCTAAACGTGAAAATTGGTTAATTAAAAATAATTAATCAATTAATTTATTTAATAAATATAATCATATTATATTTATATCCTATAGTTTGATATCATATATCTACTATAGTATTTTTCCTATATTTGATATAAATCATATTTATATCTAATTTCATCCAAAATAATGTATCTCATATATTTAGCCAATTATATCATATATAATTAGCCATTTCAATTATATCATATATAATTGTACTTCTTCTTGTCAGTTTGAACATTTCAAATTAACCTAAACACTGGCTCTCGACTTTATCTAAGCTACCCAAGTGACCTAATGGATCTGTGGCTCGAAGCTTCAACGGTACGTGAATAGCTGACTAAACTCTTTAGCCACAAGACTCACCATCCGTTAACTGTCAGTGATTCCACTAAAGACCAACAGCTGAACTCTTCTTACCATAGATATATTTCTGTGTCCATTGGATATAACCAATCATGAGTACGATGACCCTTCACAAATGCTCGTAAGTACAGCTGGGCCCCTGTAGTTACATCTCACTCCTTAAGTACCACTGATTCCTCTAATGAACAATACAACATAGTCCAACTATGTGTGAACACCTCTCGGCCCAAGAGAAGGTTTGTGAGGCCACATCGTTCAAGACTTGGAATCAGCCCTTAAGGGAGCCATCTATCTACTTACCTCTACGTCGGAAAAGGAGTGAATTCCTTCTTATGTAGTTGAGTTCCCAACTCCCAAATCAGACGTATCCCCAAAATGGTAGGTTCGAATCGACGACTTGGCCACTCGCACCCATACAAATCAAAGGACCGCCCTCAATGGTAGGAGTTCCCAATTCACTCAGGATTGAGGTCATGTTACCTATTGTCATCCTAGTGAAGTGAAGTATCTGTCATGAACGGTGTTATATAACGAGACATTAACACTTCGTTGTCAGGTCTTATACAAACTCTTTGTATAGGACACCCCCGTTCGCATGTCCCCAACACGAATAATCAGGATCAGATCATCTATGGCAAGCCACAACACTTGTGACCATTCCACAAAGCGGGCCGCGTCCGTAGCATTACCAGGATAAGGTTTCCCTCCTATATCCATATACTACAGACCATTCTCGTTAATAGTTGCCACATCTCTACCAATTCTCATAGTCATACTTCCATTGCTCAATCTGTTTAGTTAGGAGTAGGAGTTGTGCATAGTCCTTTAACTTCATTATTCTTTTATCCATTGCCACAAACACATTACTTCGCAACATTTAGTTACAAGTCCCTGAGTTCGACCTCGGATCACCCCGAGAAACTTGCATTATCGTTATACTTGGCGAGAAAGCAAGAAAACTTGTGGCAGGAATGCATGGTCATCGCATATATTCTTAAACGCATCTTGCATATTTCTTAGTCAACGCATGACCATCGACGCATGGAGATCAACGCATATCATAAGATGCACACATATTTACGCTCCATTTTCTATCCATCACCTCACGCCTCTAGCCTTCGATCATATATTTGCAAGACGCAAATCGCCTCTGCCTCCGACCTCACGCTTCCAGCTACACATCTTCGGTCTCACGCTTTCGGCCTCACGTCGATCTGCGGTCCTTCACGCCTCTGCCTTAGATCTGCCATCCTTCACGCCTCCACCTCCGATCCAATGCCCTTTACGCTATATCTTCGTCGTTCATTTCTTTTAGTACGGAGTTTTTGCTTTTCTTTTTTATTGATGATGTTGAATAAAAAATTTGCACTGTTAAGTCAATATTAAGATGAATTGTTTGTGTCTGTGAATGTGTGTTAATCAAATCACTCTTTGTGTTAATCAAATCATTTCTAATCACTGTCAATTTGCACTGTTAAGTCAATATTAGGATGAATCATGAGTAGTTAATCCTTAAATTATTCATTACTTAATTATTGCCTTACCATTATGTAACTAATTGAATTTTTTGTTCAACCTCACAGTGTCTCGAGAATAGTTAGATTCTTCAAAGCCGTTACAATGGACATGAAATCAGACACGGCCGAATCACCATTTTCTAACTTTATCGTGAGTAAAATAATTTAATTTTTATTGTGTACATATATTGTTTATGTGTGATTGATGATTGATCTTTATACATGAGTTGTTCTGAGTTAATTGAGAAGTTAGTGTTTTTTTTTTTTAATTGTATAGGTAGGTGTAATTAGTTGTTTACTAGTTTCATTTATTTTATAGATGGATAGCAGTAGTGGTAATGTAAGTGAAACCGGTAATAATGAAATGTCGCCTCCTTCTCCTCCTCCCCCTTCTAATGTTAGCCAAACTCCTAAAAATATACCACCCCTACCTCCTAAGTCCAATCGAAAGAGACCTAATAAACCAACTTCGTCTGTGTGGGATCATTTCACAAAAATGGAAGCGAGTGCTAATGATGGATTTGGGTGCAAGTGTAACTATTGTAGTAAAGATTACGCATGTGATAGTAATACTTGTGGAACTAGTACTTTATAGAAGCACTTAAGAAATTAATGTAAAAGTACTCATATAAAGAAGAAGAAAAAAGACCAACCATCCTAACTCCTGTACCTTCAAATGATGGAAATGGAGTCAATGCTAGTAATTTTGTGACGACATTGTTTAGCCAACAAGCGTATAAACTAGCATGCGCTAAGATGATAATTATGAATGAGTTGTCGTTCAAATTTGTTGAGTGATAACTTGTAGAAATACAAGTTATGTATGCCACCTTATCTAGATATTGCGGCCAAAATTTAGTAAATATGCACCTATTGTATGAAAATTAGCCTAGAATTACAATAATTATAAATGTTTGCAATTACACCCACTAATATCATAAAGATGGAAGACAAGCCGAATTTTACTCTGTTTTGCAGGAGACCAAGTCATCGCTTGCGCTCAAGGCTCACGAGAAACTGATCAACGCATCTCTGTCACATTACGCCCATCAATTAACAATGAAGAGACGATTACCGCAATGACAGCGCAATGCGACAGTCGATCTAGAGCTGTGTGCAACCGTATGCGGTAATAAAAACAATACCGCATGCGAATCCATGATCGAAAGATGTAGCTGAGCAACGCAAAAGTGGAGGATTGAGACATGTGTACAACTAACGGTTGTGCAGAATTGACGGTCTGATTGCATAACAGAAGGAATAATATCCCTCCATCTTCGGAATAACCATAACCATCAGTGGGGACCACACGGCTGGAGTCAAAGACCTGCATCTATAAATACCCCAAAGATTTTAGAGAAAACTCATGTTAGAGGATACGGGGTAAGTTCTGCAAAATTATTGAAAGAAAAGGCTGAGTTGAGTGATTAAGTGAATAAATCCAGGAAGAAGACGAGATAAGGCCGAGAGGTGAATCTCAGATCTAATCTACCAAACACCTCGTTGAAAGCTCTGTGCAAAGATCCCTGCTACTGGTGGAGCAAGTCTGAGAGGGAAGCTCTTCCTACCATCAAATCCATCCAATCCGGCAAGTAGATCTCCATCGAATCAGTGCCAAGACATTGGCACTTGTTTGTATCTGTTCTATCTCTTTCATCATTGTATTTTATTGTTTCTTTACCTCTGTATTCACACCATGTATCAAACGCTTAATAGAGATATTAAATGTTTCGATAGCTTTCATTTACCATTTTCTGTCTATTTCCATTCACCCGTCAATCACTTTCTTCATGATATCTTCTTAATTCCCTGATAAGCAATATGAATTAACCAAGTACTTAATCTGTGTTAAATATATAAAATGTGTTTAGCTAAGGCATGCTAGACGGCATCTTCACGTGTGAGAGTAGAAGTGAAGATGCCATTCCGACCTATCGAGAGAATGTCAGAAGAATGCGTTAACTAAAGCAAGTAGTACTTCCAGACATGGAAGCAACCTTGTGTTCATTACGTTAATCTCTGTTTCACTACACACATGTGGGAGCGTGGCCGATCACTGAAAGGTGTACGCCAAGAAAAGAGCGGAACAACATTTGTAGCTTCAACGCAATTGAGAACTTGCGTTGTTATATTCTTTGTCTTTGTCTTTCTGTTCTGTTCATAAGACTTGTCGCCGCATTCCACGTCTTTGCACAACTTTCACAGCCAGCTTTGACCCCAGCATCTTGTAACACAAAACCTGTATCTTGTATCATCTAGCTTAGGTTTATTGTATTTCATTTTATTATCGCATCTTTACTGCTTTATTTTATTTTTATCGCAATTTATATACCTGTACAAACACATTTTTAAAGATTGAAAACCTGGTCGCATATATCATGAACATACCACAATAACCTAAATCAGTCCCCGTGTTCGACCTCGGATCACACCGAGAAACTTGCGGTGGAATTACACTTAGTTCCATCGTAAGGAAACTTGTGACAACGCATGGCATACTACGTGAACACTCATCCTTAATGCATATCTAACAGTAGTATCGCATCATTTCGAGCATAGAACATCATCAATCATATCTATCAAATTTTGTGTCACATTGAGATGGAGGGTTTTAGACACTTTTGTAGTGTTTTGTGTCCTAAGTTTAATGTTCCATCAAGAGTAACAATTTCTAGAGATGTATATTAGCTTTATCTTGAGGAGAAAAAAAAAAGTTGAAATCATTTGTAGTTAAAAGCTCTCAAAGAGTTTGTCTTACTACCGAGACATGGACTTCGCTACAAAATGTGAACTACTTGGTCATCACTACACATTTTATTGATTATGAATGGGTTTTGCATAAGAAGATTTTGAGTTTTTGTCAAATTGTTAATCATAAGGAGGAGACTATTGGAAAGATGATTGAGGGTTGTTTGTTGGAATGGGGGATTGAATTTTTTTTTCCATCACTGTTGATAATGCAAGATCTAATGATGTGGCTATTTCTTATGTTAAGAGAAGACCCAAAAGTTGGAAATCTGTTGTTTTAGACGGAGAACTATTACACATGAGATGTTGTGCCCTAATGTGAATAATGGACTGAAAATATGCATGATTCTATTGCCAGTGTCTGTAATGCTGTGAGATATGTTCGATCATCACCTAGGAGAATGAAAAAGTTAAAGCTTGTGTGAAATAAGAAAAGAATCAGTGTAAGGCTCTTGTTTGTTTAGATGTGGCAACTAGGTGGAATTTTACTTATTTAATGCTTGAACATGCAACTAAAATTGATGAAGCTTTTAGAACTTTAAAGGAGGAGAAAGATGACTCAGATTTTGTTGATTAGTTCGAGGAAAATAACTGTGGAAATAAAAGATTGGGGCCCCGAAGTATATCTAATTGGTTGACTATAGGTGTGTTTATTAAGTTTTTAGGTTTTATGAAACCACCACAAAGATAAGTGGATCTTCATATGTGACTTCTAACGTTGGTTATAAGGAAATTAATAAAATTCAATTTGCTTTAAACAAATGGAGCAATAATACCAACTCTGTTCTAAGTATGATGGCTATGAATATGAAGACAAAGTTTGATAAGTATTGGAGTTCGCTTGAAAAAATGAATAAAATGATGTTTATGGCTATGGTGATTGATCCTCGGTACAAGTTAAAGTACTTGAATTATTGTCTTCCCGATGTTAATGAGAGTGATGTTGTTAAGGATATGGTTGAGAGTATGAAATTATATATTATATCGTCTATATGACTTTTACAAATCACATAACACTTCATCTCGAGGTAGTCATAGTACCAATGATTCTCAACAATCAAAGACTGTCACTATAAATGAAGATGATCATGGTGTGGACGATAAAATAAATGATCCATGGATAACTTTTAAGAGATTGAGAGAAGAAGAAAGTTTATTGGAAGTGGAGAATGATTTTACTTCTTATTTTTTTGACAAGGATATAGAAGATAAAGATGATTTTGAGATTTTGTACTGGTGAAAAATGTATGGCTACAAATATCCCATTTTATAAAAAAATTGTTCGAGATGTTTTGGTGGTTCTGATATCTACAGTGGTTTCTGAATCTGCGTTTAGTACAGGAGGGAGAATTCTTGATTCATTTCGAAGTTCTTTGACTCCAAAAATAGTAGAGACTTTGATATGTACACAAAATTAGATTCGTGGCAGCTCAATGTTACTAGATCTCCATCCACGACTTGAAGAGTTAGAGGCTTGTGAAAATATTGAGTCATGTAATTAAATGAATTTTTTATTGTACATATCTAACCTGTTTATTGTACATATCTAACATGTATTATGCTCAAATAATTAATATATTTAGTTTTGCATGATTTGTTTTTTAGAAAACTCATCAACCTCTGTTGTTTTGAAATAAGGAATTGGATTTGGAGCATAGTGATAATTTTAATTGTAAGTTTTACTACCATAAGATCAATTATTATTATTACTTATAAATGATCCTCTTGGTTTAATGTATTTGTAATTTTTACAGGCATTGAGAAGTGAAAAGACCATAGATGAAGAAAAAAACTCACTCAAGTCATTCGTTATGCCTCATGGTGTAATAGGCCAATAGTTATTATTAAACTTGGGCTTTTTGTTTCTATTTTGAATGATTTTGAATGTAGACTTTGAATATTTTAAGTATGGACTTTGAATTTGAACATTTGAATTATTTGAGTTAGTTTCTTTTGAAGTTTATATTGAATTTATAGTGGTTGTATTTTAATGTAAATGCCAAAACTTTTGCATAGACTATATGTTGTTTGATTATTAAATTTTTAATAATTTATGTAATATATTTAGAATTAGTTCACTTCTGTAAATATGAAGGTTTATTGACTCGCAAAAATCAAAATTTTCAATAGAAAAGGAAGTAACTAAAAAAAACAGTCAAAATTCAAAAAAAAAAAAAAAAAAACCAGTGACCTAACCCGACTCAACCCAAAAATTTTGGGTTGGGTTGGGTGGACTCTTAAAAAATGAACCGATAAGGTTCATTTAAAGCCAACCTAAATTTTTGGGTTGGTCCACAAAATTCCTCTGACCCGGCCCAACCTGACCCATGTACACCCCTAGTTCATACCATGCATAAGGGGCTTGTTTCAACCCATACAAAAACCTTTTAAAGTTTATAAACATGATCTGGACATATAGGATCCACAAACCCCTTGGGTTGTTCAACATAGACCTCTTCATTTAAGTACCCATTTAGGAAGGCACTCTTGGAATCCATCTGATAGAGCTTAAATTTCAAAAGACATGTTATACTTAGAAGTGTTGGGGTTGATGCCCTAAAGTCTTGTGTCCTGTAGTTTGTAAATAGTACATACGAACACTAGTGATTGTTAATATATGATATTTACTTCACATCTTGTTGTTTTGCTCATTTACTTGTTTTAGTTGTTTTACCACAAACCAATAAACATCAAATCCCTGGTTATCTGTATATGACTCAAGCATGATAAAGTTGTTATTGAAATTGTAATCTTAAATCCAATAAACTAAGGTCCTGAGGCTATTTAATGTAGATTAAACTTTATGTTATGACATAAATGTGGATCAAGTTTCAAATATATAGCCAAAATGGTCTATAGTATATGAATGAGGTTGGGCGCCTTGTTCTGGGGACACTATGGATGCGACCCACTTTGTAGTTAGTACAAATAATGTGATCCCAGTGAACTATTTAAGCTATCATTGTGATTGATCCGACAAGTACCGCTAAGTCGGGTAGCGGCCGCCTATTGTAGAATCATCGATAACCTGGCGGGACGAAATCCGGCAGCCAATTGCTGGCTCTGAAGAAAAGTCACAATATTCAGAAACGAGGTGACTCATTCATCAGTAGTAGGAGAAGATGTATTGGATGCTATCCTTTCCTTCTTATGCAATAAGTTTGCATAAGATTGAACCATGAAATAGTCACTTTTTACGTTCTAAATGTCGTTTTATGTATAAAACTGACTATTTTGTTAATTGATGACCTAGATAACTTAATGAGACCTGAGCTAACTATGAATTCCTATTCTCGGAATTATCCTTAGATCTTCATAAGTGAGGGCAGCTCATCATCGCTAACCCAATAAGCCTCCAATTCCAGGGGTAAGATCGGGTGGATAGCTGGGAATATAGGGTGCAAGACGAAATTCACTCCTATCCGTTATAGGGATAGTACATAGGTTGTTCCCTTTAGTACTAAATCCAGGTCTTGAATAAGAGGCCCCACCCTCTCCTTGGCCCGAGAGGGATTCGGTTTATAGGTTGGACCTTAAACCAATTGTTCATTAGAGGATCAGTGGAACTTAAGGAATAAGATGTAGTCTCGGGGATAAAACGGTTTTTATGACCCAGCCGAGATTACGAACAACCTGTGAAGGATTAACTTAATAATCATGGTTATATCAAATGGACACAAATATATCTATAGTGAGGGGAGTGCAACTACGAGACTTTAGTGGAATGACCCGTTAGTTAACGAATGTTGATTAGCTTCGTCTAAAGAGTTTAGCTAGCTAATCTCGGATCATTGGAGCTCATGATCTATAGGTCTATTAGGTTCCCCTACTAGCTCATATGGAATAAACTTAGAACAGTATGATAGAACAATTCGAATTGTTCGAATTAAGTAGAGAGAGAGAAACCGACAAGTATATGTGATATAGTGGTCAGGTTTTTCAGCTTAGAAATACAACTTTAATATTTAAATGTGATTTAAATATTGAGAATGTGAATATGTTCATATTCAGAAGCTCGGAAATAATGGAAATGGTCAAAGTTGTAAAAAGTCAAAAAGTTGTTTTTTGACTTTGAAAAGTCAAACTTTGACCGACCTTATATTCAAATGTGATTTGAATTTCGAAAAAATGAATGTGGATTCATGCTCGGGAGGTCAAAATTAGTCAATACGGATAAAATCATAAAAAAGTCAAAATGTTGACTTTTTGGTCAAAGTTTGACTTTGACCAAATGACTATTTTGCCTTTTGACTATAGTTAGTGGGAAAATCCAAACTTTTGTTGGATAATTCTACTAATAAAATAGTGGGCTAGGTGTTGGCTTATAGTGGAGACATTAAGCCAACTAAGTGAGTGGATTCTAGGTGTTGGGTTTTTTGTGAAGTTTTTTCATGCAATTGTTGCATGCCTTTTTTCTATAAATTGGGCTTTTCAATTGAGTTAAAAGACTTTTACCATTTTGAAAATTAGTTTTTTGATATTTGGACTGGAAAATTACAACTTTGTGAAAAACAAAGGAAATACCCAAACCTACTCAAAATTCCATACTTTATTTTCATCTCTTTTCTCTCTCTCGGTTTTTCTTTATCCACCGGATCCCACAACTAGGTTCTGAGTCCAGAGGATAGTAGGTCAACTCTAGTGGTGGTCCAAAAGAGTTCGGGTCGAGATTCAACGAGGAGAAGCGGCTTTCGGGAGCTTCAAAGGTAGCATCTCTACACTTTTAATTCACTGTTTTTCCTTCAATTGCATGCTATTTTCCTTTAATTTAGAAGCAATTAGAGTGTAATTAGATTCCAATTCCGCTGCGTATGTCTCGTATTCTATCAGAAGGAACCTCTATAAATTGGCCAAAAATGAACTTTGAATTAAAAAAGATAACAATTGCGGGGGTTTGTTTGTGAAGAAACTAACTAAAATCAAAGCAAAGATAAGAATTGATAGGAAAATTTTAGTAATGAGAGAAATGATAGAGATTATACAATAAATTTCAATGGGAAAATGAATATTGGGGATTTTTTTTGTAGATTTAAAAAATTCTATCATGAACTTAACAAAATTCATGCAATTAAGTTGTTCCATAGTTCATTAAGGAAGTACCCTAATGCCTTAATTAGCCAATTAAACAATTAATTCTAATTTAGTTCTTAATTGCTTCCTAAAGACATTCCACAATTAGTCCCTAAATTACGTTAAACTCATGGGTTTTCTTAACTACGATAGTTCTTGAAATCAAAAGACTGAAAATTCAAGCTTAATTGTATGAATGTTATGAATTAGTAGGTTCTTTCAAGAAAATAGGAAAAGAAGTCCAAGGTTTTATCAAGATTACTAATTCTTGCAACCTAATTATAATTTTTTATAGAACCATGTAATTTTGCATAGAAAATCAATTAAATTTGAGTTGTCAATTCATTTTTAATCAATTTATTCAAGATCTCAGCAAGAACATTCAAGAACAAGTAATTACATGAAAGAATTCAAAAAAAAGTCTCAAGAAAATGCTAATCTACATAATTCACCAAGAAAAAGACTTACCTACTCATGGGGATATAAATTCTTCAAGAAATCTATTAAGAATTGCATAATTGGTACAAAGAATGAAGTAATTTTGATAGAATCTCTCTAAATTTTACAAAGAATAGCTCTAGTGTTCATGAAAATCGAAATCTCTCTATAAAAAAATGTGAAATTCTCCTCCTTTGTGAAGTTTGAAACTGAAGCTTTTTGTATTGAAGAGGGTCGCAGTGTTGCAACCCTACAATTATGGAGTCCGACGGTCACTTGCGCAGGCGCGAGTGCACATTTTTATTTTTCCATCATTCTCTAGAGTGTTGCAATGTTGTGTAGAGTGTTGCGATGCTGGCCTGCTTTGCAACAAAATGTAGTATTCTATCCTTCAGTGTTGAGCTGCCATTGGGTTACATTATGGAGGGAGCGTTACGATGCTCCGAGCATTGATGAAGTGTGTAAATTTGATCCTTTTGAGGGTAGTGTGGTAATTTGTAATTGATCTTCTTCTTAAGTGATCATTTTGGTCTATTTTGGCTCGAAGTAGCTCCATATTTGTTGTGATGAATCCATTGTTGTCGAGATTAGATTTTACCTATAAAATATACATTTTAAGCAAAGAATTGAAGTAGAATTGAGGGAATTAACATAAAAAACATAGCTCTTTTCAAGACCTAACAAATGTACAATTGAACCTAATAACACATTCAAAACAATTCAAATCTTAAAAAATATGGAAAAATATATGGTTAATTTATTAAGAATATGTATAAAATAATGAAAAACAATTCAAACATTTGAATAAATTTAAAATTTGATTAGATAAATGAAAATTGATAATCTATGGATATTTAAAATTTAAATTTGGTAGAAAGATATAGATATTTAATTCAAGTGAGATTAATTCGAAAAGTGGTTAAATAGAATCTAAATTAATAATAAAATCTGCATTGAAATGTTAACTACATCAGAAAAATCAAGAAGTGTGGTTATTTTGAGAAAAACGGTTATTTTTAGTTTTTCAAACGAATCGATTGAGGGGAAGGTGGAGAATTAAGGCATCAGCAATTACCCTCTATACAGAACCCCGTCATTATTTATGATTATGCATTTACAATGTATTTGTAATTTCATCAATAACAAAAGCTACGAACTAGATAAGCGTAAAACAGGGATTGAAAATTCGTGGCCATGTGCATGTCATGTGAATTGCCATAAATCTTATTATTTGCCAGTTTGCCATTTTTCAAAACCAAACCCCAAAAATGTACCATACGCTTCAATTCCCCTTTATTTTTTCCCCTAATGTAAGCCACGTTGTAAGGGCCTAATATTAATATAATTTGTTATTCTTTATTCTTTTTGTTACATGCAGATTGACCTATCTAGGGTTTTCTCTTGCACCAATTATCCCTCCAATGGCCTTTCTTTTCTCATTCCCGTATTACCTTTCATTTTGTTGAAATGCTATTAGAGCCCATGTCAAACGACTAAGAGCCTTCAAATATTATTTTTCCTTTCGTCATCTTCTACTTATTGTTAGAGTTCAGTCTATGAGCACCTAATCATCTGCGATAGGAATTGAGGAATCAGTGGCGTTAGCTTCATTTTTTTCACAGATGTTTAAATCGGGTAACAAGATTTCAATTGTCAAGCTTAGTCATGATAACTTTCTTCTCTAAAAATTTCAGGTTACGACTGTAACATGAACGTGAACCTATCAATTCACGCATGTCTAGCGGCCCGAAGGCACACCGTCAAACATGAAACTAGACCCATCAGTCCTTTGAAATAAAAACATGCATCAAGGCAAGATGGTAAATTGCCCTATTGGTCTATCATGCGTCGCATACATAATTTCAGTATTGTTTCTGCCGCACAGACCATAGCATAACATGGAAGTTGCTCCTAAATCTTATAACGGACATGCAAGAAGTATAACACAAAGATAAAATCATGCTTCTAAAGTCCGTTAATTAACTTGAGGAATCGATTGTATTTCGTCCTTTGTTCTCCATAGCAACTGGGGAGATGCGCATCCAAAAGGAGAAAGATTACCTCGCTTAGAGGCAGAGAAAAGAGTCGAGTCGATCAGGCTCGACGACCGGGTAAATCTAATCTAGGCCGCTTGGCACGAAGGCACCAATAATAGTACCACTTACCTCAAATTAAGTCAAGGACAGTTATCTTGACAACCAACTCCAACAATTTACTTGAACTAAAACTAATGAAAGGACCGAACGATCGTAAATCCTCCTAGAAAGAATACCATCTCCATCCTCCTAGAAAGAATACCATCTCCAAACTTTGAATAGTAAATGTTCAAAAACTTATTTCCCTTGTTGGATAGTAACAAGAAACGCTCCCAAACTTCAATCCAAAATATCAATTTCAGTGACAATGGTATCAATAGTAGTGGCAACCACAGATAGGCAGCAAGTGTTACTGTCGGACAACATTAATTGTTTAGGTTAGCGGCTGGTAGTGAGGGTCTTGCATGAGGAGGGTTTGTGAGAGTGAGAGAGGAGAATTTCTAGATTTATAGATTTTATTCAGCAACGATTATGAACAAACCAAAGCTTCAAACAACGATCCAATCATTCAAAATGAAACTCTATATGTCTCGAACAGACTGACCAAATTTGAGCACGATCCAATGATTCAAACTCTAGCATGCAACAATTTTGTGAAAATTGTCGCTGAAAAACCGAATTGTTTTCTCCCTGATTTTTTGCCTCTTTTCACTCTCATTTAATTTCGAAAAATCTCAATTCTTTTATTTTTTTTAAATTTTGAAAAGATAAATAAAATATTTTATAACAATATATCCAAAATCTCCAAAGATTCTATTAAATTAATGAATCAATTAACTTTTCAAATTATCTTAATTTAGGCTTCAAAAAAAAAAAATTAAATGGTATAAGATCCATCATTTTGATACAAATTAAATATTTCCAAATATTTAAATCAATTCAAAACTACATAGAATTAATTTTCTCCTTATTTTTTTTTTAAAGTTGACCCTAAACTCCAAAATCAAAGGGAAGCAAAATTCAATATTTTCAAGATAATTAGTTTAAATATATAAAATTAAATTCAATTTAACCAATAAAATTTTTTCAATTATTTCAATTTAATCTCAATTCCCCAAACTAAAGGAAAATTTAAACTCGATAATTTTAGATAATTAACTTAAATTTTCATGAATTCGGGATGTTACAAAGTGCATGAGGTAGGTATGAATATTTCATCTCTTTCATAGATGATTATTCTAGATATGGGTATATATACCTAATGCAACATAAGTCTAACGCTCTTGAAGAGTTCAAGGAGTATAAGACTGAAGTTGAAAGCTTGTTAGGTAAAAAGACTACGATCTGATCGTGGTGGAGAGTATATGGACTTAGAATTCCAGAACTATATGATAGAACATGGAATCACGTCTCAACTCTCCTCAGGTACACCTCAACCGAATGGTATATCAGAAAAGAGAAACAGAACCCTATTGGACATGGTTCGGTCTATGATGAGTTATGCTCATCTTCCAGACTCGTTTTAGGGATATGTCGTAGAGACTATAGTTTACATTTTGAACAATGTTACCTCAAAGAGTGTTTCTGAAATACCTTTTAAGTTATGGAGAGGCTGTAAAGGTAGTTTATGCTATTTCAGGATTTGGGGATGACCAACCCACGTGTTTGTGGCTAACCCTAAAAAGTTGGAACCTCATTCGAAAATATAACTATCTATAGGTTACCCCAAAGAAACAAGAGGTGGATACTTCTAAGATCCAAGTGAGAATAAAGTGTTTGTATCGACAAACACTTCCTTCTTAGAAGAAGATCACATTAGGGATCATAAGCCACGAAGTAAACTTGTTTTAAATGAGATTTCTAATGAGACTGCTTAGACTTCAACAAGAGTTATTGAACAGGCTAATAGATCAACAAGAGTTTTTTATGTCAATTCATCTAGTCAACCATCTCAAGAGTTGAGATTACCTCGATGTAGTAGAAGGGTTGTGAACCCACCTGTACGCTACATGAATTTAACAGAAGTCCAAAACATCATATCAGATGATGGAGTTGAGGATTCGTTGTCTTATAAGCAAGCGATGGAAGATGTTGAGAAAGATGAATGGATTAAAGCCATGAATCAGTAAATGAAGTCTATGTACTTCAATTCTGTCTGGGAACTTGCAGATCAACCTGATAGGGTAAAACTTATAGGTTGTAAATGAAGGAACTCTTATTCAAGAATATCTCCGAGCGGAAGCGGATCTTTTTCAATTCATTGTGATAGAATTACCACATATACATTCAAACATACTAATATGCATTCATAATGCTAAAGAGATCAAGAGGTCATACCAGATGAAGATTTCTTCTTCGCAGCGAGCCTAAAACCCAACCGTCTACCTTGAACAATCACCACTCGAACAAAAGAAAACGAATATGAAACCACCACTCAGAGCCCTCAATATTCTTGGAGTGAGAGTCCAAAGTGTGGGCTTTGTTCGGATTTGGTAAAGGGAAGGAGGAAGAGAGATCGTATTCAACGATCAAGCAAGTGGGAGATGAGGTTGTCTATCATATAGACAAGATGCTTGATCATTTAGGTGAAGTATACGTTTGTGTAGGAAAAAGTAAGCGATCATCTAAACGATCGTGTAGGAAAGGGTAAGCGATCGTCTAAACGATCGTGTAGGAAAAGGGTGAGCGAAGCGATCGTCTACACGACCGTGTAGGAAAAAAAGACTAAGCGATCGTCTATATGATCGTTTAGTAAATATCAGGAGCTAAACGATCGCTTCAGAAAAAGGTAAACGATTGTTTAGTTAATAGCGCACGAAGGTATAAACGGTAAGCAATCGTTTAGCAATATTGTATATGTAAGCGATCGTACAGGCACTATCGTACAGGAACTGATTTTCTAAGCGATGACACTCTCTTTAACACAATGTCCGCGTATCTCATACTTAACACACCGTCAGCTATTTATGCATCTCAAACTGATCTTTCAATACACTCATCCGTTATTAGAACAGAAGAGACGCCGTCCCATTTCCTTTATTACCATCCAATGAATGTGATTTTATCATATTCGTAATATATAAATTAATATCATATATTAATCATAATATTTTTCTCTACTAGATATAAATCATATTTATATCCATTTTCCTCCAAATTAATGTATCTCATACATAAAGTTAATTATATCATATTTAATTCACTCATTCAATTATATCATATATAATCAAATTCCCTCTTGTCAATTTAAACATTTCAAATTGACCCAAAAACTGACTCTCTACTTGTATCCAAGCTATCAAGAAGACCTTATGGACCTATGGTTCGAAGCTCTAACGGTACGTGAATAACTGACTAAACTCTTTAGTCACGATATCCACCATCTGTTAACTATCAGGCATTCCACTAAAGATCGACAGTTGAACTCTTCTTGCCATAGATATATTTCTTTGTCCATTGGATATAACCAATCATCAGTACGATGACCCTTCATAAATACTCGTAATTACAACAGGCCAATTTACCACTTTGCCCCTATAATTACATCTTCCTTCTTAAGTACCATTAATCCCTCTAATGAACAATATAGCATAGTCCTACTATGTGTGAACACCTCTTGGGCCATGAGAAGATATGTGACGCCACATCGTTCAAGCCCCGGGATCAGCCCTTAAGAGAGCAATATATCTACTTACCCCTATTTTAAGGAAGGAGTGAACTCTATCTTGTGAAGCTGAGTTCTCAGCTCCAAAATCAGACGAATCCCCAAAATGGTAGGTTTGAGTCAGTGCTCTGGCCACTCGCACCCATGCAAATCAAAAGATCGCCCTCAATGGTAGGATTCCTAACTCACTCAGGATTAAGGTTATGTTACCTATGGTCATCCTAGTGAAATGAAGTCTCAGTCATGAACGGGGTTATATGACAAGACATTAACACTTTGAAGTTAGGTCTTATACAAACTCTTTGTATAGGACGCCCCCGCTCGCATGTCCACTATATGAATGATCAGGATCAGACCATCTGTGACAAGTCACAACATTTGTAACAATTCCACAAAGCAGGCCGCGTCCGTAGTGTTACCAGGATAAGGTTTCCCTCCTATATCCATGTACTACAGACTATTTTGGTTGTCACTTAAGACATGATCCACTTGTATGTCACTACATACATGCCTATGAAGGTGATCCTTTGATTTGTATGAGTGAGAGGTGGCCAGATCATCGACTCAACAAGCTTACCATTTTGATTCGTCTGATTAAAGAGCTGGGAACATAGCCACACAAGAAAGAATACACTCCTTCCCCAATGTCGGGGTAAGTAGATAAATTGCTCCCTTAAGGGCTGATTCCGAGGCTTGAACAATGTGGCGCCACACCCTTTCCTGGCCCGAGAGGAGTTTGATAATAGTTGGACTATGATTTATTGTTCATTAGAGGGGATCAGTAGTACTTAAGGAGTTAGATGTAACTATAGGGGCAAAATGGTATTTTTGGCCTAGTTGTATTTACGAGCAATTTATGAAAGGCCACTATACTGTTTATTGGTTATATCCAATGGACATAGAAATATATCTATAATGCGAACAGTGCAACTAACGGTCTTTAATGGAGTGGCCGTCAATTGACGGATGGTGAATAATTTAAATTAAAGAGTTTAATTAATTATTTACAAATCATTGGAGCTTCAATTTACAGGTCCATGAGGTCTCATCGGTAGCTCAATAGGATTTAATGAGAATTAGTTTTTGGATTAATTTGAATTGTTCAAATTAATTGAGAGAATTAATTATACGTGATATAATTAATTTAATTTAATTATATATGATATAATTACTAAAATGTATTTGATACATTATAATATTAAGTATTTATGAGAGGAAATAAATATTTGAATATGATTCAAATATTAATTATATGAATTGGATTCATATGGTTAAAATTTATATAAATGTGATTTATATTAAAAGTGATTGATGAGAGAAAGTTATGTTATATTTGATATAACATATAGTTTAATATATATTATATGATAAGATAGGTATTATATGAATATATATTACATAATTTATTGAATTAATTAATTAATATTATTTTATTTATTTATTTTTGAATTAATGTTATTTGGAAAGGAGTTGTAACTCCATTCTCCCTCTTTCTCTCTAGATCGTGTATGTGGGTTGGTTACACTTTTTTCTTCTATGTGTGGTGAAGAAAAGAGACAAAGAAACTTTTTTTGGTGTTCTGATATCTCAGGTTTTCCCCTGCTTTTTCTTTTCTTATCCTCTCTCAATTCCTTCCCTCACCAAAATAGTGTCACTCCTCCTGGATTCTCATCTAGAGAATACTGAGGTTGAATACTTCAGTCGGAGAAAAATTATTTTTAGCTCTTACGTCCCTAAGAGTTCACACCGTGAGATCCATACTCGACTTTGCGTCGCCCTGGGCATAACATCCTTTGCAAAATGTTTGTATGAGTCAATAACAATCATTTATTAGTTAGTTTTTTCAAAATAAAAGTCTAAAATACATCGAAGCCAATCAGTTAAATGACATGCATAAAAAAGAAACGGAAAGAATGCAAAAAGTTAGAATATGATAATTTGGAATATTAAAAATTTAGTTAATTTTATTCATGAAAATAAATTATAAAATTTATGATTTTATTTTAACTACATTGAGAACTTTTACTTTTTTTAGTTTTAATTTTTTTTTATCTTTATGCAACTATATAAATAACTATTTTTCCAAAGTATGACGAACAAGTGTTGGATACACAGTCAAATTCTTTTATAAAATTTATTCTTAATATATGATGAAATGAAATGAAAATTCTATCGATAAATAATATAATTGGAAATGCCATGTGTAATGCACGTGTTAAAAAACTAGTATATATAGCAAAATGAAGCTAAAATATAGCAAAAATAGCAAAACTAAAAACTAATTGCAAATATAGCAAAATTTACTTTCAACCTATGGAAAATGCCCAAAAAGCCTATTGAAGGCACAAAAAAATGTTGAAGGCCCGAAAATTTCAATTTTAGTAATAAATGTCTACCACTGATCTGATAAACTCTAATAGAAATTTGTCACTAATATACTTATTTCATATTTTATTTGTTTGAGATTTGTCCTTACACGTAACCATCTTGATAATTCAGTTTCAAAAGACGTTAATATCGGTCAACTGAAATTTACTTTTGGATTTCATCTTGGTTAAGAACTTCTTATTATAATTTAATATATCCTAATAGAAGTATATAGAAGTATGTTAGTAATTAATAGAATTATAAGTATATGACTAATAGACCATTTTATTAATAGACTCTTGTATATTATATGATTGTTTATGTCTGATAGACTCTAATAGATGTATATATAGAAGTCTATCATTGATTTATTTTGTTATTTCGATTTTACCGACTACTATTATTGATAGACTACAAATAAAAAATAAAAGTCTATCAATTATAGAAGTGATAGAATGAACAATTATATTAGTGATAGACTTTTATTACTATCTATAAGTGATAGACTTCAATCATCACTTTATATCACTAATGACATCAACAATAGACTTCTATCTTTCTATATCACTAATAACATAATTAGTGATAGACTTCTATCACTCTATATCACTAATAACATTAATGATAGACTGTTATTACTATTTATATTTCTATCACTGATAGATAGTGATAGAAGTTTTAGAAGTTTATCGCTGATATACTTATTTGATACTTTATTTGTTTAAGGTTTTTGTTTAGTGATAAACTGATAGTTTGTCTTTACATGTAACCACCTTGATAATTTGAGACTAAAGAAACAATCAAAATGTACAAAATGCTAATAGACCTTAAGAGAAATATATAGAAATATCAATGATAGAATTATAAGTATGTGACTGTTTTTGTTTTCTTTTTTTTTTTTTTTAATAGAAGTGTGTTGTTTTCTTTTTTCTTTTTTTAATAGAAGTGTGTCATTGATAGCCTATAGAATTATATATGCAACATATGTGTAATCTAATAATCAAATGATATCAATATATTAAAGGAATTGAATCCCAAAACGGAATCATGTGAACACCTCGTGCCATTGAAATTTGATTTGGAAAAACTTGAAAAACAAAGAATAAGCATGAATAAAAACCAGCATGCCTTGAATAGTGAATTTCAAGGAGAAGAGAATTACCTTTGAAGATAGATCTTCAATTCTTCTCCATTGCAAGTTCTTTACTTCTCAACGAATTTGGACACCACCAAAACAATCTTTCCTGCTATTCTCTAGCAAGGATTGGTTTGTGGGATCCAATTTTTGGAAGATCAAATGGAAGGGATAAAACTTGTAGAGAAAACCTTTTTCTCTGTTGATAATGAGAGTTGAGAGAATTACAAAATTTTCTTGAGAGAGATCAAAAGAGTTCTTCTTGTCCTTGAGAGAATAATCTTCTCTGTTTTATTTTTCTCAAAATAGAATACCTTGTGCTATTTGTTTTTATTTGTTTTTATTTTTTAGAGAATAAAAAAGTTAAATTAACTTCCCTTTATAGGTGTTTTAATGAGAGAGTGAGAAAGTTAAATTAAATTCTCTTTAACTCACCTTTAACTCCCTTTAACCATGATGAGGTAAAATTTAACCAAAATTAAATTAAATTATTTTAAATTAAATTAAATTAAATTAAATTAAATTAAATTAAATTAAATAAATATTAATTAATCTAATTAACTAAGATTAATTAATTAAGTATCATATATTTAATTAATATTGCATTTGAATCAATATTCAAATATATTTCTCTCTCATAAAATCTATAGTTTTAATATGAATCTCATTCATATCATATAATATTTGAATCTTATTCAAAAACATTATTATCTCATATTAGATAGTTTAATTTTTAATCTAATTCAAAATTAACTTTATAATATTATTTATCTATACACATTATATTAATTGTATCATATACAATTGACATTTAATATCCTCGTTATATGAATCTTATTCATATTACTTTAATATTTGAATAAAATACTCTCATATTATAAAGTTCAATTTTGAATCTAATTCAAAATGAACTTTATATTATTATGTATCTGTATATAATATATTAATTGTATCCCATACAACTAATGCACATTACCTTATTTAATTTGAACAATTCAAATTTATTCAAAACTAATTAATCCTTGATTTACTTTTAGTGAGCTAGCATGGGGATTTATTGGACGTACAAATAGAAGCTCTAATGATTTGAGATTAACTAATTAAACTCTTTATTTATATTAATCAACATTCATTACCCGTGAGTCGCTCTACTAAAGACCCAAAATTGCACTCTTCGCTCTACAGATATATTTTTGTGTCCATGGATATAATCGTTATCAGTAAGTTGGTCCTTCATGAATTGCTCGTAATTACAATTGGGTCAAATTACCATTTTATCCTTGTAACTATCGCTTACTTCTTAAGTACCACTAATTCAACTAATGAACAATCAGTTTATGGTCAAACTATAAACTAAATCCGTCTCGGGCCAGTGAGAGAGTTATGCCTCATTGTTCAAGACCCTGAATCAACTCTTAAGGGAGCAATCCCTCTACTTACCCTAAAGATAGGAATGAGAGAATTCCATCTCGTGTAACTATATTCGCAATGCCCAACTTGATCAAGTTCTTAAGATGGTAGGCTTATTGAGTCAGCGACATGAGCCACTCTCACTCATACAAATCAAAGGATTGTTCCCATAGACAGGAGTTCACAACTCACGCAAGATTGAGATCGAGTTACATTCAATTATCCTACGAAATATTAATCTCTTCAATCAACGGTGTTATAAAGAGTGATTAATCATTTCATTGTCCGATTTTATACAAACTCTTTGTATAAGATACCTCCACTTGCATGTTTCCACGTGAATGATTAGGATAAAACCATTTGTAACACTTTACAACTCTTATAATAATTACAAAATGGATTGTTTCCATAGTATCACTAGAATAAGACACCCAATCTATCCATATACTACATATCATTTATGTTATTACAATCCACCTATATGTCAATCACATACATGTTTAAGGTACATAAAATAACCTCATGTCTTAGTTTATTAGATTGAGTTACACAAGTCTAAATGTCGAATAAAATAACTATTTGTTTTATTGAATAAATGGATTTTGTTTATACATTAAAAACCACGAGATTTATGACAAAATCCTCAACAATCTCCCATTTATCATAAAGCTAGTAAGGTGTACAAAACAGTAAATATAACAATTACAATACAACAATGTACACTAATGCAATAAACTATGACATACACTATATCCAGTAATATCTCCCACTTGCCTTAGACAATGTGATGCATATGTCTCAGACCTAGACTCTCTAGATGACCCCAAATACTTTAGTTGTGAGAGCCTTCCTTATGGCTTCAAGGTTTTTTGAAGTTGCTACAACACCATTATTATCACAATAAAGTATGATGGGCAAAGTCATATTTGGAACAACTTCCAAATCCATCAAGAACTTCCTAATCCAAATGACTTCTTTAGCAGCTTGACAAGTAGCTACATATTTAGCCTCCATGGTGGAGTCAGCAATACAACCTCGCTTGACACTCCGCCAACTATAGATCCTCCGTTAAGATTGGACACTAATCCTGATGTGAATTTCCTCGAATCTCTATCAGTTTGAAAATCAGAGTCAGTGTATCCTATAAGGATCAAATCCTTAGCTCCATATACCAGCATGTAGTCCCCCGTTCTCCTAAGATACTTAATGATGGTTTTAACTGCAGTTCAATGATCATATCCTGGATTGAATTGATATCTACTAACTATCCCTACTACATAGTAAATGTCAAGCCTTGTACACAACATGGAATACATAAGGCTGCCCATAGCCGATGTATAAGGAATTTGTCGCATTTCCTCAACCTCTTGAGGAGTCTTAGGTACTACTCCTTAGACAATACAATTCCATACCTGAAAGGTAATAAATCCCTCTTGGAATTGTGCGAGGAATACCTGACAAGCATCTTATCAATATAGGATGCGTAAGACAAGGCGAGCATTTTGTTCTTACGATACCTTATGATCTAGATCCTTAGAACAAATTGCGCCTCACCCAAATCTTTTATTTGACATTGGGCAGCTAGTCATTTCTTTGCATTCGTTGATAAACCTATATCATTCCCAATGAGTAGGATATCATCCACATGCGACACTAGGAAAGCTATTGAAGTATTGATGATTCTCTTGTAGACACAGGGCTCATCAATATTCTGATGAAAACCTCAAGATTTTATCGCAACATCAAACCTTATATTCTAAGATCTAGATGTTTGTTTCAGCCCATAAATGAACTATTTAAGCTTGCAAACTTTTTTCTCTTGACCTTGTTCAATGAATCCATCTTGTTGTTTCATGTAGATACGCTCTTCAAGATTACTATTAAAAAAAAACAATCTTGTCAACTATTTTCCATATCTCATAGTCATAATATGAGGCAATAGATAAGAGTATTTTTAACATGGCAACAAGTGAGAAAGTTTCTTTATAGTCTAGTCCCCCAGCCTAAGTATAACCTTTTGCCACTAATCTGATCTTAAAGGTTTATACCTTTCCATCTACATCTCTTTTCTTCTTGTAGATCCATTTGCAACCTATAGTTTTATGCCATCAGGTTAATCTGCAAGATCCAGATAGAATTAAAGTATATAGACTTCATTTCTTGATCCATGGCTTTAATCCACTCATCTTTGTGAACTCATTTATTGGACAATGGATCCTCAATGTAATCATCTAGTATGATAACTTTGGCTCCATTCAAACCTATGTAACCTGTAGGTTGATTCGCAACCTTCTCACAACGTCGAGGCACTCTTAACTCTTGAGAATGATGTACCTGACTCGATGTGCCTTTAATCAATAACTCTTGTTGATGTACTAGCAATGTCAACAACTCTCATTCACTTTTTAGTAGATTCATTGGAAAATTCATTTAATGCAACTTTGTTTCGTGGTTTATGATCTCTCATGTGGTCTTCCTCCAAGAAAGTTGTAACATCTCGAATTTTCTGGTAATTTTCATTAAATTATCTTGAATTATTTGGGCGTTATTTTGTTAAATTGAGGCTAAAATTGAATTTGGGAGATAAGATAATTAATTTAAATAATACTTGTAAAGATTTGGAAATTTGAATTTAATTGAAGGAAAGTTGGATAAATGTGGAGATTTTGAATTTTTTTAAGGAATTAAATTATGAATTTTGGATTTTGGAGTTTAAAAAGGAAGGGGATGTATATATACATACATGCATCTCTCTTTCTCTCTCTTTCTCTCTAATTTCTCTCTAATTTCTCTCTCTCACTCGGCTATTTAGTCTTTGAACCCACGAATGCCAATCGTGGCCAACCTCTACCATCGAGCCAAAGTCACCACCGCTCACCTCTTCGTCAAGACACCGTCGTTCGTGCTGTCAGAGCTCATTGAGTCGCGTGGATCCTTCCCAGTTGAATTGCATCGCTATCGATTTTCAGCCTCACGTCATCGCCTTCACAGCGATCGTCGACCACTACAAGCAGGCGTCATCCGTCGGCTTCGATTGGGCATTGCTGCCAGTTCTCGCCAATGCCGCTCTTTCGTCGGATCTTTGATTTTAGGTACATATTTGTGTTTTTGGGTGAGTTTATGGTTTTTTTGAAGATATTGAATGCTCATTGAGGTTTGGCTTCGATTTTTTTACCCATGATGTTTGGGTTTTAAATTTAAGATTTGGAGGACGTTAGCAAGTTGTTCTCAAGTGTTAAGGACCATTTTCGAGTGATTTCTTTGGTAAATATTAAAATTTGGAAGGATTAATTTATGATGCTATAATTTTGGGTTCTCATCCTCAAATTTTCTTGTTTGACATAGAGTTGTGTGGTGGGAAATTTGGAAGTGGTTTTGGGATTAAGCCTCAAGTTGGGTAAGTTCAGTGAATGCATTTGAGATAATTTGTGATTTGAGAATTTAATCCCAAAAGTTTAATTTGATTTTTGGCTCATGTCTTGGGATTTGATCCAAAGGTTGTGAAGTTGATTTAGAGAGGTTGATTTCTTGCAAAATTGTTGTTTAGGCTAGTTATTGAGGTAAGTGAATTTACTACTGAAATGTCTTCGTGTCGAGAATTTTAGTTCTTCGATTTCAGGTGGAAATAAGTAAATTCAGAAGCATATATTAGACCTCAGAAATATGATATATGTTGAATGATTCAGTTATGCACATGTCAGAACCATGAGAATATTCTATTTATTAAGATGTGGAACCTTAAATAAATGTTATATGATTCATGTTCAGTGGTCACAATTACCCTTCTAACACTAGTCAATTTTTGTGAACCTCCGGGTGCACTACTATGTTACCAGGAGCGAATGGGTTCCCTACCATGTTACTGTAATCCTTCGGATTCACTACCATGTTCAGCATCATGATCCTTCGAATTCACTACCATGTTCAACTCTGGGGACTGACGGTTTCCCTACCATGTTTGTGTGCTTTTGAGACACTAAATACGTGTTATAATGTGTTTAATTGTTCACTAGATGCCATCCATGTTTTCGTGTAATCAAGTGTTCATGAACTTATGTTTCTTTGATGAATTACAGTATGCTTGTCTCACCAATATGCATGCATTTACAGATATGTATGCATAGCCTGACCCTAGTACTGGGGTTACTTACTGAGTATTTTATACTCTTGCTTTATTATGTTATATTTTTTAGGTAAGGGTAAGGACATATCGGCAAATGACAGGAGCAATCTGTGACTGTGCCACTAAGACAGACAGATGTTTCCGCTCATGTTTCCATTGTTTCATATTTTAAATTTCAGTTTTGTCGTTGAGTTAAAAAAACTTTTAAACCTTTGTGCTATTAGAAATATTAGATAAAAATTTTTGGTGTTGCTTTAGTTTTTTATGGGTACTCTAATCAAGATTTTCAGTTATTTAAAATTAATAAAAGTTAAAATTCATTTGATTTTAGTCAAATCATAAGAATGGTCGTTTTAAGAAGTATACATGCATATAAAAACGACCTAGTACAAGTCCCAGATAGTCGGGTTGTTACAAAAGTAACATTTGTCAATACAAATACTTTATTCTTATTTGGATCATAAAAGAGATCATCTCTTGTCTCTTTACAATAACCTAGAAATAGACATGCTTTTGAACAAACATCCAACTTCTTTGGGTTAGTGCTCATGTGTTGGACAACCTTAAATTCTGAAGTGCAATAACTAACTTTACGACCTTTCCAAAGTTCAAAAGGTGTTCTAGAAATATTTTTCGAAGGAACGACATTTAAAATGTAAACTGCAATCTGTACTGCATATCCCCAAAAAGAATCTGGTAATGCAGCATAACTCCTTTATGATACACTATTTTGTGGTAGTGTACCAGGGGTTGAGAGTTAGGATGTGATTCCATGTTCTATTAAAGAGTCCTGGAATCTCAAATCCATATACTCTTAACCTCGATCTATTCGAAGTGTTTTTATTTTCTTACCTAACAAGTTTTCAACTTTAATCTTATACTCCGTGAACTTTTCAAGAGCTTCAAACATATATTGCATTAGGTAAAGATGACCATATCTAGAATAATTATCGATGAAAAAGATAAAATATTCATACCCTTCTATGGCATTAACATTCATCGGACGACAAATGTCTGAATGCATAAGCTCCAGAGTCTCTTTGGCTCTATAACTTTTTCTAGTAAAAGGTTTTTTAGTCATTTTGCCCTCAAGGCATGATTCACATACTGGTAAAGTGTAAATTTCTAACTCATTTAGAAGTTTACTCTTTACCAATCTCTCAATCCTATTGAGATTAATGCAACCTAAACGTAGATGCCAAAGATAGGTATCATTTTCAGGAGAAAACTCTTCGTCTTTTAGATTTTGAAGTTGTTATTTTGAACATTTCAGTATTAATAAGTGATTTATATACTAACGACCTTAGCACATACAAGTTACTTTCTAAACTAGCTGAACATATCTCAAATCCATTTCTTGAAATAAACAATTTATTGCCAAGAAATGAAACATTAAAAGAATGTTCAACCACACAAGAAACTGAAATAAGGTTCCTCTTGATTTTAGGAACCAAATAGATGTTATCCAATAACAAATAATAGTTTTTTGCTAAAAAATAACTTCATACTCCCTACAGCAACAACTGAGACAACCTCCCCAGTCCGTACTTTCATTGTCTTCTCTCTAACCTTTAATTGTTTCCAGCAATCAAATTCCTGAAATGAAAAACATACATGATTAGTGACTTTTGAATCAAGTATCCAGACAGAATGATCATTCTACACTAAGCATGTTTCCAAAACAAGTAAATCATATTTACCTATTTTGGCCTTCTTATCAGTCAAGGACTCTTCTATGATAACTCCATTCATTTTAACAAAATTAACATAGACCGTTATATCAAAAACATGCTCCCGAAAAGAAGTTCCCTCTTCCAATCTTGCATTGTGAATGAGCTTGAACACCTCATGCATGTTGAGAATTGTGTCCTCAATCTCTTTGTAATCTCGAAATTTGTAAACTCTGTATAAACATATTATTATTATTAAAATAAGTGTTATTTTATAAGATATACTCAATCCAATAAACTAAGATCCAAGGTTATTTCATGTAATTTAAACAAGTAAGTAGAGACATACAAGTGGATCTTGTTTAAATAATAACCTAAATGGTCTGTAGTAGATGGATAAGGCTGAGTACCTTATCCTGATGACATTACAGATACGATCCACTTTGTAGGTGTTACAAGTATTGTAAAGTACTATAAATGATCTGATTCTAATCGTTCATGTGGAGACATGCAAGTGGAGATAACCTATATAAAGAGTTTGTATAAGATCAGACCACAAAATGATTAGTCTCTTTATATAACATCATTACTAACATTTCACTAGGATGACCATAGGTGACATGACCTGAATCCTGAGTGAGTTGTGAACTCCTACTCATGAAGGCGGTCCTTTGATTTATATTGGTGAAAGTGGCCAGATTGTCAACTCAACAAGCCTACCATTTTGGGGATTCTCTGACTGGGGAGCTGGAAACTCAGCTACATAAGACGGAATTCACTCATTCCCTAATGCAAGGGCAAGTAGATAAATTACTCCCTTAAGGGCTGATTCTGGGTCTTGAATATAATGGCCACACCCTCTCCCGACCCGAGAGGACTTGGTCATAGTGGGACTATGACTTATTATTCATTAGAGGAATTAGTGGTACTTAAGGAGTTAAATGTAACTACAGGGGCAAAATGGTATTTTAGCCCAGCTATACTTAAGAGCAATTTGTGAAAGGTCATTTCAGTGTTGATTGGTTATATCCAATGGACACAAATTTATCTGCAATGCAAAGAGTGCAGCTGTTGGTCTTTAGTGAAGTGACAAAAAATTAATGGATGTTGGGTAATTTAATTAAAGAGTTTAGTTATTTATCCGAGTACCATGGAGCTTCAATCTACAGATCCATAAAGTCCCCACTGTAGCTCAACAGGGATTTCATCTTTGGATTTATTTGAAGTGTTCAAATTAATTTAGGGAATTAATTATATCATATATAATTAATTATAATGTATTTGATACATTATGAAAGGAATTTTAATATGATTCAAATACTAATTATATGAATGAGATTCATGTAATTAAATATAAATATGATTTATATTGAGAGGAATAAAATATTTGGATATGATCCAAATGTCATTTATATGAATGAGATTCATATAAGTGGATTTAATATAAATGTGATTTATATTAAATGTCATGTATAGTTGAGAGAGAATAAAAACTATAGTTTATGTTGTATTGATGCAATATACAACTGTATGCTATATGTTTTATTGGATATAACATATAGTTTATATATATAATAAAGTAGTTATTATATATATATATATATATATATATAAAGTATCTTATTAATTTATTTGAAATTGATAAAAAGGGAAGGAGTTATAACTCTCTGCCCATATATTCTTTCAATAACTAATGTGGGTTCTAAGTGGGTTGCAGAGAATCATCTTCTTCCAACAATTGACACAGAGAAAAGTTATTTGAGAAATCTTCCCTCTCATCCTCTCATTCTCCTTCTCTCTACCAAGGATTCAAGAAAAACCCACAACTTCAGCTTGAATCCTTTAATCCCAAAAGAGAATACAGAGAGTTCTCGCTTGATAGTGTCCGTACGTGAAGAAGAAGATCCGTGAGGAAGGAGTTCCATTCGTGATTATACGAGGGATTGCTAGAAGAAAGGTTCTTCAAACGTGAGGTTTCTTGAGACCTGTTTTCTTTGTAAAAACATGTTGTAATTTAATGTTAAATGTATCTATTATATGTTTACTGTAAATTTTGTATTCCATAATTTATAGAATTTGGACGATCCGCTTCCACTCAAGGATCTTCTCATGTCGAGTTTTCTTCAATTGGTATCAGAGCCAAGTTGTTGGTTTCTGATTCCAAATTCCATTCTTGTATTGAATTCGTTTACAGTGTTGGTGGGTTTTAGAATCTGCATTGTGTTTATGTGATAAATATTTGTGGATGAATTGTTGATGGATGTTTCGAGATAGAATTCCTAGTTTAAGGATTTCTTTAAATTCACAAAGTTAATTTGTAAGGGCCCCTGCGTTATTTGGCATTAATTTGCAATCGAGTCTGTATTTGTTAAATTTTTTAGTCGCTCGTGAGACTTCAAAAGAATGGTTGTAGTGCGTTTCGATGGATAAGACGAAACGGAGGATGTTTCATCGTGTAGCTAGATCTATATGATTGTTTAGATTTTGTTATGCGATCGTGTAGAGTTTGCTACACAATCATGTTGCATTGGCTGCATGATCACGTAGGTGCTGGCTTGGTAGACGATCACATCATATATGATACTCAACGCATCCTTGCATGCTAAACGATCGTGTAGACTATCATACTCATCACATAGTCTTAGCTACATGATTGTGCAGTATATGATACTCGGCGCATGGTTGTTTACTAAACGATCGTGTAGACTTTTATGCTCGTCGCATAGTCATTAGCTACACAATCACATAGTATGTGATATTCGACGCATGGATGTTTACTACATGATCGCGTAGACTTTCATGCTCATCATTTAGTCATAAACTACACGATCATATATAAACAATCGTCTATATTTGATGCCTCGCTGCTTGATGATTAGGCATTTGCTACAGATCAATTGCAAGGGTTCTTTATGAGTGGTTCGTGGCGAGCGGTACAAGACCTGGTTCACTTGTTTCGAACCGGTGGACTCATTTTTTTGTAATAGTTAGTCGTTTAATATCCGTTTTAGAGAATTTCTATCCTGATCCATCAACTTTAGTTTAAATATACATGTGATGTATGTTTATATTATATGCCATAATGTATGTCATTTAGCTTTAAAACCTACCATAGGTTATGCATATATTTTCATGCATCATTTTTATGTTATAAGTGTTATAATATATTAGTGTGCATGATTTAAATTACATACAACATGCTCATGAATCATATAATATAAGAGTTATAGTATATGTATGCATGCATTATAGTATATCCATGCACCATTTATATTATAAGTGTTACAATATAAGGTTAAATGGTTGTATGGAATGTATGTTATAGCATGATTCATTACTTAGTTATATAATTGTTATATATTAGTAATGAATGAACATTGCATGATGCATGGAATTACTTTAGGTAATCTTATAAACGTTATAATTTTATAAAGTATGTCAATGCTTGAAATGTTGGTTTTAATTGGTTTCATTTACTTTATAAGAGTTATAATTAAATGAAATTAGAAATTAAAATCAATAACCAAGAGTTGCATGCAAACTTAGGAAAAATCATTTTTTAAAATAGTTTTTAAATATGATTGAGATAGACCCCCAGGCCCAGGATTCGAACCAGGATTCAGCCCCTAATGGCCCCGACATTCCCCTATATCCTGGCTATGTCATCCTTCCTTCTTCCTCTCTTGCCCTTAAAGGCTTTAAAAGTGAAAGTTGTCCACATAGGAAAATTCCCAGGAGGTCACCCAATATAGGATTGCTCCAAGCTAAGCACGCTTAACTTTGAGTTCTTATGATTGAGCCACCGAAAAGGAAAATGCACCTTGTTGGTATAGGTAATAACTGTCAATTCTTTTAAGCCTTTCTTAACCATACTTTCATGTCCTTAGGATCTCTCTCGTTCGGATGTGATACCGGTTCATTCATGTACCCCTCACGAACTCGGGTCGTTACATGCCTACCAGCTTCCGCTTGGTTCATCCTCGGACCAAATCTTACTAGGAGAGGTTCCTCTCTGATACCATCTGTAACGTCTCAGGCCCAGGATTCGGACCAGAATTCGGCCCCTAATGGCCCCAGCATTCCTCTACGTCCCCTGCACCTAGCTATGTCATCCTCCTTTCTTCCTCCCTTTCTCCCTTGCTTTAAAGACTTTAGAAGTGAAAGTTGTCCCCATAAACATGCACGCTTAACTTTGGAGTTTTTATGATTGAGCCACTGAAAAGGAAAATGCACCTTGTTGGTATAGGTAATAACTGTCAATTCTTTTAAGCCTTTCTTAACCATACTTTCATGTCCTTAGGATCTCTCTCGTTCGGATGTGATACCGGTTCATTCATGTACCCCTCACGAACTCGGGTCGTTACATGCCTACCAGCTTCCGCTTGGTTCATCCTCGGACCAAATCTTACTAGGAGAGGTTCCTCTCTGATACCATCTGTAACGTCTCAGGCCCAGGATTCGGACCAGAATTCGGCCCCTAATGGCCCCAGCATTCCTCTACGTCCCCTGCACCTAGCTATGTCATCCTCCTTTCTTCCTCCCTTTCTCCCTTGCTTTAAAGACTTTAGAAGTGAAAGTTGTCCCCATAAACATGCACGCTTAACTTTGGAGTTTTTATGATTGAGCCACTGAAAAGGAAAATGCACCTTGTTGGTATAGGTAATAACTGTCAATTCTTTTAAGCCTTTCTTAACCATACTTTCATGTCCTTAGGATCTCTCTCGTTCGGATGTGATACCAGTTCATTCATATACCCCTTCTGAACTCGAGTCGTTACATGCCCACTAGCTTCTGCTTGGTTTGTTCTTGGACCACATCTTACTGGGAGAGGTTCCACTCTGATACCATCTGTAACGCCCCAGGCCCAAGATTCGGACTAGGATTCGGAATCCGGATTCAGCCCCTAATGGCCCCAGCATTCCTCTACGTCCCCTGTGACCTGGCTATGTCATCCTCCCTTCTTCCTCCCTTCCTTCCTTGCCTTGAAGGCTTTAGAAGTGAAAGTTGTCCCCATAAACCAACACGGGTCCTTTCAGCATGCATTGTCCTCATTCACATGCATCCTAGGAAAATTCCTAGGAGATCACCCAAAATAGGATTGCTCCAAGCTAAGCACGCTTAACTTTGGAGTTTTTATGATTGAGCCACCGAAAAGGAAGGTGCACCTTTTTGGTATACGTAGTAACTTTCAATTCTTTTAAGCCTTTCTTAACCATACTTTCATGTCCTTAGGATCTTTCTCGTTCAGATGTGATATCGGTTCATTCATATACCACTCCTGAACTCAGGTCGTTACATGGCGAGGCCCAGCCGCGCCACAAATTTTTGTTCCGCGTCGTCTACTACCCTTTCGCGCGAGTCCCAGCCGTGGCCTGCTCCTCTTCCGCGCCGCCTAGCTGAAGCTCGATCTCCAATGCGGCAACGGCGCCTCCTCCGCCGCTCGATCGTGGGCCTTCCAACGCGATCATCCTCGCCATCAACTGCGCCACCGTCGACTGTGGGTTCCAGTCGCGTCAAAGTTTTTTTCCAGTGCCATTCTCTGTCTATCGGTTTTCATCAGCGTTGGTAGCGGTCGGTTCGCGGTAGTCCGGCCTAGCGGTCTGTTGGGGGTAAGTTGTTTTCTTGGTTTTGTTGGCAGCCCATTGTCATTTGGGTCTTGGGCCGAACCTAACATTCACCTATGGATTTTGCATTTTGGTTTCAGAAGCGTGAGTCGGTAAAGGAAGTCCTCGAGCAGAGTAGGGTCTTGTGCTGGACAGTGGGTTATCTTGAGGTAAGTGGTTTACTGCTGGTTGCCCTAGGATGTTGTTAGGTCTGCTACGAAATATTTTTATCTCATATGTGAAACTGCTATAGGTTTTATGCTAAATTCGATTTGTTGAATTTGAAGTATTTCTTGCTGTGATGAATTTGGATGTAAGGATTAAAGGATATTGTGATAAGGTTGAAGCATGGATATAATGTGTTAAGGCTTGATGTTGAGTACTGAGTATGAGTTATAGGTAAGTATTGATGTATGAGTTATGAGTAGACTGAAACAGTTGATGGAAATATGGGGAACGGTGTTAAAGTTAAATGTTTAGTCATGGCCTTGATTGCATGCTTATGTCTAATTATGTACTGGATGTTTGTAAGCTTGTGTCCATATGAGATTTTAGTGACTGTTAGTGTACCATTGGGCCATGCACATCGCATGTGTGAGCCTTCGGGCCACACCCTGTGTTTATGTACGGTGTCCTTTTTGGGATCACCACTTGTAATTATGTTGTAACCTTTGAGTCACTACTTATGAAAGCATGCCTTTGGGTTCACCCCTTATGCCTATGCCTATGCCTATGTTTATGATGCCTTTGTGCATTTTTGGTCCAATGGATAAACTAATAGGTCACTAAGTGGCCTAGTGGTGGGCCACTTACTGAGTATATTTTTATACTCACTCCTTTCTCTCCCTATTTTTCAGGTAAGAGTAATGACAGAGACAGACTGGCACATGACAAGAGATATCTGTGACCTGGCCATTAGAACGTTTCACTGCTTCCGCATATAGTATTCTGTTCTGAATTCTGGTTTAGGAGCTGGGTGTCTTTCACTTTTATGCAAAATATATCAATTTTATTATTTAATTTCAAACAGTTGTTTTAGTAGAAGTTAGGGGTACCCCGCTTAGTAAATTATTTTATTTTATTTTGCTTTTTTTTATTCATTATTATTTAATTATGTTTTCCCATCGTTGCTCGTTTGAGCATTATTAAATAAAATCTTGGCTTTTTAATTTGATGATTTAAAAGACATTGTACGATTGAGTTTATGCATGCATGAAGTAGAGTACTAGAATGTTGTAGGAAACTAGGGTCGTTACAATCAAAATTGTTTAACTTTCCAAAGTAATACTTTGGGCAAACTTAAACAATCACTTAGTAAAAATAATTAACTGTATTTTTTGTAAGTAAATTAAACCTTAGGTTGTTAAAATACTCCCTGGAGAAAAAGATATATATGATATGTCATTTTTCACTCACGTTTCTCCCTTAATATTCACACTGTAAGACTCATGCTTGGCCTTGAGCGCCCTGGGAGCGTCTCCCTTCTGATGATGTTTGCATGGGTTAATATCAAGGTGAATGGAGAGAGTATTTATAGTAAGTGGGAGAAGGATGTGTGTCAACATGTCCTACGGTCTCTTTCATTGGTTTGCATCGTGAGACCTTCTTTCACGGCCTTGAGGCGCCCTAGGAGCGTCCCCCTTCGGATGGTTTGTGCAGTTGATCAATATCAAGGCAAACTCCAGAAATGGATAGGGTCGCTTTCGTTTTTGTTCCATTTGGTTTTTTCCTTCGGTTGGCTCATTGGGGTGGAACTCTAGGATCTAAAATGAAAGGTCATACTTACGGGAAATTATTAAGCAAGTTAATTATTTCTTGACCAAATAAATGATGACTGGTCATTATAGGAATACGAGTTATTCTAGTATAATGATTAGTTGAGAGTGTCTCAATTCAGCGAAGGGGGAAATTGACTACCCTTCAGTGGCTTTTGTCCTAAATTACTGAAGCGTCATTGCAAAATTAGATGTTAAATGGATTTCATTTAGATTTTTCGAAAATTGATTGGATTTTTTTTTAGAGTTATGCTAAAATCTAATGTAGATCAATATGTTTGTTTTTTCAACAAAATGTCAAATAGTGATTTTCCATTAGTTGCCTTTTCAAGTTTGACCGGTTTTAATTACATGACGTGGAAAGAATCCATTAAAACCTTTTTCATGGTAAACGACCTCGAAGTTATCATGAATGAAGATTATCCTTAAGTCTCAACCCCTGATGCACCAAGAAATTTTCGTAATGCATATAAGGTGTGGATGAAGGCTAATTCGAGGGCCCGAGTTCACATTTTGGCAAGTGTACCTGATGCGTTGGCCGAAAGGTTTGAGAACATGGTCATTGCATATGAGATCATGGAATCAATGCAAGAATTTTTTGAACGAAAGTTCTCACTATTCAAACAAAACGGAATTGATGACAATAAAACCAGTAGTGTTAGTTCCCAAGATAATCTTCAGTCCACATTGAATGTCAAGGGACTAATAGAGAAAGCAATTGTTGCCAACTCTGATGAAGTTCATCGACGAGGATTGTCCCCTGAAATGAAACTTGGAGTTTATAATATGGGTTTTGGTACTGATCCCACTACTTTCAGAAAAGGAAGAATTCCAAAGACAATAAATATGATTTATTTGTCTTTCAGAAGTGCTTAGTAGAGAATGATGATTCTGCCTGGATAATTGATTCAGGGGCTACTAACCACGTGTGTTCTTCCCATCAAGGATTTAGTTCTTGTAAACAGTTGGAAGCTGGAGAGATGACTCTTAGAGTCGGTATTGGTGAGGCCATTTTAGCTGTTGCTGTAGGCAGGCTTAAGTTATTTTTGGATAAGAAACGATTTCTGTTATTGGATAATGCATATGTAGTTTCTCATATCAAGAAGAACCAAATTTTAGTTTTCTTTCTGATTGAACAAAATTATTCCATTTCCTAGATTTTTAAGAATGGAATGGAGTTAGGTTTTGGTTCAATGGAAAATAACTTATATGTACTAAAGCCGTTAGTCATAAAAAGTTATGCTCAATACTGAATTGCTCAAAATAACAACAACTGTATAAAGACCGAAAATTTCTCCTAAAGAAAATGCCCATCTTTGGCATCTAAGATTAGGTCACATCAATCTCAATAGGATTGAGAAGTTGGTGAAAAGTGGACTTCTAAATGGTTTAGAAGAAAACTCTTTACCAATATGTGAGTCATGCCTTGAGGGCAAAATGACCAAACGACCTTTTACTGGAAAAGGTTATAGAGCCAAAGAAACCTCGAATCTTATACATTCTGATCTCTGCAGTCCAATGAATGTAAGAGCACGAGGTCGATATGAATATTTGATCTCTTTCATAGATGAATATTCTAGATTTTGGTATCTAAACCTAATGCAACATAAGTTTGAAGCTCTTGAAATGTTCAAGGAGTACAAAACTAAAGTTGAAAACCAGTTAGGTAAGAAGATAAAAATACTACGATCTGATCGTGGTGGAGAGTAGAATTTAAGATTCTAAAACTATATGATAGAACATGGAATCACGTCCCAAGTCTTAACCCTAGGTACACCTCAGCAAAATGGTGTATCAGAAAGGAGAAACAGTACCCTGTTGGATATTGTTTAGTCTATGATAAGTTATGCTTATCTTCCAAACTCATTTTGGGGATATGCAGCAGAGACTGCAGTTTATATTTTGAACAACGTTCCCTCAAATAGTGTTTCTGAAACACCTTTTGAGTTATGGAGAGGTCGTAAAGTTATTTTATGCCACTTCAGGATTTGGGGATGTCTAGGCCATGTGCTTATGGAAAACCCCAAAAATTTGGAACCTCATTCAAAAGTGTGCCTATTTGTAAGTTACCCTAAGAAAACGAGAGGTGGATACTTCTATGACCTAAGTGAGAATAAAGTGTTTGTATCGACAAACGCTACCTTCTTGGAAGAAGACCACATAAGAGATCATAAGCCACAAAGTTAACTTGTTTTAAATGAGATTTCTAATGAGACTGTTGAGACTTGAATAAGAGTTGTTGAACGGACTGATAGATCAACAAGGGTTCTTGATGTCAGTTCATCTAGTCATCCATCTCAAGAGTTGAGATTATCTCGACGTAGTGGAAGGATTATGAACCCACCTGTACGCTATATGGTTTTAACGAAAACCCAAAACATCATATCAGATGATGGAGTTGAGGATCCATTGTCTTATAAGCAAGCAATGGAAGATGTTGACAAAGATGAATGGATTAAAGCCATGAATCAAGAAATGGATTCCATGTACTACAATTATGTCTAGGAGCTTGTAGATAAACCCGTTGGGGTAAAACCTATAGGTTATAAATAGATCTACAAGAAGAAAAGAGGTGTAGATGGAAAGGTACAGACCTTTAAAGTTAGACTTGTGGCAAAGGGTTACACCCAAGTTGAGGAGGTAGACTATGAAGAAACTTTCTCACCTGTTGTCATGTTAAAGTCTATCAGGATTCTCTTGTCTATAGCCACATATTATGACTATGAGAGATGGCAAATGGATGTCAAGATTGCCTTTTTAAATGGTAATCTTGAAGAGACCATCTACATGATTCAACCAGAAGGATTCATTGAACAAGATCAAGAGAAAAAGGTTTGCAAGCTTAATAGGTCCATTTATAGACTAAAACAAGCATCTCAAACTTGGAATATAAGATTTGATACTGTGATCAAATCTTATGGCTTTGATCAGAATGTTGATGAGCCTTGTGTTTACCAGAAAATCATCAACAGCTCAGTAGCTTTCCTCATGTTGTATGTGAATGACATCCTACTCATTGGGAATGATGTAGGTTTTCTGACTGATGTTAAGAAATGGCTAGCCACCCAATTCCAAATGAAAGATTTGGGAGAGGCACAATTTGTTCTACGGATCTAGATTATAAAGGATCATAAGATCAAAAGATTGGCCTTGTTTCAGGCATCATATATTGACAAGATGTTTGTCAGATATTCGATGCACAATTCCAAGAAGGGTTTATTACCTTTCAGGCATGGAATTGTATTGTCTAAGGAACAGTGTCCTAAGACTCCTCAAGAGGTTAAGAAAATGAGACGGATTCCCTATGCATCAGCTATTGGTAGCCTTATGTATGCAATGTTATGTAATAGACCTGACATTTGTTATGCATTAGGGATTGTTAGTCGATATCAGTATAATCTAGGATTAGATCACTAGACGGCAGTCAAAATGATCCTCAAGTATCTTCGGAGAACGAGGGACTATATGCTCGTGTATGGAGATAAGGATTTAATCCTTACAGGATACATAGACATTGACTTTCAGACTGATCGGAATTCTTGAAAATTCACATCAGGGTCAGTGTTCACTCTGAATGGTGGAGCTATAGTATGGCAAAGTATCAAGCAAGGATGCATCGCAGACTCCACTATGGAAGTCGAATACGTAGCTACTTGTGAAGCTACTAAAGAGCCTGTTTAGCTTAAGGAGTTCCTTACTGATTTGGAAGTCATTTCAAATATGCCTTTTCCCATCACATTTATTGTGATAAAAGTGGTGTTGTGGCAAATTCTAAGGAACCTAAGAGTCATAGAAGAGGCAAGCACATAGAATGAAAATATCATTTGATTTGGGAGATTGTGCATCGTGGTGATGTGATTGTCACGAAGATTGCATCGGAACACAACGTTTTTTATTCGTTTACAAAGGCTCTCACGGCTAAAATGTTCGAGGGTCATCTAGAAAATATGGGTCTACGAGATATGCGGCACATTATGTAGGGCAAGTGGGAGATGTTACTGGGGTATAGTGTATGCCCTATTTTATTGTATTTTTGTACTTTATTTAAATGTACATTAGTCTCCCTAAGTTTTAGGACAAGTGGTAGATTGTTGGGAATTGTGTCCTAAATCTTCTTGTAATCTTGTAGTTTGTAAACTATGTATAAACATATTGTTGTTAATAAAATAAGTGTTATTTTATAAGCATATATTCAATCCAATAAACTAAGATTCGAGGTTATTTCATGTAATTTAAACAAGTATGTAAAGACATACAAGTGGATCTTGTTTAAATAATAACCTAAATGGTCTGTAGTAGATGGATAAAGCTGGGTACCTTATCCTGATGATACTATGGATACGGGCCACTTTGTAGGTGTTACAAGTGTTGCAAAGTGCTACAAATGATCTGATCCTGATCCCTCATGTGGAGACATGGGAGCGGGGGTATCCTATACAAAGAGTTTGTATATGACCAAACCACGAAATGATTAGTCTCTTTATATAATATCGTTAATAATAGATGCTTACATTTCAATAAGGAGACCATAGGTGACATGACCTGAAACCTGGATGAGTTGTGAACTCCTACTCATGAAGGTGGTTCTTTGATTTATATGGGTGAGAGTGGTTAGATTGCCAACTCAATAAGCCTACCATTTTGGGAATTCGTTTGACTAGGGTCATCGTATTGTTGATTGGTTATATCCAATGGACACGAAAATTTATCTGTAGTGTGAAAAGTGCAGTTGTCGATCATTAATGGAGTGACCGGCAATTAACGAATGTTGGATAATTTAATTAAAGAGTTTAATTATTTATCCAAGTACCGTTGGAGCTTCAATCTACAGGTCTATAAGGTCCCCACTATTGCTCAACAGGAATTTAATCTTTGGATTAATTTGAAGTGTTCAAATTAATTGAGGGAATTAATTATATATGATATAATTAATTATAATTAATTTGATACATTATGAGAGGAGTTTTAATATGATTCAAATACCAATTATCTGAATTAGATTCATGTAATTAAACATAAATATGATTTATATTGAAAGGAATAAAATATTTGGATATGATCCAAATATCATTTATATGAATGAGATTCATATAAGTGGATTTAATATAAATGTGATTTATATTAAATGCTATGTATAGTTGAGAGAGAATAAAAACTATAGTTTATGTTGTATTTGATGCAATATACAACTATAGGCTATATGTTATATTTGATATAACATATAGCGTATATATATAATAAAGTAGGTATATATATATATATACACACACACACACACACACACATTATTTTATTAATTCATTTGAAATTGATAAAAAGGGAAGGAGTTATAACTCTCTCCCCATATATTCTCTCAATAACTAACGTGGATTTCAAGTGGGTTGCAGAGAATCATCTTCTTCCAACAATTGACACAGAGAAAAGTTCTCTGAGAAATCTTCCTTCTCATCCTCTCCTTCTCCTTCTCTCTACCAAGGATTCAAGTAAAGCCCACAACTCCTGCTTGAATCCTTTAATCCCAAAAGAGAATACAGAGGGTTCTCACTTAGTAGTGTTCGTTCGTGAAGAAGGAGATTCGCGAGGAAGGAGTTTCGTTCGTGATTGTACGAGGGATTACTAGAAGAAAGGTTCTTCAAAGGTGATGTTTCTTGAAACGTTTTTTCTTTGTAAAAGCATGCTGCAATTTAATGTTAAATGTATATCTATTGTATGTTTACTGTAAATTTTGTATTCAATAATTAATGGAATTTGGATGATCTGCTTCCGCTCAAGGATCTCCTCATGTCAAGATCCCTTCAATGCAAAGACTCCATCATCTCATGAGCAGTCTGCATAGGATCGAGCATCTTAGTCAAGTAAGGTTGGAAACGGGGCAGGGTGGGACCGGGTCAATCTGGGGATGCACTCCTCATCCCCGTCCTCACTTTATTTCCCGTTTGAAGAGTCGAGATTAGGGTCAGAGAATCCCCGTTTGGGGATCGAGTCCTCGTGAGGAAAATTTTCCCATCTTTTATTTTTTATTTTTAATTGTTTTTTATTTAAAATCAATACATTTTTATATTTATATTGAAATGGTATACTTTTTAGGTAACAAGTTGGTATTATTATTGTTTTATTTATTTAAATTAATAATAAAAAATATTTTAACATTTCTTTATTTTAAAATTTAATAAAAAGTTAAAGTTAATTATATTATAAAATGAAATTAAAAAAATATGGTAAAAAACAAAAATAAAACAAAAGCTGCGGTTTTAAATGTATGTATGTATGTATGTATGTATTAAAAATTAAAAAGAAATATATTCGAGGTAGGGGCGGGGGTGAGGGAGGGGACGAGGTGGGGAGATACTCCCCATCCCCACCTGGTCCCTAGTTCGAAGACCCGTTTTGGGTCCTCAGTTTGACCCTATTCTCTATCAAATTGGAGATTCCCTGCCCGATCAAGGCTAACCTGCGGGGACTTTTGCCAACTCTATAGTCAAGACATTAAGTATGCTTGCCAAGATGTAGATTCAGGCTTGTTGATTAGCCTTCCTCCACTTATCATAAGCCTTACGAACATTTCATTCAACATTTGGACCAGGGGTCTGGACACTCTTCATACAAGACAAATTTTAAATCATTAACCGCTAACTTTGTATTAATTAAAGTTTTCGCTATTGTTTAATTTTTAGCAATTAACTTTTCGTAAATTAATCAAGAAATAATTGAGTTTGACATATTTGTTGAAACCCAACAAAATCATTTATATTAGAAATCTTGTATAACTTTTAAAAACAAATCAAATCACGTTTTAGCAAAATAATAAATAACCCTAATTATACATTTTGCAATGATACTTTAGTAATTTAGAATAAAAGCAATCGTAGGGTGGTCAGTTACTCCTTCACTAAATTGAAACATTCTCAACCAAATATTACACAAGAATAAATCTTATTCCTCTAATATTCAATTACCATTAGTTTGGTCAAAATTTCATTAACAACCTTAATGAATTTTAGTAAGTGTAACCCATCATTTTGAAATTTATAATTTTTGCCACAAGTCTATCGTACGGAAAAACAATATTGAGAATAAAAATTATAATCCTATATTTTTCAAGAGTTAACCATGATATTGACTCATGCAAACAACATCCATAGGGGGACACATCAAAGGCGCCTCGAGACCAAGCATGAATCTCACGATGTCAACTAATGATAGAGACCACGGAATATGTTGACACACATCCTCTCCCACTTACTATAAATACTTTCTCTAATTCACCTTGATATTGACCCATATAAATACCTTTCGTAGGGGGATGCATTAAGACGCCTCAAGGCCAAGCATGAATCTCACGATGTCAACTAATGATGGAGACCGTGGGATATGTTGACATACGTCCTCTCCCACTTACTATAAATACTTTCTCTAATTCACCCTGATATTAAACCCATACAAATACCTTCTTTAGGGGGACGCATTAAGGCGCCTTAAGGCCAAGCATAAATCTCACGATGTGAATTATCCGAGAACACAAGAGAATTAGACATATCATATATATCATTATCTCCCACTAAGTATTTTAAAAACTATGGTTTATTACTTAGGTAAATCTGGCTAATAAATTTATCTAAGTCTTTTGTTAAATTTGTCCAATATAACTCTTATATTTAATGGTTTAATAATGTATGATTATCATTTATTAAACACTTTAATAAATTTAATCATCTATTGTAAGCTTATAAAATATCTTACTAATTCAACTTCAAGGTCGGTTCCCAAGTAGGGATGTTCCGTTTCCGTCAACTTAAATACCCCAATTCTAGACAAAACCTTCCTTAGACAAAGGTCTCTTATAGGCAAATATTTTATAAATTTAATCTTTTATACTTTGATTTTAACCATTTTAAGACAAAATAAAAGATTAACCTATTTCTAATCAAACTAGAAATATTCTAATATAAATCTAAGTGAATTGATTTTAAACCATTTAAAATATTAAGACGTTATGTTTGCATTCAACTCTTTGTTACAGATTTTAATCTATCTCATTAAACGTATAACATTTATATTTTAATGAATTACTAAAACCTATAACATGCATTCTAATGACATTAATTACTATAACTATTATGAGAGATTAGAGAGAATTAGAGTGAGTGTGAGAGAAGAAATTCTTTTTTGTAAGTTCTATCTTTTTACCCTTTTGCATAACCAGTGAGGGGAATTAACTCCCCTTTCTACTCATGTTAACTCTCTGTAACTGCAAGGGAGTAATTATTTAATTTATTAAATTAAATCAAATTTAATTTAATTAATCAAATAATTATTAATTAATTCATTAATTAATATTGATTAATCAAATAATTATTAATTAATGAATTAATTAATATTAATTAATTAAATATCATATATTTAATTAATGTTACATTTCAATCACATCTAAATGTATTTTCCTCTCATAAACTATAGTTTTAACATGGATCTCATTCTTATTAAATTTAACTTATAGTTTAAATATAAATCTCATTCATATTAAATTTAACATAAAGGTTTAATATGAATCTCATTCATATTAAATTTAAGCTATAGTTTTAATAAGAATTTCATTCATATTATTTAATATTTGAATCTTATTCAAATACATTATTTTCTCATATTATATAGTTTAATTTTAAATCTTATTCAAAATTAATTTTATAATATAATGTATCTATATACATTTTATTAATTGTATCATATATAATTAACATAAATTCCCTTATAATTAGAAAAATTCAAATTCTTCCAAAACTAAATATTCCTTATTTTATCCTTTGTGGGCTACTAGGGGATCTAATATACCTACAAATTAGAAGCTCTAATGATACATGATTAAATTAATTAAACTCTTTAATTACATTAATAAACATTCATTAACTATGGGTCACTCCATTAAAGACTTACAGCTGCACTCTTCGCATTGTAAAATATTTTTGTGTTCATGGATATAACCATTATCAGTAAGTCAACCTTTCACGAGTTGCTTGTATTGACATCTGGGTCAAGTACTCTTTTACTCCTGTAATTACCTCTTACTCCTTAAATCTCACTGATCCTCTAATGAACAACTTGTTTATGTTCCCACCATAAACAAATCACTCTCAGGCCAATGAAAGGGATGTTGGGGTTTATGTCCTAAATATCGTAGGGTTCTATAGTTTGTAAACCTTGTATGAACAAACATTTATGTGATTAATAATATTTGATATTTTATTCACCTTGTCTATGAAATATATGATCTTTTAGTTGTATTAACCACAAACTAATAAACTAACATCCATGGTTATCGTTGTAACTTGAACATGTATGTGGAGCATACAGGTGGATCATGTTTAAGTGATAACTTAAATGGTCTGTAGTATATGGATAAGGTTGGGTACCTTATCCTTGTGGCACTACAAGTATGACCTGCTTTGTAGATGTTACAAACATTGTAAAGTGCTACAAATGATCGGATCATGATCATTCATGTACTAGAAATGCGAGTGGGGATATTCTATACAAAGAAGTTTGTATAATATCGGACCACAAAATGTTTAGTCTCGTTATATAACGCCGTTCATGATAGAGAATTTCATTTCACTGAGATAACCATAGGTAACATGGGCGGTCCTTTGATTTGTATGGTTGAGAGTGGCCAAATCATCGACTCAACAAACCTACCATTTTGGGGATTTGTCTGATTGGGGAGCTAGAAACTCAGCTACACAAGATGGAATTCACTCCTTCCCCGAAGCAGGGGTAAATAGATAAATTGCTCCCTTAAGGGATGATTTCGAGTCTTGAACAACGTGGCGCCACACTCTTTCTTGGCCCGAGAGGGGTTTAATCATAGTGGAACTATGATCTATTGTTCATTAGAGGGATCAGTGGTACTTAAGAAGTTAGATGTAACTACAGAGACAAAACGATAATTTGACCCAAATGTACTTACGTACAATTTGCGAAGAGTCATTGTACTATTGATTGGTTATATCCAATAGACACATAAATAAATCTGTAGTGTGAAGAGTGCAACTGTCGGTCTTTAGTAGAGTGCCCAACAGTTAACGGATGGTGGATAATGTGATTAACGAGTTTAATCAATTATTCACGTACCGCTGGAGCTTCAAGCTACAGGTCCATAAGGTCTCCTTGGTAGGTCAAAGGATTTAGTTGAAAATCGATTTTTGGGTTAATTTGAAATGTTTAAATTAATAAGAGGAAATTTAATTATATATGATATAATTTAATTAATTCAATTATATATGATATAATTGACATAATGTATTTGATACATTATTGTTAAATTGGAGGAATAAATATTTGAATATGATTCAAATATATTTTTTATGAATAAGATTCATAATTGTTAAATTTAATATAAATATGATTTATATTAAATGTCATAAAATAGAGGAAAAGAACTATGATTTATATATTGTATATGAAACAATATTAAAACTATATGTTATAAATATAATATGATAAGTTGGTTATCATATTTATTTATATTATTAATTATTTGACAATTAATTCCATTTTTCTCTCTAACCACCCTTAGTGGGAAGTTAATTGGTTTTATGGCAAAAATGGGATAAATGAAAATTTGATTTTTATTATTCCAGAGATCATTACTCACGATTGAAAGTCTTCTCCACGATTTCCTTGAGAGACTATACGATCGAGTAAGAAAGTCTATGTGATAGACTTGATCGCCTACACGATAGAACAAAACTCTATACGATAGTGTTAGTACTTCATCGATCGTCTTCCTCCTCCATCCCACAAACTCCCTCTAACCAAAATAGCCAGAGCTCACCACTCTTGGGTTCTCACACTGAGAGACCAAGGTCACCAAGTAGCTGTGTCCTCTTTTGGTTTGAGTTGCATTGCTATTTGCTGTTGTTCGTTTGAAGTCTTTGTGACTTGTTCGATGCATTCGTGAACAAGTTCGTTCGAGGGATTTACTTGAAGAAGAGTTCTTCAAAGGTATAATCTCTAAACTCTTGTTTATTTTTCAAAAGCATGCTATAATTTATGTTTAATGCATAATCTGTTTATTTTATTGTAAATGTATGTGTTCAATTGAAATGGGATTTGGACGATCCACTTTCGCTCAAAGGTTCTCTGTAAAACGAGATTCTTCAAGGGAAGGGCCATTGTTTAAGACTCATAGTCAGCATTTAAAGGAACAATTCATTTACTTAACCTAATGGCGGAAAATGAGTGAATTTCATCTTTTGTAGCTATGTTCCCAGCTCCCAACTTAAAGAAATCCTTAAAATGGTGGGCTTATTGAGTCAGTGACTCGAGCCACTCTCACCCATACAAATCAAAGGGTTCTCCTCATAGACAAGAATTCATAACTCACTCAAGATTAAGGTCGAGTTACCTATGATCATCTTGTGAAATGTTATCTCTTGAGTCAATAGTGTTATAAAGAGAGACTAATCATTTCGCAGTCTGGTCTTATACAAAATATTTGTATAAGATACCTCCACTCACATGTATTCACATGAACAATTTGGATCAAATCGTTTGTAACACTAACAACTCTTGTAACATTTACAAAGTAGGTCATATCTGTAGTGTCAACAGGATAGAGCACTCAACCTTATCTATATACGACATACCATTTATGTTATTGCTCGACATGATCCACCTGTATGTCTACCACATACTGTTCAAGTTACATAAAATGACCCATGATTTTAGTTTATTATATTGAGTTACATAAGTCTAATGGTCAAATAATATAACTTTTTATTTATTAAATAAATAATTTTGTTTATACATTACAAAACCACAAGATTTAGGGCTCAAACCCCAATAATCTCTCACTTGTCCTAAAGCTAGTGGGATGTGTACAAAACAGTAAATATAACAATTACAATACAGTAATGTATACTAATACAATAAACTAGGGCATACTCTATATCCAGTAACACAAACATGGTATATGAAGATACAAATCAAAGATCGTTGAATCACAAATCAAACTTCATAAGATCTACAAATTAAAAAAATAAAATCCTAATAGACCTTGATAGATTGATATCATTTGATCATCAGATTGCACATATAATTCCATCAGAGTCCATCAGTGACACATTTTTATAAAAAATCAGTCATATATTTATAATTCTATCAATGATATTTTTATATACTTTTATCATGGTCTATCGACATACTATTAAACTTTTATATACTTTTATTAGAGTCTATTAGTAATAATTATACTAGTGATGGACTTCTATCACCGCCGGTTGGTGATATAATAAAATTAGACTAAAATGCAAACATATTATGCAAAGATACAAATCAAAGATCATTGAATTGCAAACAAACTTTCTTTGATCTACAAATTAAAAAAAATGAAATTCTTATAGACATTAATAGATGTTGTGAATTATACCCTAAAGCTTATGGTTTGTAATGTATTAATGAAATTCATTTATGTAATAAAATAAGGAGTTATTTTATTTGACATTTAGACTTGTGTAACTCAATCCAATAAACTAAAATCCAAGGTTATTTTATGTAACTTAAAAATGTGTGTAGTTGACATACAGGAGATCATGTTTAAGTAATAACCTAAATGATCTATAGTATATGGATAAGATTTGGTGCCTCATCTTTGTGACACTACGAGTACGACCCACTTTGTAATTATTACAATAGTTGTAAAGTGTTACAAACTGTTTGACCCTAATCGTTCATGTAGAGACATACAAGTGAAGGTATCCTATACAAAGAGTTTGTATAAGACCGGACCGCGAAATGATTAATCTCTCTTGATAACACTGCTGACTGAAGAGATTAACATTTTATAGAATGACCGAATGTAACTCGATTTCAATCCTGAGTGAATTATTAACTCATATCTATACAAAGAGTTTGTATAAGACCGGACCGCGAAATGATTAATCTCTCTTGATAACACTGCTGACTGAAGAGATTAACATTTTATAGAATGACCGAATGTAACTCGATTTCAATCCTGAGTGAATTATTAACTCATATCTATAAGGACACTCCTTTGATTTGTACAGGTGAGAGCGGTCTGTGCCATTAACTTAATAAGCCTACCATCTTAGGGATTTGTTAAGTAGGGAGCCGGGAACATAGTTACACGAGATAGAATTCACTCATTACCGTATTTAGGGTAAGCAGATGAATTGCTCCCTTGAGGGATGATTCCGAGTCTTGAACAATGAGGCTTCACTCTCTCACTGACACAAGAGGGATTTAGTTTATAATTAAATTGATTGTTTATTAGAAGGACTAGTGGTACTTAAGGAGTAAGAGGTAATTATAGGGGTAAAAGGGTAATTTGATCCAACTGTAATTACGAGAAATTCATGAAGGATCGACTTACTGATAACGGTTATATCATGGACACATAAATATATCTATAGTGCAAAGAGTGCAATTGTGAGTCTTTAATGGAGTGATCCACAGTTAATGAATGTTAATTAATATAATTTAAAAAGTTTAATTACTTAATCTCGAATCATTGGAGCTTCTAATGGTCCATTAGGTCCCCTTACTAGCTCACTAAAAGTAAAACAAGGATTAATTAGTATTGAATAAATTTGAATTATTCATATTAAATAAGTGAATGCATTAATTGTATGAGATACAATTTAATATATTGTACACATGTACATTATAATATAAAGTTAATTTTGAATTAGATTCAAGATTCAAAATGGAACTTTATAATATGAGAATATTAATGTTTGAATAAGATTCAAATATTAAACTAATATGAATAAGATTTATATAATGAAGGAATTAAATGTTAATTATACATGTATATAGATACATTATATTATAAAGTTAATTTTGAATTAGATTCAAAATTAAACTATATAATATGAGAGAATAATATTTTTGAATAAGATTCAAATATTATATAATATGAATGAGATTCATATTAAAAAAATACATTTGAATATGGTTCAAATGTAATACTAATTAAATATATAATATTTAATTAATTAGATTGATTAATGTTTTTTAAATTAAATCAAATTGAATATGATTTAATTTAAGTTTGATTAAATTTTAACCCTCCAAACTTCCTCACTCTCTCATTGAAACACCTTTAAAGGGAAGTTAATTTAACTTCCCTACTCTTCAAAAAAAAAAAAAAAAAAAAAAAAAAAAAAAAAAAAAAAAAAAAAAAAAAAAAAAGAAAGAGAAGATTATTCTCTCAAGGATAATCTCAAGAAGAACTCTCTTGATCTCTCTCAAGAAAATTCTATAATTCTTTCAACAGTCACTATCAACAGAAAAAAAGGTTTTCTCTACGAGTTTTATCCATTCCCTTAGATCTTCCAAAATTTGGTTCCCAAAAACCAATCCTTACCAGAGAATAGTGAAGAAGATTGTTTTGGTGGTATACAAGTTCGTTGAGAAGTAAAGAACTTGCAATGAAGAAGAATTGAAGATTTATCTTCAAAGGTAATTCTCTTCACCTTGAGATTCACCATTCAAAGCATGTTGGTTTTTATTCATGTTTATTCTCTGTTTTCAAGTTTTCCCAAATCGAATTTCAATGGCACAAGGTGATCACATGCTTCCACATTAGAATTCAATCCCTTCAATTGGTATCAAAGCCAAATCGTGTCTTTATTTTTCAATTTGAAACCAAAAATTAGAAAAAACATGGATTGTTTCTGCATAATGTATATGGGTTTGCGTAATAGATGTTTACAAATATTGGCACATAGATTTACATTTTTTTTACTTTGATTTGATCAATGTAAGGGCTCAGTGTTTTGGGAATTTATTCTTTAAGTCGAGTATGTTAGTCTGTATCGCTTGTAGCAAAGTGTTTGTTGTGAAAATAGCAAAAAACAGAGGTGAAAGACGATTTTTGGAGTGTAGATCCAAGAGGCTTCTGTGCAGATTGCTACCATTTGACATGTTTTGTACATCATTAAAGGTTTCAAACTGCCATTCACATTGTTTGTGGGTCATGGAAAGGTCGTGGTAGTTTTCATTAAACAGGAAAGTGGCTATTTTCTTCCGGTAGTTGAAGACATTTTTTAGGTTTTTAAATTAAATTAATGTAATTTAATTTAATATTTTTATTAGGGTGCCAATATTTGGTCTATTATTGATATAATATAGTTTTAATATGCATAAGATGTATGTTTAATTATATTAATTATATATTGCATATATTATGTCATATAATTTAAAATCCCACCTTAAGATAAACATATTCATGTATCATATTTAATATAAAAGTTATATTATATGATTGCATGATATAATAAGCATGCACATGCATCATATTTAATATAAATGTTATATTATATAGTTGCATGTATTAATAAGTATGTTCATGCATCATATCTTAATATAAATGTTATATTGTATGATGGGATATGTATGATTTTGATTAGTGATTAATATAATTGTTATGTTATATGACGAAAATAGAAATACATTGAGCATGACACAATATTGTAGAGAAAGGGTTTATTTGTAAAAATATATATATATAAAATAAAAAATTAATAAAAGAATTTTTTTTTCTCTTGTCTTCCAAAAGAGGTTCCACAAACTTAGTCCTTACCGGAGAATAGTGGGGGAAGATCTTGGTGGTGGTGTCCTGTTTGTGATTGAAGAGATCATGGATACTGTGAAGAATTGAAAAAGACTGAAGAGTAGTCTACAAAGGTATTTTCTTTCTCCTTGAAATTCTTCACAGTAAAACATGTTTAATTAAAATATGTTTAAATTTCTCTATCTTTTACTATAAATTCGAAACACAAATTAAAAGCACACATGTTCGCACGTTTTTGCATGGGATTCGATCCCTTTGGTTTACATTTTAGTTTGATCTTATTAGACAACGATAGAAGTATATCACTAATATACTTATTTGATACTTTGTTTGAGTTTTGTATTTAGTGATAAATTGAATTATAAGTATATGACAAATTTTTTATATAATTATGTTCATTGTTAGACTCAGAATTATATGTGCAATCGAATATAAAATGATATCAGTTTATATCTACCATTTCTATCACCAATATCTCAATACGTGCTCGATTCAAAGCTCCCATGGTATACTATGCATTATTATCATCAATTTATCTAAACCATATTCCTTAATCAATTTTTTCTTCGGATTGTTCCTTTTTTTTTTTTTTTTTTAATTTTGATCCGTGTAGATTTCTGATAGGCGTCAATGGCGAAACTATGACAAAAGAATGGCTAAAGAAAATCCTTGTCAATGGGCCTATTATCAGTGCACAATGGTAGGGGGATGCCCAGTTTGCAAACAAGTTTATATTTTTTGTGTGTTGTATTTCGATAAAATAATTATCTCATATCTAAACAAATTTGGGAACTTTATTTTTTTTCTGTTGGATGAAAATTTAATTTTCAAAATTAGTAAGAACCAATTTTTTTTATTGAAAAATTCCACATTGGAAAATTTGGTGTTGGAAGTCTCCTTTATGTACTCTAATCTTGTGTTTTGGGTTTGGACCCTAAGGGATACCCATATTTTGGAGGGAGTGAACTATCATTGGTAAGGCGTGGCAAGGTGCGTGTGTGTAATTATCAATTTTAAAAAATATTTTTCGCTCCGTTTGACGAAGTTGCCCGTTCCGTCCACGCACATTTGTGGCGGAGAGTTTTTTTCGCTCCCTACGATTCGATGCTGAAGGCCTATAAAAGGTGTGGCCTTCAGCAGTTCGAGGGACAGAATTCATTCTTCATTTTTCCTCTCTTCCTCCATCTTAGCTTTCCGAGCAGTGAGTTTAGAAAGGGTATATGTTTCGGTCGGTAACGGTGCATTTCCGATCGAGTTTCATTTGGTTGTTTTATCCTGGGAACGACGTGGCATTTTTCAGACCTGCTTGCACACTTGGGCAGAGCCGTGAAATGTCTTAAAGAAAGCGAGATCCGCGACTCAGCCTATAACGAGTTTCTGTTTTGCAAATTTTGCTCTTCGCTTGACCACCGTACTTTGATAATTTATTGTTCGTCGTTCTGAAGGTCCTATCGTTTTCAACCTTTTCTTTTGTAGGTGCAATGTTGTGGTGAAGATAGGACTATGTTAATAACAATTTAGGAGGGCAACCATAACCACCCACTTCCCTTACAACGATGGTTGTTATTGAGTGTGTTGTCATCTTCAATCGCTCCATAGGTCTCAACAACCCTCAGCTGGACGAAAGCACATGTCCACCCCTAATTTCTTATATCATATTGCCATTTTAGTAGGAGAAGTATTAGAGGTAAAGTTAGAATTAATTAAAAAAAAAAAAAAAAGGAAATTAGATTGTCATTTAGTAATAAGTTTAAATTATTTGCTATATTTGCAAATGATTAACCTATTTTTGCCCTTTAATACAATTCCCCTAAATATAAATTAATTCAAATATAAAATTTTATATTAAATACTTCAAATAAAATATTAATTGTAAATATAACAGTGTGGAAAGTTATTAAGTCTACGTAATATAATTATATTTAATAATTAATTAATATTAATAATAACGACTAATTGATATTAATTTATTAATTGATTAGATTATAATTTTACTAACCATCTCCTATGTATAAAAATTCCATATATATGGAGGGTGTTAAAAAGTGGGTTTAAATACTATTTTGGTCTCTATATGATTGGTTTTATTTCAATTTGGTCTATGTATTTTTAAAATGTTCATTTTAGTTCCTATACTTTTGGTTTTGGTTCATTTTGGTCTTATACTTTCAACTTTGATTCATTTTAGTCATTGAACTTTCAAAAAATGATCATTTTGATCACATAAAAATGAAAATAAAAATGAAAATGAATAGACCAAAATGATTACTTTTTAAAAGTACAAGGATCGAAATAAACTAAAGTTGAAAGTATAATGACCAAGATGAACATTTTAAAAGTATAGGAACCAAAATGAACCTTTTGAAAGTTTAGCAACCAGAATAAACCAAATTCAAACGTATATGGACTAAAGTAATATTTAAACTTAGAAAATACATGTCATATGAGTTTTAGAGTTCTCTAAATAATAATATCATGAATTTTAAATAGTAAAATAATGTGAAACAAACAAGGATATATATGTCAAAACTTTTGAAACAGGCCTGTAATGAGTAAATAGATTATAGTTTTTGAAATAGATTATTTGACATAATTTATAAAGAATTCATAAGCCAAGATCATAATAATAATGCAATACCCTGTTGAAGACAACTAAACTAGCAGAAAGTGGCAAATGATTGTCTTAAAAAAAGGTAGTCAACACCAATACAACACTACATTGAGACAGCTAGCCATGATTGTGTTATAATGACACTATGCTCATAAATGAACTATATACAACCTCAAAAAACCTAAGATTCTACTAACATAGTAACAAATTAAATTAAATATGGATTAAGGAATAATATGGAATTGTTGTATATTTGGTAATGACGTGAGGGCGGCTGTAGTGACTGAATAATATATATTACAATTATTATTATTATTATGATTATTATGATTATTATGATTATGATTATGAATAAGGGCCAATTAATATTGTTAGGCATAAAAGGATTTGCATTCTCATATTTGACCTTGTATTAATCATTGTTGCCATAATTGAGGAAGAAGATTAGAAAGTTTCCACTTTTGTCCACCCTACTTGGCAGGCTGGATTATCTTAATTTTCAATTTGCTTCAATAATAATAGTAATTTTATTGGGTACTTTGACAAGTAAGGACAAAAACAAGGCAGTTTTATTAGTTCTATTTTGATCTATATCGGTGTTCATATACACAGTTCATTGAAAAACAGTTTGTTAATTAGTTTTTGAAACAGGATATCATTAACCGAAACCAACCAAACATTACAAGTCAAACCGTTAATGAATAAGGGGAATAACAGAATCTGAAAAGACATTGATGTAGAGAGTTAGGAGGTTAAAAGAAACTAAGTTATGGGTTATTTTGTCCTCTCTTTACGGATTTTACGAAAAAGAATAATATTGAAAAACAAGTTATGTCTACGAGACACGATTTATTGAATCTCGAAATGATCAACTCGTATAAAATATGCTAAAACGAGATTAGCTCAAGTGACATACAATATGTATCAATGCCTAAGGGATCTGTCGTTTGAATCTCCACTTTCTATTATACTTAAAAAGACTTGCATAAAATATGTATTTTTGACCTAAGATGTCAAAATTAGGGATGGTAAAAAAACCCGATGACCCGAAAAAACTTATCAACCCAAACCAACCCGGGCGGTTTGGGTTGAATTATCAACTCATTTGGGTTAGGTTGAGTTCAAATAAATGAAAATTTTATGGGTTTGGTTAGTTCATGACTTCACCTAATATAACCTAAACCAACCCGAACCAATCCGAATTTATTATTAACTTTAAAATATACTTTTTTGTTACTTATAATACAATTATTTGTACATATATTGATTTTAGTTTTATTTAATTCCAATATTTTTTGAATAATTTATTCTAACAACTCTTAAAAGTAGTTTCTTTGCATTTTAGAAAGAAAATTTTCACTATATAAATTTAAATTGAGTAGTTAATCTTAATTTAATGTATGAAAATAAGTAAATTAGATTTTTTTGTATTTATGTTTTGCTTCTTTTTTAGATCAAAATTTTAAATAAATAACCTGAATAACCCGAAACAACCCAACCCAAATATTTCATGGTTGGGTTAGGTTGAGTTCATTTTTTAATAAAGGTTATTTGGGTCGAAGAAATTTATAACCCGAACAATTGGATTGAGTTTAAAAAGTCTTTCAACCCAAACCAACCCAACCCATGAATAATCCTAGTCAAAATTTTGAATCCTCCCAGTTGTGATTCTTAATAATTAAAAAATATTTCTATATTTTTGTTGAATACTTTGAATGAATAAGTTGAGTTTTTTAAAAAAGAAAAAATATCAACAAGTTATTTATCAAAATCTTGTTGTACGGGCATTTTAAATTGGCGGGGCATAACCAAGATTAAACAGATTCAAGCAAATTTCAAGGTTGCACAACGTCAATGTTGATTATTTAGCTTAATTAGAAGTAACATATGTAACATATTTAATCAAAGTAGTACTAGTATTATTTATGTTGGAAACAAGGTACACAAGGAAGAAATAATGGAAATTGACGGCCAAATACCTAGAAAATCGAGGCTAAGACCGAGGTGCGGGGTAATGTTGAGATGGATAACAAGGCTAGATACACTACTACGAAATTGGTCTTTAATGTCAATTTAAAATTGACATTATAGGGGTACAATATCGGTTGAAAACTGACAACGAAAATCGTGTTATAAAATGTCTTTAATATTGGTTTTAAACCAACGTTATTTATAGTTGACTCCAATTTCAATGTCAATTTTCTTCAATGTCGGTTGTGTTGGGAATGTCTTAAAACTCGCAGTTCGTGTTAAACATTCTATTTTATCAATAACAATGATTTGTTGATTTTGCATCTTATTATGAAAATCCAATAAACGCATCATTGGCTATAGTCTGAATGTTGTAACTTTATGTAGTGACATGAACAGGATCAAGTTGACAGTATATAGCCTAAATGGTCTAATAAGTATATGGATGAAATTGGGTATCTCATTCTGGTAACACTATTGGATGCAGTCCACTCTGTAGTTGTTACAAGAAGTTGTAAGGTGCTACAAACGATGTGATCCACAAATTGTTCATGTTGAGACATGAGAGTGAGGGCATTCTATGCAATGAGTTTGTATATAGACTGGACCACGAAAATAGTCACTTTTCTTTATAATGACCGTTTACTATCAAAACTGACTATTTCATTTATTATATAACCTAGGTTAACTCGATCTTAATCCTAAACTAGCTATGAACTCCTATTTGTTCGAGATTATCCTTTGATCTGCAAACGATGAGAGTAGTCCAACAGTATTTCTCAATAAGCTTACCATTTTGGGGATAAGATCGGATGAATAGTTAGGGACATAGCTTTGCAAGATGGAATTCACTCCTACCCAATTTAGGGTTAGCAGATAGGTTGTTCTCTTAAGTACTGACTCCAGGTCTTGAACAATCGGGGCCCCGCCTTCTCATGAGAGAAAGGATTTGATTCATAAAGATTATGAATTAGAATTGTTCATTAGAGGATCAATAGGAACTTAAGGAACAAGATGTAGTCACAGGAGTAAAACGGTATTTTTAACATAGTTGTAGTTACGAACAACCTGTGAAGGATCGACTTACTGATTATGGTTATTAAGTGGACATAATATATCTCCAATGAGAGGAGTTCAACTATGGGCTATAGTGGAGTATCCCATTAGTTAACGAATGGGGGGTTAGATCGGACTAATGAGTTTAGCCGATTAATCTCAAATCGTTGGAGCCCATGATCTGTAGGTCTACGAGGTCCCTTACTAGCTCGTAAATGGATAAGCTTTAGGGTAGCTTGAGAAATTAATTTGAAACGTTCAACTTAAATGGAACAAGAGAATAAATATTTAAATATGATTATTGTGCAAAAATTAATTTAATATTTGATATTAAATTAATTGATTTTTTAAATTAATTTATGAAATTAATTTAAGAAAATCAATCTTTGAATTAAAATGATTTAAAGTCATTTTATGTTTTAAAAATAAAATGGAAAAACATTTTGCGTGGTTGCACAAAATGGAAAATGAATTTTCTCCATTACCATCATCTTTATGCTCACACATAAGGCATTATCCTTTCTACTTTGATTCTCCAAGCATGAGCTGCAAGTCATGCAATCCATCTCTTTGCATGTTCATCTACTATATATAAAGAAGATTAGAGTTGTTGGAGGAGAGAGAGGAATACAGAATTTTGAGAGAAATTTCTGAAGAAGAAATTGTCTTCTTCAATCAGGCTGCTGTGAGCTTTTCTTGTTTCTTCGCATATTCAAGCTGTTTTTGAGTACCACAACTCTGCCTAAAGCTCCAAGAGCATAGTAGGGAAGGCTTTAAGGTGGTTCACAGTGATTTCAAGTGAAGACAACAACTATACAAACGTTTTTTTGGAGAGTTCTTCAAAAGTATGTTCATAAAACCCATTTTTAAAGAAGAGCATGCTTTAGTTTTTGCCAAAATTAGTGAATTAGAATGCTTAAGGGTCCTTGATACTTCCGCTACATGTTGTTTAACTCTTTCAGGTTGAAAGTCGACATTGTACACCATCTTCAATGTCAGTTAAAAATAAACATTATAGACCATCTTCTATGTCGTTTTTTTTTTACCTTTTTTTCAATAATTATCCAATAATTTTTTTAATGTCGATCAAAGAGTTAAAAATCGACATTAAATGTCTTGTTTTGTGTAAGAACATGTCTGTCATCATATTTTATTAAAAAATATATTAAAAATTTGTTTGTTGTAATGCACGCATGCCTATATAATATATGTATGTTTATTGTTCTACATGGCAAGCCGACAATATTTCTTTTCTACCTATAAATGCATAGAACCCAAACCTAAAATATAATAATAGGCACAACAATACACTCTACCATAAAACTAAAAACAATAACAAACTTCCATAGAACTACAATAAAGAACACTTCTATAGTTTAGATAATAATTTGTCCATCCACAAATAACAATTAGTATTTCTGATCCATACTATAAGTACTTATCAAATATCAATAAACACACTAACCAACACTTGTATATCGATAACACACTTCCATAGAACAATAATTAAAATTATTATATCCAACACTCATAAGGAACCACCCGCTGATAGCTCTCAAAAAAATCTATTATTCTTAGCTTAAATCGGGCTTATTATTGGATTCTATGTGTTTATTGTCCTATTTTGTAGGTACCAAGCAATAAAAAGGTAGAATTGGTGATTTGAAGCTAAACGGGGTTAATTTGAAATAAATTGGAGTTGATTTGAGCATCCAGACTTCAAAAGAGTTAAAAAGACCAAAATGCCCCTACCTCAGCATCGCAATGCTCGTGATTTGCCTAGCCTCAACGTTTTCCTGATGCGTGAAGGCAAAATGCTAAAGTGCAAGGTAGTATTGCAACGCTACGAACATAGAGACGGAGATGCCTTAGCACGCACATAAGTGAGTGTCAGCCCAGCGTTGCGCCTTTATGCCTAAAACTCAAGACCAGCCGCACTAGAGCTTTGTAATGCTCTATCTAGTGTTGCGACGCTGCCACCTTTCTATAAATACTTCCCTTCAATTTTAGGTTAATTTTATGCTAAAATTTCATGCGGCTGAGGGGTTGTGAACTTGGAGGCTATGGATGTTGAAGAAAGGCTTTACTATCATCTTTCCTCTTGATATTTTCGGTATCGTTAGGTTAAATTTTTGTTTTATTTTGGATTGTAAACATATATTGGCTTGAACTCTTGAATTTGTCTATGAATTTAGTTAATTTTCATCTAGTTTCTTGGATCAAGAATTTAATGTCAATATTATGAGTTTTCTGTTTTCAATTGGTGTTGCAATTCTAAATTATATTTTTCTTTGAATATGTTTAAATTCCCAAGCATGATTATTGAGATTGACTGTCATACTTTATCATGGCATACTAATAGGTAGCAATACTAATGAGGCATTTGATGGCTATTCCTAGAATGTCTAACTACTAGGTTTAAAGAATAATTTGGTTAATTGAACATGGTGTTCTTGACAGTTAGTCGACATAGTTGAATCCTAAATCTTAATGCATGTGTTTCTAGTTCTTTATGGTTGCTGAGAACCCTATTGAATTTAAGAGCATATAGATTAGTTAGGGTATGGTCTTTCCGACATTAATTAATAATTAGGACGCTTAACTGATTTTGATTTAGTTAGTTGTCGGTCTTTGTAGAGGTTGGTTAAATCAAATCAATTTAATAGTTATGTATGCATAATTCGAATGCATAGTCAATTAGCAGAAAACAGTGATTGAAATTGCATTGAATACCTATCTTGATCTGAGGACTAAATGATCCAATTACCTTTTACATTTATCCTTGCAATTTTTTTCTCGGATTTAAGTTTTTCATCAATTAAAACTAAAACCCGTTTTTATCGCTCTTCACGGTCAAATTTAGCTTAGGAGAAATTAATTCTTTGCCTTCCTGTGATTCGACCCCGCACTTACTACTATTGCTATGTTTTAGTAGTAATCAGAATAGTACGGTTTTATAAATTTTCTTTTGACAAAGTCTGGGGCTTATTAATGATGTAAGTTTCCAGACCCATCACCCGCCCCTCCAAAACTACACTCAGAAATGCCAAACACCTCTATAATATTAATAATCATTTGTCCCTTCACAAACATCAATTAATATTTCCATGAGTACTTATATCAAATACCCAAAAACAAAAAAACTATACACAAATCTTCCAACAAAAGGATCGTGGTTGGATAATAATTCATCTATCCACAAACAATGATTAGTACTTCTGACTCACTCTAGACTTGCATATTTTACTCAAAACTCATCAAGATTTATTTTAAACTAGCATTTACATTCTACTAAGACATGAAAACAATAACTGCAACCTTACATAAATCAGCCAACAAAACTTGTCCATTATGTTCGAATTACGTCAATCTTTTCTTAGGTATATGCATTTTTTGTATTGAACTACAAAAGGAAAGGAAAAAAAAAAAGACAAACTCAAAATAAGTTTATATAAAAAAAAAAAAAAAAAAAGATAAACTCAACATAAGTTTATAACATTTATTAAATTGTAGCTAGCATATTAAAAATAAATAATTCAACGAGACTAGTAATGAGAGTACTAAGTTTGGCACTATAGTCTATCATTGTAGTTGGTCTCATTCCTGTACACAAAGTTAAGACATCTACATCATCAAACAAACCATGATCAAGAGGGAGTGTATGGATAAGAACGTGTGGATTATGAAACTTTATGTTATAATACAAATGCTTTCCAAGTTCAAATGAAAAGTTAAACTCCAAATGCACCATCAAACTTATGTTGTACTTACCACCCATTCCCTTTGCTAGATACATTATCAAAGAAATATGTATATTCATACACCATCTATTAAGAAGACATGAACTAGTCCAATAATGATATAATGTTTGCCTAAGCAAATTGGTTTTACACAAAGCTAAAACGAAAGTATGTTTGTAACTTTAAAATGTTGCACCAATATAGAAACTGGTATCTAAATGATACAATGTTTCTCTAAACAAATTGATTTTACATTTTTCTCAAAGTCAAAATTTAGCATCAAGGGTATTTCTTCAAAAGTTATAATCTTGCAAAGGGACCAAATTTATATTTTACGTTCTAAATAAAATGCAAAACAAACAAAAATGGAGCAACAGAGAGCCGGCAAAGAAAAATCCACAATACACAATAATGGTCAGCTCAACAAGTAAAAAAAAACACCCAAAACAACAAAACCATTCCATACATTGCCAAAAGAACCAAGTGGAAAATGCTGAAAACATAAAATGAGAGAAAAAGAGAGTGACTAACTCAAAATGCAAAGTTTGTAGGCCCAACTTGTTCATGTAATTCTGCTTATCTTTGGCTTCTCTTCTATGGAAACATTTGATTATTGTGTATGTAAAATTAGGACGATTATGATGAATACCCACAAGTTTCATACTATCTCAAATCATGTATACTAGTAGTCTAAACTTCCCATAACAGTCAACAATATCGAATAATGAACAAAAACAATTAACTTTATCTTGATGCGCATTGAACAATACAAAATCCCACCAATACAAGGGTTGAATCACAACATTTCACATTTGAGATAAAGCTACACGTCATCGGAAAGCAGATAATCAATATAAAAATTGAATATAGGTAAGGTTCGAGAGAATTTCATGGAGACAAACAATAACAAAGAAAAATTAGGCTTGTGAACTTAACAATAATTAAGCTTGTGAACTTAACAATAATGAATAATAAGACCTAAGTTTATTTATACCAACATGAGACAAACACAAAAGAATACAAATAAAATATTTTCAAGACTAAAATATAACCCAAAAAAATGTTCTATAAGTACATTAACCACCAAACAAAAAGATGAAAGCAAGACCATCAAACAAGTTTATATTCTTGAACTAATTTTCATTTTAATACTTCAAAATCTTATGAACCATAATCAACAATAATATCTGAATTTATTTGTATTAAATTTGAGATGAACTCAAAAGAACAAATAAAATATTAAAGGCTAAAATATAATTTTTTTTTAAAAAAAAGTTCTAATATATACTTGAACTACACCAAGCAAGACCATCAAACAAATACATACTCTTGAACTAATTTTATTCCAACATTTCAAAATCTTAAGAAGCTTAATCATTGGAATAAAAACAAAATGAGTGAAATAACTTTAAATTGCTAAATTGAAAATAAATATAAAACAAAAATTTTAACTTTGGAGCAAGCAAACAACCCATACAAAAATTGTGAAGAGCTTCACTCAACCTACAAGCTTAAGCAGATTTGACTCGGAGCTCAAAGATTGGAATATATCTAAAAAACGAACTTGCACGGCCAGATATGAAGACCCACAAGTAGATCGGTAAATAGACGACCAAATATGAAAAACCCATGACCAGATCTGTAGACCCAATGCCAGCGACGAGCTGAACGCCGAACGAATAACGACGATTGAGTGAACGAAGATCTAACCGATGTCGGATGGAGCTGCACCGGGACATACTTCTAAGCCTCGATCTTTTAAATCTAGTCCTGGCTCTGCTTCTGCTGTTGTCACTACCTCTTCTAATGACTCTAAGCCTTCCCCGTCTACTTTTCAAATGACTAACTTATAAGATTTGCTTAAACAAGTGATTTCATCCAATTTCTCTGTGCTTGCGGTCTCCCCAAGTAATAGATGGCTTCTTGATTCCGCTTGTTGCAACCATATGACATCTGATTTTTCTCTTCTGACTACACCAACTCCTGCCAAATCTCTTCCTCCCATTTATGCTACTGATGGTAATTGTATGACCATATCCATGTGAAGGAAATCGAACACGAGGATTTCCATGAGTAGCGGAAAGATCATTCCAAATTATAATATAATCATATATGAACTTTACAATTACAGGCATAAACAAAAACGTACAGTTATGCCTTAATTACATAAATTACAACATGATAACAAAGAGATCAAGAACAAAAGCTACACACTTTTGTAGACTCACACTAGAAGAAATTCGGCCTTTAATGTCAATTGGAAAAAGTGAAATCAGATGTATAATGTCGATTTAAAAAAAAGGATCTTTAATGTCGGTTTTAAACCAACATTTAAGATGGGCTTTAATGTCGTTTTAAAACCGACATTAAAGGTGTAATGTTTTTTTTCTTATTTTATTAAATAATATATCCCTAAATCGCTCGCGCGCTCCTTCTTTTTCCCAAACCCTTCTCTGTCATGCCGTCACGAAACCTTACCTCGCCCAATCCCTAGACCTTTCCCTCGCTGCCCGTCAATCGTTATCAGCTTTCTTCGCTCGCCATCGATCTCCTTCACACCATCGCTCACCGTCGATCGTTCTTCAGCTTTCTTCACTCGTCGTCGATCGTTCTTCAGCTTTCTTCGCTCGCCGTCGATCTTTCTTCAACTTTCTTCGCTCGCCGCCGACCGTTCTTCAGCTTTCGTATTGTTTTAGAGGTATGACTTGAAATCATCCATCTCTCTAACTATTGGTGTGTTGTGCCTGATTGTTGTTCTGATTTTGGTTGTTCTGATACGTTATTAATGAGGAAATTAGAATTGTAGATGAACAAAGAGAGATTACCTGGAATTTTGAAACAGAGCACATAAGCTGATTTTGCTCCTCTTTCATCTTGTTTTAGCGATTAGTAATCAACCTTATGCTGATAAGATAGAAACTACTTGAGTATTCAGTACATAACCACACTGAAGCAAATCCGAAATTCTTAATTGCGGTGCTATTCCAGAAACATCAGAAACATTAATTCATATAAACTCTTTTTATCTTCAATTTTCACATAATGTTTTATATTAGAAAGAATATCTCAAATTCTTTTATCTTTAATTGGTCATGCATCTCACATATTTTCCTAAAACATGGCAAAAAAAAAAAAAAATCGTTGGAATTTGCTTATTATGCACCATCACTCTAATTGTATAGCAGAGTATCTTTCGGTAAATCTTAGAAGTAAAAACAAGGCTATTGGGAAAAAAAATGAACGACACATTTTCTACCATTAAAGATTACCAAATTCAGAGTTTCACGAACTAAACCTTTCTACTTTATTGCCACCTAACACTTTTTATATGGGCAAGAACCCTTATATCATGGCGGAGAAGCTTAATACGAATCCTTAAAGCTAGATTTTTAAAATCCAAAGGAGTTGTTGTAAGCTGTGAACTTAGTCAAGAAGTGTCTAAATTTATAAGCTATATAAATGAAAATCTAGTAATAAGGATTTGTACCCAGGTTCTTAAGCAAAATAATTGTAAGAATAACTAAGTGACTAATGGCCCTAGAATATTCCTTCCCATGATGCTAGTGCTAGCTAATTTAAAATCCTCACTTATCTCAATAATATAGTACATTTATAGTCTCTAATGTTACTTGAAATACAGGTTAATAAGTTTTTTCACTTATTTACTTACCAATATGACTCGAACATATAATAGATTTATTTACTTATTATTATTATTTTGGATGACAAACAAAGCATGGAATTATAGCATAATGAAGAAATGTAAGTTAAAATTTTGAAGAACACTTACTGCAACTACGTCTCCAGATATAGCCACAATTCTCTTAATAAACACCTCATTTTAACTAACTCTAAATTCCTAAATGAGGTACAAAAAAGGTACAAGAAAATATGAGCATCTAACGATACTAAACAAGACAATTTCCTTAAAAAAGGTACGATAAAGCGAAACTCTTGCTCAAATACGTTTCTCAGAATGGGTTAGTGAAGCTGCTTTTTTCCTTTTTCATTGTAATGGATCATAGTCGGTATAACAAGACAGAAGTTCTAATGCATTCAAGTTGAAAAGGGCGATGTTCTTGAGTCATTCCGGCTTCTAGAAGTTGTAATGCAACAATCTGCAACAGATCATTCTACAGGTAGCTATTTGGCGATGCCTCTAAATCTCTTTAGATCCTTTATAGTTTCACTTCCATATAGTTGGAATGTCATGAATCTGTTATTTAGCACTCCAAATGACCTGCATGAAGCTGTATATGCATTTATGTTATTTACGAGTTTGGCTCTAGGGCTTAAAGAGGTGCATTATATATAAATCAAATAACCCTAGAGTCACCTTATATGATATTTCTCTCCAATAATGAATTGCTCTCCCTCTGCTTATGGGCGTAGCTAATACGCTATAAGTGAACTGCACAAATCTTTATGTCGATTTCTTTACTATTTACAACTTTACATTTTCTTCATTTCTTTGATTAACGATTACTCATATCCTAACTTCAATTTTGCTTCTTTGCAATAAACTTTCAGGAACTATTGATATGGATATGATTACCACGGGAGCATCGGCAAGCGAAAGGATACGAAGGGAGAGTTTATTATCGGCAACTCGCAATATTATTATGGAGAAAATGGTGCTTGGAGGACCCTCCATGCGCCTGGTCGAGGTTTGCTGCTAACTTTTACTGTGTGCAATAACTTTACTTGTTAAGTTGAAGTTAAATTCTAAATCTTTCCAATTCTTCTGTAGTTGCTGGATGAGCTGAAGAAGAAGAATCCTGATAATGAAGTCCATCTCAACAATGTATATTACATTTCTTAGTCTCTCAAACCCTCCCAAATTTGTAGACAAATAAAATTGTGTTTATGTTTTGGATTCTCTTCGAAGAAAGGTTCAAGAGGATTTTCATGGAGTTATAAATATGTAAGTGTAATTGAACTTTCTTAACTCTTAATTGAAGTATTTATGTTTAACTAATATTTTTAAACTATTTAGTGGATTGAAAACATGGCAAGCCAAGCACGATCTCCAACACTATCGGTCTTCTCTAAAATAGAAACCTGTAAAGGTAAATTTGTATTTAATTTTTAACAATTTATGTTCATTTGACTTCTTTATAACAATTTAACAATGGTTTTCAACTTCTTGATATGCAATGCCCTCGTCAATTAGATTTTGTAGGATGCGGGTACTATGTGCAAAAGTATATAAACGAAATAGTGCATAATCCTACTACTCCCATTACTAGCCTCGTACGTAAATTATTTGTCCTTCTCTGGCCACCTTCCCCATCTTCAACATCTTCTTCTTTTCCAACGATGGTAGGCCACACTAACCCAAATATTCTTCCAACACACATCGATAACACTAGTGTGCGACGGCTAACGATTGATTGCAACCCTAAAACCCTATAGCCTCAGTATAGTTACGACATTAGCAATCAACGGTGATAAATTCTTTTTCAACATTATTTAGGACTCTCACAGTAGCTTACAACAAAGTTTTCTTTCTATTGGACAATGATTAAGCAAATTCGGACACCAACTAGCAAGGATTTGGGTTCTTTTGGATTCAGAATAGTTTCAAAAACTCTTCGAATACTTTTCAGCAAGAATATGAGACTGTTTTGTTTAGACTTGATTCAAATTGTCTGAATTAAGATTTAAAATTGCTTTGGGAGTCTTTCAAATAGTTTAGAAGTTCTTTTATACGCGTTGTGCAAGTGGAATTCTACTTCTGGAGTCTATTTGTTATGTGCTAGCATGTTTCGGGCTTCTATTGTAATTTATATATTATTTATGGCTACATATTGATCATCTTGAATCATGTGTTGTGGCTAAATAATAGCATGTTGTGATGTCATGTAGTAGTATAATAGCTTACGTGTGAATGAGTTAATAAGTGATATGGTGCATATGACTTTGTTGACTTGTTGAGAATGTTTGGTTGTGCATATGATTATGTTGGAGGCATGTTGTTACTTTATGTGTTTTGACATGAGATATGGTTTAGGATTATATGGTAGAAATCATGCATTGGTGAGATTTTGTGAGAAGGGGGTTGAGAACTTTATGAACTTGTAAATAAAATGTTTCAATGTTGGAGACATGTTATTACTTTATGTATTTTGGCATGAAATTTTTGTTCTTATGTTTACGCCTCTCAACTGTTTGTGTAAATGTCTCAATGAAAGCCAGCTATGGTTTCACTCCAATATGTCTCTCTGCTTCTAGATTTTGGCCTTTTTATGTGTCTATGACCTTTGAAATTCAATTTGATTAATGGTTTTGTTGTATATGATACATTTGTTGAATTACTTGAAGTTCTAGTGCATAATGGTTTTGTTGTATATGATACATTTTCGCCTTTTTATGTGTCTATGGCCTTTTGTGATAACATCCTTAAGAAAGGTAGGAGTGAGAAGCTGAGCGATAAAGCAATTAAAGAGACACTTGAGAAGGTAATTTTTACTGTGATTTGGTGTATCTCATTTGGATGTGTTTTTACTGTGTACTGGAAGTTTGCTACTGTAGTTGGGAGAAATCTAGCAATTTGGATGTGGGTAGTTGTTAGCCTAAGCATACTGGAAAATAATAAGTGTTACTGGACTGTGGTGATGAAATATTTGTTTGGGTTGGAAGAGTGACGTAAGTAGAGGAGTGAAAAGCAACAATTCAAGTATGGCGACTAATGAAACCATCGGGGTCCTGATGGTTTTCATTCTCTAGGTATGGCGAATCAATGGCAATGCCAAAACTCCATTGCTTGCAGTGGATATTGGTAAATTTTATAGTGGAGACTGCTACATCATTCTTTGCACCTACCACTCTGGTGAGAGGAAGGAAGATTATTTCTTGTGCTCTTGGTTTGGAAAGGATAGCATCGAGGTTAGTTAGCATTAAGGGTTTATTTTGAGAAAATCTAACTATTGTAAGTTACATACTTAAACTTGAAATGTGGTAGTACACTTACCAATTCAGTTGAATAACTAGTGTTGATCCTCTAAGAAAGGGAATAATAGAAGATGGTTTCCTTGATCTAATGAAAGTACTCTTGATTTCTGTAAAAGAATAATTGCTCGTAAATAAGTGTAGGGATGTTTTCTCATTCTTTACATTTTCATATCATGACATATTTAAGTGCATTTGTACATAAACATATGTGTTTATTACTGTTAAACCATTTTCTATTATTTCAAACCTCAGGAAGATCAAAAGATGGCTACTCGGTTGATGAATACAATATCCAACTCGCTGAAAGGGAGGCCTATTTAGGTACCATAAACATAAAGTATACGTGATAAATAGTTTCTATCTTTGGGAATTTCCTTATCATATGCTTTTTTCTTTTGTCAGGGTCGTATATTTCAAGGCAAAGAGCCACCCCAATTTATTGCCCTCTTTCAACCTTCTATGGTGCTCAAGGTAGTAGTCTTATAAAGCTTCTTTCTTAACTCATCTCTTTTTATTAGAATCACATTGTAGTTTTTTTTACAAGGTTCTGATGTGGAACTGAGAGGATCCTTGAGAGACATAGATAACCATCATTTTCTTAATGAATTCCGGTGTAGGTTGGCTTGAGCTCTAGTTACAAGAAACTCATAGCAAATAAAGCTTTGGCTAATGAAACTTACATGGAAGATTCTATTGCCCTTATTAGGATATCACAAACATCCATTCACAACAATAAAGCAGTGATTTTGATAATTTTCTTTCTATTTTAAGTGTGATTCATGCTTTTTAGAATGCCTTTCAATCTTGCCTCTTGAGGTTTGAAATATATGTGTGCATACATATTCAAGCTGACTGGAAATAATGTTGTAACATTGTCATTGGGCCATGTTTCATGTTTATCCTGAAAGCTTGTACTAATTTGAGCCATTGTAAGTCTTATGGTAACGTCTCAACTTATGATAATCTAGGTTGCAACCTCACTGAACTCTACCGAGTGTTTTGTCCTACAATCCGGCTCTTCTATTTTCTCTTGGCATGGAAACCAAAGTACATTCGAGCAGCAACAGTTAGCTGGCACAAGTTGCAAAGTTTCTAAGGGTAAGGTCTCAAATATTTTATCCATTTATATATATATATATATATATATATATATATATATATTTGAATGGATACAATCTTCCATTGCATGTGTAACGCTTATGCCCAAACCTTTATTATTTGTGATCCTTTGAACAAAGTGGTCAGACAAAGATGCCTATAACCAGACACTACTGAAGCTGGAGGGTCTGTTCAAGAAGAATTATGAAGGGATCCATACTTACCAAGTGGAGAGGGACAGTAAACTCATAATGTTTGTAAAATTATAATCTTTGTATTACTTGTAATTTGTGTTTTCAAGGCCTGAATATTGTACGCCTTTTAAATTATAATTCTGTAGCAAATTTTACAGATTAAATGTAATATATTTACAATCCATACATGAATAATATGTCACAGCCATAGTGTTCGATGATGATGTGTCATGTTATACTTTTTTATTGAAAAAATGGATTTGGCAAGGGAACTTTAAAAAACGGACAATAATTGATAAAACGGACAGATTCGGACTTCAGTGTCGGTTGGAATTGTAAAAAAAGGAAAGAAATCTAAGAATTATAAATAATAAAAAATAGGCTTTAATGTCAATTGCAACCGACAGGCTTTAATCACTAAAGACCTTACCGACATTGAAGGCTGTGTTATTGGTGTTATTGAAGCCCTTTAATGTCGGTTTAAAACCAACATTAAAGGGATTTAATAACACTATCTTTAATGTCGGTTGCCAACCGACATTAAAGCCCAAATTTCTTCCAGTGTCATCACCAAGCTTCTTGATCACGAACGCTCGAACACAACAACATAGCAATCACAAATGTTCGTCTAACACGACCGCTATACTGTACGAACACCACGCACTCGATCTTAGCGATCACCTCGGTCACGAACACCCCAACAACACGAACGGCCTCCATAGAACCTCACAGTGTTGAGTTGAGTATGACACTACCAAGAAGGCTACCTTGGTATTCTCGGTGTGAGAATCTAGAGGGTGGGCTCTGTGTGGACTTGGTTTGAGGCTAAACAACGGAGGAAACAACCATCGTGTAAACGATTGAGCAAGTGAGAGATGGTAGAACCTATCGTATAGGTCGATGCCCAATCGTCTAGCAAAAGCTATGTGATCGTTTAGCTCATTGCTTAGCTAAGTGTCTGTCGCCTACAAACACTACATGATCGTTTACTTTATCCAAGTTGTCACTTAGTAAATCCTATTTACTTGACAACTTCTGTGAGTAATTCCGAGAGAGAAAATCTCAAATTCACAAAATCTCAAGCTTGCAAAAATTACTAAAATTAGGGGGAAAATTCCTTTTATCTCACGGTTATCATGAAACCACCAATAACCTCCCACTCAATTGGTTATTAAAGAAACAGAGATAATTATCCAATAATTAATATTATTATAAATATAAATGATAACTAACTTACCATAATATATTTATAACCTATAGTTTTAATATTTCATCTCATGAAACATACAAACCATAGCTCTTTTTCTATTTCATGGCACTTAATGTAAATCTCATTTACATTAATCCTCCACTAGATCTATCTCATACATCATACCGATTATATCATATATAATCGAATTACCTATTGTCAATTTGAACATTTCAAATCAAACCAAGAACTGATCCTCAACTGAATCCATTGAGCTACCAAGGGGACCTTATGAACCTGTAGCTCAAAGCTCCAACAGTACGTGAATAACTGACTAACTCTTTAATCACGGGATCTACCATTCGTTAATTTTCAGGCATTTCACTAAAGACTGACAGCTGAACTTTCCTTACCACAGATATATATGTGTCCATCTTAACCAATCAGCAGTGCGACAACCCTTCACAGATCGCTCGTAAGTACGGCTGGGCTAGTAACCGTTATGCCCCTGTAGTTACATCTAACTTCTTAAGTACCACTGATCCTTCTAATGAACATAAGTCATAGTCCTACTATGACTGAGTCCTCTCTTCCAAAGAGAAGTTAGGGCCACTATGTTCAAGCCCCGAAATCAGCCCTTAAAGGAACAATCTCTCTACTTCTCCCTGCTTCGGGAAAGAAGTGAATTCTATCTTGTGTATTGAGTTCCCAGCTCCCAAATCAGACAAGTCCTCAAAAAGGTAGGCATGTTGAATTGGCAATCTGGCCACTCTCACCCATACTAATCAAAGAACCGTCCTCAAAGGAAAAAGTTCCCAAAACACTCATGGTTGAGTATCAATGGTGTTATATACAGAGTCTAGTCATCTCGTGGTCCGGTTTTATACAAACTCTTTGTATAGGACACTCCCGCTCGCATGTCTCCACATGAATGGTCAGGATCTACCATCTGTAGTAGTTTACAATACTTGCAAACCTCTACAAAGCGGGTCGTGTCCGTAGTGTCACCAGGATCAGGTATCTCACCTTAATCCTTATACTACAGACCTACTTAGGTTATCACTTAAGGCATGATCTACTTGTATATCACATATACATGCTTAAGTTTACATAAGATAACCATAGAGCTTTGTTTATTGGATAGGGGTAAATGTCAGAATGAAATAACAGTTATTTTATTCATAAAACAATGTGTATCATTACAAACAATGAGACTCCGGGAGAATTAAGACACCAATCCCAACACCATGTTGGCTCCACTAACACTTCCCTGTTACACCTTTCCAATACTTATTGCGTTCCAAATCTATCTTTTAATCTTGTCTCCGTTGGAAAATTATGTGATCTTGGTTTAACTGTCTTTTTTTTTCTACTATGTGTCAGGTTCAAATTCCGCAGACAGGATAGACGGTTGGTACAAGCCCCAGAGTGGGAAGATTGTTTGAGCTCACATCTCTTCGGCTTCCTGTTTGTTCTCTTTCTGCCCCTGTTATCGACTCTGCCATCTATCAGTGACATCTCCGTCTTGGTCATGCTTCTTTTGAAAAACTCTTATCATTTAATCTCTAGTCACAATTTGAATAATGTCTCCAAGTTTGTATCTTTTGACTGTTTGAATTGCAAACTTGCGAAACAACTCGCATTGTCTTTTTCTCAGCCTAGTTCTATAAGCGATAGTCCTTTTGACTTAATTCACTCTGATATTTGGGGACCCACTCCTATTTCCACTGTCAATGGGTATCGCTACTTTGTTTTATTTATTGATGATTACTCTCAATTTACCTGGGTATATTTTCTTAAACATCGTTTTTCCCTATCTCAAATATATATTGATTTTGCTAATATGGTTCACACTCAATTTTCTCACACAATCAAGGTTCTACATATAGATAACGCCTTGAAATATAAGGACTCTAGGATCCTTTCCTTTCTCACCCAGTAAGGCACTCTTGTTCAGCGCTCTTGTCCTCATACCTCTCAACATAATGGGCGAGCGGAGCGAAAACATCGTCACATCCTAGACTCTGTCCGAGCCCAACTTCTGTCTGCCTCCTACCCTGCAAAGTTTTGGGGTGAAGCTGCTCCTACCTCTGTCTACACAATCAATCGTCTTTCTTCATTTATTCTTCAAAATGCTTCTTCATTTGAACATTTATATGGTACTTCTTCTAATTACTCTAACCTCAAGGTCTTTGGTTGTGCATGTTTTTCTTTGCCCTCATGAACATACCAAATTAGAATCACGTATGCGTCTCTATTGCTTTCTTGGTTATGGAACTGAATACAAAGGTTTCCATCGTTGGGACCCTCTTTCTAACAAATTGCATATGCCCCGCCATGTCACTTTTTGGGAGTGCACTATGTTCTCTAGTCTCTTAACCTTTCATGACTCTCTCTTGAGTCCTTTTCCCTACGTTTCTAACAATTCTTTTGATCATTTCCCTTCTTCTGTATTTTCTGATGGTTCTGAGCTTAAACAGTCTGTGCCTGTCTTTGTTGACCTCGATCAGCCTTCTGTCTCACCTGTGGAATCTGGACCTGTTCATGACCCTACTTCTCATGTTCGACACTCCACTAAGGTAAGGGCACCTTCTACTCACCTTCGAGATTTTCACTGTTTTTCTACTATCAGTTCCTTGGTTGAACCTACCTCTTTCCATGAGGCAAATACTAATCCTCTATGGCAACAAGCTATGAGAGAAGAACTTCAGGCTCTCGACAAGATACACACATAGGAATACATTGACTTACCCCCGGAAAGAAATCCATTGGTTAGAAGTGGGTCTACAAGATCAAGACTTACTCTAACGGTTCCATTGAGTGTTATAAAGTTCGGTTGGAAGCAAAAGAATATTCTCAAAAGTATGGGATCGATTATGAAGAGACCTTTACACCTGTGGCACGAATGACATCTGTTCAATGTATCTTAGCAGTTGTTACACCAAACAGTGGCCACTTTTTCAAATGGATGTCAAGAACGTTTTTCTTAATGGGGCCTTATCTGAAGAAGTGTACATACAACCGCCCCCAGGCGTCTTTTTTCCATCCTAGAAGGTATGCCTCCTCTGACGAGCATTGTATGGTTTGAAGCAAGCCCTTTGAGATTGGTTTGCAACCTTGAGTTCCACTATCATTCAATTTGGATATACGTCCAGTTCTCATGACACGACACTATTTACACGGTAGACAACTCATGGTATTGTTCTTCTTCTCCTATATGTTGATGATATGATTATTACTGGGGATGATCCTCAGGCTATTCTGATCTACAATACTATCTTGGCAAACACTTTAAGTTCACTTAGTTACTTTCTTGACCTTGAACTATCATTAAGCTCTGCTAGTTATTCGTCGTCTCAAGTAAAGTATGTCTCAGATCTTTTGGTGTGCTCTGGTATTCCTGACTCTGCTACAGTTCCAACACCACTCGATCCCAATGTTCGCTTGACTTCGTTTGATGGAATTCCACTTAAGGATGTCAATCTCTATCGTCGGCTTGTGGGCAATCTTATTTATCTGATAGTCACCCATCCTAACATTGCATATGCTGTTCACATTGTTAGTCAATTCACGACTGCCCCTCAGACCATTCATTTTACTGTTGTTCTTCGTATCCTCCATTATGTCAAAGGTACATTGGGATATGGACTTCAATTTTCTTCCTAGTCTTCCTTAGTTTTATCAGGCTATTCTGATGCTGATTGGGTTGGTAATCCTATTGACCAGCGTTCTACCTTCTGTTATTGTCTCTACCTTGGTGATTCTCTCATTTCTTAGCATAGTGAGAAACAGAGTGTTGTTTCTCGTTCTAGTACAGAGTTTGAAAATTGTGCTCTGGCTAATGCTACATCAGAACTCTTGTGGATTCGTTGGCTTCTTGCTGATATGGGAGTCCCTCAGTCGTCTGCCACTATACTTCACTATGACAATCGTAATGCCATCCAGATTGCTCACAATGCTATTTTTCATGAACGCACCAAGCATATTGAGAATGATTGTCACTTTGTTCGTCACCATCTTCTGAGCGAAACTCTGATTTTACGCTTTATTTCCATCACTGAGCAACCTGTCGACATTCTCACCAAAGTTTTGCCTCCTAGTCTCTCCAACTATTTAACAAACTCAAGTTGATTTCAAACTTACCACCTTCAGTTTGAGGGAGGGTATGAATGTATACTAGGTCTTCTCATACTTATCTTATTTTGAGAGTCTTTAGGATATGGTTAGGCTCTATTCTTAGGCTGTTAGTATAGTATTTATATCCTTGTACAGTTCTTTGTAGAAATATACTTTGAATTATACATACTCAACTACTATAATATCATAGTAAGGAGATAAAGTTTCAAAGAGAGGGATCTAGTGTTAAGAAAGGTGATGACAATACTCGATATCTGATCGTAAAAATGCTCGTGTTAATATGGAAAGGTCATATCAGGTTGTTAGAGTATAGTTCGGCCTAACACATATTCTTTAGCTCACTATAGGAAAGGACAACACTTTCTCATCTATGGAACACAAAGCAACAAAAATTTATTATCAACTATCATTAAGCTACTTTATTAACGTCACTTTGAGAAATTTTCTGTAATAAGTCATCATTAAAAATCACTCAACATGACTATAATATCCTATTTTTGAGGACATATAATATTGTTTTTTAATACTAAAATTGGAAAATTGACATAAAACTGGGATTGACCAATAGAAATTTGCTACTTAAGGCATGTTTAGGAGCCCAATATCCTATGTGAGGAGATCGTATAGGTCCTATATCACAGCTTGGCCCACTAATATACCATCTCCCCTTTTCACTTCTTTCAACATGTGCACATTAACCCTCAACAACTCTCTCAGCTTCTCCACTCCCCACTTCCTATGTCTCTTCCCTTCTCATAACATTCTCTCCTCTCTTCCTATGGCCCACTTACATTTTTATTTCTTTATTCTTTTCTTAAGTTTATTTGATTATACTTCGGGTGTAATTTTTTTTCCACTATATCCATTTTATTAGGAAACCATGATATTTCAATCTAGTTCCATGCACCCATTTTTATCTTCAATTTATATACATCGTTTTTTCCTCTAGTGTCCTGTAATAGAGTATATTAATAATTCATTATCTATAAATTATATCATTCAAGTTCTCATTTTTATTTGTTTAGTATATCAATACCATTAAAAAAAACCACAATATTTTGGATTAAATCTTTATACACAATTTCTCAAAAACAAAAGAATCTCATCATATACAACATCAATATTCAAAAGCCCATTATAAAACCTCAATAGAAAACTTATCTGTGAATATATATGAGAAAATTCTCAGCGAGATCCCTAAAATCAAACAGAAGCAAAACATTTTTTTTTAAATGCCTCACTAAAATATTTAACTGACCATTCATAACCTTTTAATTATCAATAGTTTTTAAAAATTAAATTTTTTTGTCTTACTTTTGAAGGCTTTTTTCAAAATTCAAGTCATGATTGAAAGTTATATATATATATATATATATTGTTGGGGTTGATGCCCTAAACTCTCGTTGGGTTCTGTAGTTTGTAAACATTGTATTGAAAAAATACTTGTGATGTAATAATATGAGATATTTTCTTGACTGTTGTCTATGAAACATGAGATGTTTTATTTGCTTTACCACAAACGAATAACTAAGATCCTTGGTTGTCGTTGTAACTTAAGCATGTATGTGGAGACATACAGGTAGATCATGCCTTAAGTGATAACCAAAATGGTCTATAGTATATGGATATATGAGGGAAACCTTATCCTGGTAACGCTACGGATGCAGCCCGCTTTGTAGATTGTTACAAGTATTGTGACGTGCTACAGATAGTTTGATCCTGACTGTTCATGTGGAGACATGCGGGTGGGGGCGTCCTATACAAAGGAGTTTGTATAAGACTGGATCACGAAGTGTTATAGTCTCATTATATAACGTCGTTCATGACAGAGACTTCACTTCACTAGGATGACCATAGGTAACATGACCTTAATCTTGAGTGAGTTGGAAACTCCTGCCTTTGAGGGTGGTCCTTTGATTTTCATGGGTGCGGGTGGCTAGATTGCCGACTCAAACCTACCACTTTGAAGATTTATTTGATTTGGGAGTTGGGAACTCAGCTGCATAAGATGAAATTCACTCCTTCCCCGAAGCAAGGGTAAGTAGATAGATTGCTCCCTTAAGGGTTGATTCCAGGGCTTGAACGATGTGGCGCCACATACCTTCTCATGGTCTGAGAGGTGTCCACTCATAGTAGAACTATGAGATATTGTTAATTAGAGTGGTCAGTGGTACTTAAGGTGTTAGATGTAACTACAAGGGCAAAATGGTAAATTAGCCCAGTTGTACTTACGAGACCTGTGAAGGGTTATCGTACTATTGACTGGTTATATCTGATGGACAAAGAAATATAAATTTGGTGAGAAAAGTGCAGTTGTCGGTCTTTAGTGGAGTGCCCGACAGTTAACGGATGGTGGATCTCGTGGCTAAAGAGTTTAGTTAGCTATTAACTATTCACATACCGTTGAAGCTTCGAGTTATATGTCCATAAGATCTCCTTGGTAGCTCAATGGATTCAAATTGAGAATCAGTTTTTTGGTCAGTTTGAAGTGTTCAAATTGACAAAAGGGAGTTGGTTATATATGATATGATTAAACTAGTTCAATTATATATGATATAGTTGAATGATGTATGAGATACATTAATTGGAGGAAAAGAATATAAATATGATTTATAACAAGTAAAGGAGAAAAGGACTATGGTTTAAATGTTGCATATGATGTGATATTAAAACTATAGGTTATAAATATAATATGATAAGTTAGTTATTATGTTTATTTATAATTAAAACAATTATGAGATAATTGTTGGTGGTTTTCTCAATAACCGTGCATGAAAGTGGAAAGTTGTATTCAGTTTTCATAACTGAAAGGATAAAATGAAAATTGTTTTCATTTTGCAAAAGGATTGCATAATCGCTTCATAAGTTATACACGTCCATCATTTAGCTCACGAGAGCCTACACGACAGCTCAAGTTTTCCTAAACGATCGTGTACACGCGTAGTTTCATAAACGATCATGTAGCTTTTATTAAACGATCACGCGCTTGAGCGAGATTACCTAAACAGTTGTTTAAACGATCAACATATTTTACTAAACGATTGTATACCTTTTACTAAACGATCAGGCACCAGTCTATACAATACACTTTAAACTCTCCCACTTGCTTGGTCGTTGAATACGATCGTGTTTCCTCCTTTCCTCTACCAAATCTAACAAAGCCCACACCTCCTGGATTCTCACTCCGAGAATACCAAGGTCACTGAGTGGTGGTGTCCTAGTTGCTACTTGTTTGTGTAGAAGACTGTTTGTTTTTTGAGCGACAGTGAGATTTGGGTAGGCGATTAGCTTCGCTTTTGCAACAACAACGAGAGGTGTTGTTCTTGATGAGAGCGAGAGATAAACAGAGGAAGAGTTCTTTAAAGGTGAGTCTCTCGTTTCTTTGTATTTAATTTATTGAAAGCATACCCTAATTTATTCTGAGATGCATAACTTGTATGTATGTTTGTGAATGCTTGTATTTCTATCACAATGAATTTGGAACGATCTTGCTTCCGCTCATAGGTACTCTTTGATAAGAATTCCTTTATATATATATATATATATTAGCTCTTACAAAACGATATTTGAAGCTACATTATGATCAAGAAAACTCAAAAGTTGAATCTAACCCTATAGGTCAAGTTGGTTGAGTAGGAACAAATTCCAAAATCTAGGAACAACCATAAATCCAAGGTAGTGATGGTTAATGTTAATTATGATTAATTTTAGGCTAGAGGGCATAATGAGATTAGACAAGTTCAAAGAAACCAAAAAAAGTGAATGAAACTGAAGCAAGAATTACACTTGAGGACCTAAATGGGCATCAGGAAGAGAAATTTGGGCACGAGGTTTGCTAAATTGCATGGCCTTGGCCCTTGAGACACCCAATCATCAATCCAATCCAATTCCCAAATCCTGAGTTGGGAGTCCTAAGTCAAATCTCCTATTAATACATTCTTATGACATCATGGAAAGTAAATCCATTATTATTCTAAAAAATCTTAACTTGTAGTAATTCTCCATTCTTTAACTTTATGAATGTATGTAGCAAGCACTACACTAGTTTACAGATTTTTATTCTATTGTAGGTCATCATTTTCTCCTTCAATCTACAAATTCAATGTTGAAGGCACATGAAGGTTAGTGGTGCATCACCTATACCCTTTTCGAATTTTACCATTACATATAACTATAAAAAATTTAAAGGAAAAAAAAAGGAATTGTAAATATGATTGATTGTATTAATATTTGGTTTTAATTATAATCGGTATATTTCTCTTTTATTTGTATATGACACTGGTTGACACATACGATTAACTATATTAATATTTGATATTAGGACATTTATTTTAAATGACAAAATTGCTTAAATATTTACAAATAATAGCAAAATATCATAGTCTGTCCGCGATAGATCGCAATAAACTACTATCTATGTCTATCTAATAGCAGTCTATTGCAGATATACAATGAAAATTTGATTCATTTTTCTATATTTAAAAACAACCCTTGATTTCAACTATAATTGGTATATTTCTATATTATTTGTGTATGATCTGGTTGACACACACGATTAACTATATTAATATATTTGATTTTAGGAAAAGTATTTTAAATGATAAAATTGCTAAAAATATTTATAAATAATAGCAAAATACCATAATCTATATGCGATAGATCACGATAAACTACTATCTATGTCTATCTGATAGCAGACTATGTGATATAGACAATAAAATTTTTATTCATTTTCCAATGTTTGAAAATGATACTTGATTTAGTTGGTATATTTCTATTTTATTTGTAGATGACACTGGTTGACTCACACACGAATCAATGGTTTAACTTTTTTAAAATTCTTGTTCCTTTTGAAGAGGTGGCATCGATGGTTAACTTAAATAATGATTAATTATAATAACAACCACCATAGAGTAATTTGTATATTAATTTACATTTTTTAGTATAATATATTAATTTACTGTTATCATAGTAATTATTGGTTTTACTTGTATATACATTTTCCTATATTCAAAATTATTTTTTTATTTTTTATTTTTTATTTTCATCGTTATTTTTAAAACATCTTATCGTATCATTACTTGTTTAGAAAAATAATCTCAGTATAAAACTCACATGGCAAGCTGATATAGAAATGAAATAAACTAAGAATACCGACTCTAAATTATTTGTACCAAACAAAATTCAATCCTTTATTGTTTAATATTTAGCTCAAAAAAAAATCATTATTGTTTAATATGTATAGCTTTCATGGATGTCATTGTTGCTTTTTGTTTTAAACTTTGTTCGTCATCTAAAGAAGTCAGAAATGGAGGGAAATTTTTGTTTTGTCGTCTTTTGTTATATAATTCATTATAATTGTATTCGTATGTATAATTTTACTTTTATTCCTTTGGATAAGTGCCAATGGCAATGGGCTGACTGAGTAAATTAAAAACAATAATAATAATAATGTCATGATTGAAACTGAATTGCTAATTTGTTTTGGTCGCTTTCAAATGAAATATTAAGATCTTAATTTTACTAAAATTTATTGATAGAATACGATCAATATTTTTGCACAATTATTAAAATAAAAATTTTTTAAAAAATTATCTAAATTAAGAAATAAATAATTATGAGGAGCAATTGCAACTTTAATAATAAAAAAAAAAAAGAAAATTGGACACGTATTCCTAGGTTATACTTTTTTTCAAAATATGGCAAAAAAAAACTTCCGCCTGAAAATTTGATTAATATCTGATTTCTATCTGATTGGTATATGATTGCTATCTGATTTGTATGTGATTGCTATGTGATTATCACACCTGCAATAACAAAAAAGTTGAAGCCATGACTTTTGTTTCTTAAATGTATTTGTCATACAATGTAATTTCTCTAATTATGATTCTTAAACCAATAAAAATGTTTATTTATATATTTATATTATATCTATACTAGCGACAATTTTTTTATGTATTTTGTATGTTTCGTGGAATTTTCTCTAATATCGATTTACCTTTTGTCGAAAATATCCCTAAAATTATTGGCATATATGACACATAAATTTAATACTATACTTGGACTACAATCAGCCATGTCACATCTGACTTTCTCATTCAATAAAAGATCCATATTTTAATCTTTTTTAGGAAAATTACATATTTTAAATTTGAATTAAGTTACAAGGTTTGCGTGTATGTATAATTATAATATATTATTTAGTATTTTTAGCCGATGTTGATAAAATACAGATGTAACATTTCATTCTTTTAAAAATTTTGGATAGAATAGCGTGATTTTGATCGTAATTAAAATGTTTTAAAATATTCTTTAGAAAAATTGTTTATAAATTCTGAATTTTCTTTTTGTATATCTGTTTGATCCTTTTATTTTAAAATATTATGATTTAAACATAGATGATGTGTGAATGATCTTGGTTTTCTGCTACTAATTTCTCCAACTATTCATTTTTTATTCTTTTATTTAGTTTAGTGAGTCATTTTGATATATTATGTATTAAATAAATAACAATATGCTAACAAATCAAGTAATAAATTACATAAAATTTAGCTTTAAATACTATTTTAATTTTTATACTTTTACTTTTTATATTTTTATAATATTTAATTTGGTCTTTATACTTTCTACTTTAGTTCATTTTAGTCCACATACTTTCAAAATGTTCACTTTAATTAATGTACTTTCAATATTGTTCGTTTTGGTCCTTAAACTTTAAAAGAATAACCATTTTGATTCCTTAAAAATAAAGTAAAAATAGAAATAAGGGGACCAAAATGGTCATTTTTTATGTACAATGACCAAGATGAACATTTTGAAAGTATAGGAACCAAGTTTAAAGTTGAAAATATAAGAACTAAAATGAACGCTTTGAAAATATAGAAACCAAAATGAACCAATACTAAAAATACAAGAACCAAAATGGTATTTAAACCTGTTACAAAAAAAATAAAAAACCATTACAACACATACGGTAAAGAATGCCCAAAATTTACCCAAAGGATGAAAAATCAGCTGTTATTTATTTATTTTTCTTTTATTTAAATTCATGTCTCAATGTGAATATTCAGTTAAAATATAGTTCCGAATTTGTTTTAAATGTTTACATTTAAATTTTACAAAATTAAAAGATTGGAATTTGACCAGACTGACTCAATGAAAATAATTGGAAAATTTATTTATTTAGCAAACTTGACACGCATTCAAAGAAAATAATTACTCGATTGGTCAAAAACGGCAGTAGCCTTTCAAATAAAGTTTGAACTTACCCTCCCTTATTCATCGTAATATTAAAATAAATTTATTTATTTATATTTTTTTAAAAAAAAACCTTTTATATAAAAAAGATTGAGAGACTAAGAAGTAATTTTCCCTTCTATTTATATAACAAACATGACATGGTTGCAAGAAATTTGATTAATTCAACGGCTTAAAACACAACGGTGATGTTTAGTGTACGTTTTGAATCATTCTTCCCTTATTTCTTTTAAGAAGAAGAATAATCATCATTTGTCCTCTCTTCATTGTAATTGTAATACAAAATAATAATGGTAAATTAAAATATAATATTAAATTTGCTTTTTTTTGTTTTTTTTTTTTTTACAAAAGTATTATAATTAAAGTGTGGGATAAAGAAAAAAAACTTTGACTTTGAGATCGATAATACAACCATTGTATCAATCGAATGTAATTCATGTTGGTCAAATTTACCTTATCGATTAAGGAAAAAATACCCCAGAATTCGCTTATTCAACAAACTTGACAGACAAGCAACTTTCTTTGGCCTCCTATTTGGTTCATCTCCTTCAAACGTAAAAGGAATATTTTCAATAATATAATAATAGAAAAATAATATATATATGGAGCTATTTTTAAATAAAGGAAAGTTAACCCAAATATTTAAAAATATAGCAAAATTTTACTGTCTATATACAATAGGCTATTAATGTCTAATGATAGATACATATAGGTAATAGTCTATCGTAAATAACTTATGCTATTTTGCTATTATTTATGAATATTTTCAATAGTTTTGTCATTTAAAATAATTTTTTCATATATATAACTTGTATTATCGATCTCTAGACTTAAGATCCGATTTTTCGTCCCACATATTGAAGAAAATATTTTTAAAATAAAATAAAATAGATAGATAGTAATAAGAACAAGGTTTAAATCTTATTTTAGTCCCCAAACTTTAGATCTTGTTGTATTTTAATCTCTCAACTTTTAAAAACGTTCATTTGTCCCTGAACTTTCAAAAAGTGTTTATTTTAATCCCTATAATTAAAATTTTGTTAAATCTTAAACCTGAATGTGAGGTGATTTGTATTTTTAGACTCTAGATGTGTTGATTAAAATGAAGGTTAAGTAAAATTCCAACCACCAACGCACCAACAAAATCTTGAATGAAAAACGACTTTCACATTATCCTATAGAAAATTGTTTTGCCACCTTATTCAAAATTGAAACTGCAGAGATCAAAGTAAGTATTTTTTAAAAGTCTTTGGACTAAAAAGACATTTTTTAAAGTTTAGGATCACTATAGAATAATATTCCAAAAATTTAAGGATGAAAATAAGATTTAAACCTAAAATCAAAATCCGCAGAGGATTGTATAAAAACTACACAGTTATTGTATCATATGTTTAACAAATGAACTTATACACTGAGGTTTAAATCCCCACTCTGGATAGACTTAACAATCGATAGAAAATTCTGTGATATTAGGGGGAAAATTGTAAATAAAATTGATTATTTAAAAAAATAATGAATTTTCCTCTGTATTTTCAGTATTTGATGAACCTACAAAATTAATACATATATATATATACACAAAAAAACAATAAGGTAAAAAATCTACAACGAAACAATCAATCATAATCACTGCCAAGCCATTCTATACCCGTCCGCCGTCTGAGACCCGAACCATCTCTGCGTCAGCAATCTCAACCGATCATCTCTAACCTCACAGAACTTCCTCGGCCAATCCGGCGGCTCCACGGCCGTGTTTCCCAGCCCCGGCGCCCTGTCCTTCGACGTCGGATTGGCTGAATCCTTCCAATCCACCACGTAAGCCGATACGCGCCGCCGGAACTTCATCCGAAACTCCGGCCACGCCTGGTATTTGTAGTGATTTACCACCGCCTCTTCCGGCCTCATCTGTCTCGACCGAAATTCCGTCTTCAATTTAAAATGGTGAATCACATTCAACAGCGACCGATCCACAGCCTCCAATAGCACAATCGATTTATGCCTCTCCTCTAATTTTCTCCGGCAATTATAGCCCTGAGTTACTCCCTCCGTCGGATGCGAGATACGATCCGACGGCCCGTAGTCGTTGCACATGACTGTGATCATTCCGATTCCGTTATTCTCCGCCGGAAGTAGAGATTTTACCATGTTCTTCGATGGTTTCAATGAATTTAGCCACGATGGAGAGAAGACGAATTCGTCGATGTCGACGAACATCATCCATTTGCAGGATTTCTTCGAATACTCAACGCTATGAGAAAATCCAGCTTCCTGCGTTTTAGGCCAAATCCAGAATACGATCTCGATATTGTATCCTTCTTGTTTTAATTCCTTCACGACGGCGGAAATTTCATCGTCACTGCCGTTGTCGTACAGAATGAACTTATCGACGCCGATTCTCGAGTAGTACATCACCCACTCCTTCAAGAACTTTCCGACGTTATACACCATCGTACAAGCACAAATCATCGATTGAGCCGCCAATGAACCGCCGCCGCCGTCGCTGCGGCGCGGCGAGTAATAAGCAACGGACGGTACGATGACGCTTTTCCCTTTATCGAGAATTTCGAGAGTGATTTTGAACTTGTCGTGATCTTCTCTGGTCGTTAGATTCGGATGACGACATCGGAAAACCTCCTGAACAGAACTGGTGACGGCAGTTCTAACGGCGTTATCGCCATCGCCAAACACGCAGTTCAAATCGGTCGGCGGCCGGTTATTCCCTTGACGATGGTTCACGCCTTTGACGAACAGAACGACGTCGTCCTCTGTTTCGAAAGCTTCATAAGCGAAAAAAGTCCACCTCATCAATTCCGGCGCCAGAGAAGAAGACGAATAAGACGAAAACTCCTTGTCCGGCGACTTAATAAGCAACGGTTGAAAAAACGGCCGGAGACGACGGACGGACTCTGGCATAAAGCACCTAAACGTAAGCCGACCAGTAAAATCCAAAACCCCGGAGAAATTAGCCGATGAAGTAGCATTGTTCTGAAACAAACAGAGAAAGTCCCGGAGAGAATCCGGAGAAGCAAGCGGCGTGTCGATTGAAGAAATCAGAAGAACCTCCCAATCGGGGAGAAGAAGCGAAACCGTCGGAACAGGATCGAGAATCGAAGACACGTGGCGAGTCCGGTGAGTGAGTTGGTGAGGGAAGTCGATGTTAGTTTCATGGAGAGCGTAATGAGCTTCGGAATTAGCAGAGCGAGAAGGGAGAAGATTATATGAAGAAGGAAAAGGGAGATCGGCGCCGTTGAAGAAGGCCTTACGGGAGAATTGAAAGGCAAAGAGAAGAAAGACGGCGACGGAGAAGAGAAGGCCAGTGGAGCGCGGCTTCCGCCGCATGATTTTCAGAGGATTTGGGCGTTGATGGGGGTTGCGTCACAGGCGGCGGGGGACGGGTGGAGTGTGAGGGGGTTTTATATATATATATACACGAGGGAGGATACACGTGGAACGCTGTGATTGGTGGTCGTGTTTGCCCGCTGGGTTTCCTAATATTGACTCGCTCACCCACATGGTAATAAAAAGTCAGGGGATTAATAAGAAATTAATTTAGGGATTTGAGAGAAGTAAATGCTTAGAGAAATTATCCGAATGTTTGTACTAATCACACATTGTTTTCCTATTTTGATTTCTAAAATTCTATTTTTTTTCTTTTCTTTTTTCTAACGAAATTTTAAATAAATTTGGGTTTATTTATTTTAATAAATTATTTGATACATACCTAACACATACGCAACTTTTTAATTTGTTCGCTTTCTTTTTTTTTTTTATTTAATGGATTTCTATCTTAAATTATTAACTAATAGGCAAATATTTGAAGCTTCTAGCTGCCTGTAGTATTATAGGATTAGATTTGGGATTATTAGATTATCAAATGGGTTTAGGTTAAAGGCTAAATAAAATATTCCTTAAAAAAAGCTTAATAAAATAGTTTAGGGACCAAAATCTAATATAATTGAAACATTATCTATAAATCATTTATTTTCTAAATATTTGATTATTTCATTAGTAATAATAACAATGATGGTTGAATGAGTTTTTAAGTGTGTTTAGTTTAATTATTCAAGTATTTAATTTTAAAAATAAGTCATTTTGAAAAAAAAAAATTGAACTGTTTGACAGCCACTCAAAATTGCTTTTGAAACACTTTTCAACGTGTATTTGAATCAGTTTGTATAAAAAGAAATTAAATAAAAATGATCTGCCTGAAAAACATTTTTTTCTTTAGTCAATCTAAACATGTCATCCAACCCTACCATATTCCTTAAAAATAATTTATAAAAAAAATGTTAAATTGCAAGTTTGGTTTAAGTTCATTGTATCCAATACTCTCTTTAGTGTTAAAAAAAAAGTCTTTTAATATTGAGCCACCATTAAATAATTATTTGATTATTTCAATTAAATTTATTTCTCCTCTCAATTTCTTATAATGTTTCTCATTTTTCTTAAATAAAAGAGTTTAATTCTTAACCAATTTTCAATAATAAAATCAAATATTTAAAAACAATTTTTTTTAGTTTTCAAAATTCCACTTGAATTTTAAAACATTGGTAAAAACTATATAATAAAACAAAACAAAAAAAAAAGTTAGAAGTGTAAATGATGTTTATAGGCTTAATTTTCAAATATTTAAAACTAAAAACCAAATGATCATCAATCGATACCTAAAACTTTCAATTTTATGTATAATAAGTTTCGTGTGAACTCCTCCATTGTTTTTAATGTTTATGTAAAATATATGTTTAAACATATAAGTGATATAAATATTAAACCAAAGCAAATCAATAATGACAAGATTTACTAAACGACCTAAACTGAGATTCGAATAATTTAGAAATTGTATATAGTATAAAGACTGAATAATCAAAATGAGTCTAAATTAATTGACATCAAGTATATACGATAACCCCGATATCAAAGGTTAGAAAATTAAAATGAAGAATTTGAATTAAGGAATAATAAATAAGAAATGTGAGTATAGAGAAAGGAAAATTGGAATAACGTGTGCAATGGACAAAGTTGACTTGTAAAGTTTAAGGAGCGAAGCTACAAAGCGAATAATAACATTAGTTGGTCAGAAGACTGAAATAGCCCCCGTGTGCCCCCACCGCATTTGAATTCAATTACCCATAACATATTAAATCTTTTTAATTAACTCAATTGTATAAATTAAAAACAATTGAATTATTAAGTTTTATTAACATATTTTCTTCATAGAACAAATTAAAATTTTGAACCATTTTAATGGAATAATAAGAAAATGTCTTAATATTTATTACCATATAAAACATATATCTGGGTTCTTTAGACAGGGGTTGTTTTGAAAGTTAATTTGGGAAAAGGGGTGGATTGGAACTTATTTAGGAAAAAATAGATATTTTTTGTCCATCCGAATGCGTCTCTTTTAGGAATATTTTATTACTTTCCCCATATGCCACATTTAAAAAAAAATTAAATCGGTCAGAATGCCACGTGCACGTCAGAATGCTCTGTGAACAGATGCATTCTGACCAAATTTGACGTTTTTGCCCCGTTTTAGTATAAAAAAATCCCACTTTTTTCCTTCATTCCACCGTTTTCATCTTCTCCTTTCACAAATTTATCTTCCTTTACCGATTTCATCCTCCTTCACTGATTTCATCTTCTCCTTCATCGAAATCTTCATTTCATCTTCGCCTTCATCACCGAAACTCTCATTTCATCTTCACCCAAAACAAAATTTCCTTCATTTCTTCCACATTCTTCATTTATTTTCAAATACCGATCATTTCTACCTTCATTTGTTTCAATGTAGTATTTTATTTGGTAAGTTGATATGTTTTTGTTATTTAACTGTGAATTAAGTTTTTGATAATTTTTACTGATTTTTTTAATGTTTATTTTGGTTACAGTGGATATTATTCAAAGTTATTTTGGTAAGTTGAAATATTTGGTAATGTGCAAACTTTTTATTGGTAGGGTGCAATATTTTTCTTTTAATAAGTTGATATATATTTTATAGTTGGTTATCATAAAGAAGAATTACATGTGATTAATTAAAACGAATAAAAGAAACTGTAAGTATGTTGATATATATAATAAGTTGATATATTCTCTATTGTTACTTTTCTGGTGGATATTTGGTTGATATTTAGATTTTTAAAATATTACATCATAGTCTCAAATTATTTATGTTTAAATATATAAAAAAATCATTAATAAAAAAATTAACGTTCTTAATGGAAAAAAATAAATTTAAAAATAGGTTGAAAGAAAATTTTAACGAATTTTAAAAATAGGTATTTAAATATGTTTTTGATGGAAAAAAATAAATCTTTTTAAATGTAAAATTTATATTTAAATATTTTTTCATTTTGCCAAAATTTTAAAATTTATTAGTAGTTTTTAATGTAAAATTAAGAATATGTGGAGAAAAGAATAGTGATATTACTTTATTTTGTGAATAAAAGAAAAAAAAACTAAAATGAATTAAAGAAAGAATTTAAAGTTAATAGCGGTATTAGATTTAAACTAAAACGTTCAATTATTTCTGTTTAAACACATAAAAAAGTCATTAATAAAAAAAATATATTAAATAGTAAAAATAATGGTTTTTTTCATACTTTTAATAAAAATAATCTAACACAAATTTTTAAAAATAAAAAATTATCCTTAATTCACGTTGAAAGAAAATTTTAACGGAATCTAAAAATATATATTTAAATATGTTCTTAATGAAAAAAATAAATATTTTTAAATGTAAAAGTTATATAAAAGTTATATTTAAATTTTTTTTCATTTTGCCAAAATTTTAAAATTTATTAGTAATTTATAATGTAAAATTAAGAATATGTTCCTAATGAAAAAAAAATAGTGATGTTACTTTATTTGGTGAAGAAAAGAAAAAAAAACATATAAAAAAGTTAAGAGTTAAGAGTTTAGAAACATATAAAAAAATCATTAATAAAAATAATATAATACGTTCGTAATGGCTATTAATGTAAAATTATTAATAGTGTTTCTAAGAAAACTCTACAATCAAGTAATACTAAGCGATCGTTTAGCTAACTATTATGCGATCATTTAGTTATCCATTACGCGGTCGTGTATTAATTTATAAGCGATCGTTTGGCTAATACTAAGCAATCGCTTAGGTTTTGTTAAGTGATCGTTTAGATATCCATTACGCGATCGTGTACTAATTATAAAGCGATCATTTGACTAACACTAAGCAACCAATTAGGTTTTGTTATGCGATTGTTTAGATAATACTAAGCGATCGTTTGGGTTTTGTAAGTGATCATTTAGATAATACTAAGCGATCATTTACCTAACTGTTACGCGATCGATTAGTTTTCATTTAGATAAATTTGTGCTAAATTTGTAGAATACAATTGGTGTTGTAAATTTAACTAAGCAAATAAATAACTAAGCGATCGTTTAGATAAATTTGTGCTAAAATTACATATTGTACAGTACAATTGGTGTTGTACATAATATAACTGGTGCTAAAATTATATATTGTACAGTACAATTAATATGTATATCAAACATATCCGGATTGATATTCAGTCGTTGGTGCATCATACTCACTAATTCACCGACTGTTATATCATTTCTGACTTTCAGACCTTTCATATGACCACCAACATAATTTCCTCCGGACTCATCCCAATCCCCACCAAATCGTACAAAGATACGAAATAGCACCATTGATCTACAATTGGATAAACAAATCATTGATAAGTGAACGATCGTGTATAAATTACTAAACGATTGTGTATAAATTACTAAGCGATCGTGTATAATTTACTACACAATTACTAAACGATCGTGTTCAACAGACGCATTCTGACTGGTTTAATTTTTTTTTAATGTGGCCAAATAATAAAATATTCCCGAATGATCGGTTTAATTTTTTTTTAGTGCGGCGTATGGGGGAAAAAATAATAAGACAATTTTGTTAATTGAGAAATTGGATTTTATATATTTAGTAGAATCATCCTTGGTTTAAATATATTATTAACACTATTTTTTTTTTCACAAAGATATTGAATTGCAATAAAACATAGTAGATTTTACAGGGATCAAGATTCAACCAAAACACAAATTTAACTAAAATAATTAATAGAGAAGAACAAGAACAAAAAGTAAGGAATCAAATACATAGAAAATGCACACTCAACTCAAAGAAAAAGGTCCTAATGAGATAAACTTGTTTGTTTGTTTTAATAGAAGCCTCAAACTACTGAAAACATCAAATAAAAACCTCAGACCGCACAATCGTCTAACTACTTTATGAAGAGGACATAAGGTAGGTTCATAAACACAAAGACTATACTCGTTCCACATATGAACTTATCTGCACTCTTGATAATAATATTAATAATAATGTTATATCAAGTTTTTTCAAAAAAAATAAAAAATAAAAAAAAACAACAACAACATCAACAACAAATTTTCTCTTTTTTTTTTTTTCGTTTTAAAGTAGAATCTAATTGAAAATTTTTAATATATTAATTGGAAATTTTAAAAATTTTAAAAGATCAAATTAAGGATTATATATATATATATATATATATATATATATATATATTTTAAAATAATAGTTAAGAATATATATATCGAAGATACTTTTATTAATAATTTGTGAAAAATATAAGCGGAATGAGCCTTCGAGAAGGAGGGGTAAAATGGGTATTGCAGAATGAATGGCGTGTCAAATATGTGAATTTAGAATATTACCATTTTGTATTAATATTATCGTCACGATGGGGAAAGCTCAAATGATAAGGTTGTTATTTGTTTTATTTTATATTTTAGAGAAGGTCGTAATGTCCATATCTATAGCTGTACAACATAGGAGGATAATAATGTCTTAATATTTCAATTAACAAAGAATACAATGTGTTTATTATAAATATTATAAAAATAGATGATCATTGTTTAACTTCTTAAAAATCATGTATCAATCTTCATGTTGTTCATGTGATTTGTAGTTAATTCATCTTTGATGTTCACGTAAAACTATATTCTACTTGCCATTTTACCTATAAATAGTGATATTTGGTGGATTTTAAAATCACTCACATTGGTGAGAAATCCACAAATTTTCATATGATTAAATTTTCGTAATTTTAATTATTTTATAATTTTAGTTATTATATTTATATATTATTATATTATATTTTCTTCATATTTGTTGTGCTCCTCAATTTCACAATGCGTTATCAGCACGAGTTTCTGTTGCTTCCATCGTTGAACGTAGGGCCTAAAGGTAGGTTGGATTTTTTTTCTTTTTATTATAATTAATAAATTAAATGTTATTTTACATATTTAGTACATGTTAAATTTCTAATATAAATACAATAATTTGTTATAGTGTTGCCATGAAGAATCTTACAAAATTAAATTCATAGTCCTTGACATTAATGACAATAATTATTTATCATGGTGCTCGATGTCGAAATTCACTTGGATGCTATGAACTTGGGAGAAATAATTAAAGAAGGAAATACGATATCTAGTCAGGACAAAGCAAAAATTATGATTTTTCTTTGTCACTAATGAGTCTGAAACATGTCAGAAGTGTGGTAGGCTAGTGGGTTCCAAAGATAAAAATCATCGAAAAAGAAAATTAATTAATAATAAAAAAGACTTGGTTGAGGATGTAAATACCCATGAAGAAATCCTCACATGACTAGTGAGGAAGGTGAAATACCTAAAAATAATAATGAAATTTCAATAAATGATGACATGACAGGAAAAAGAAGGAATCGAACTACTGTCGTTATTGATAACATTTTTGTGTATAATATTACTCTTAATATTATATTTAAAAATGAGGACCTTGAACCAAAATCTATTAAAGAATGTCAACATAGAAAAGATTGACTTCAGTGGAAAGAAGTAATCGAGACAAAATTGAACTCATTTTCAAAACGATAAGTTTCTGGACCAGTAGTTCGAACACCAGAAGGTGTCAAACTTGTGGAATACAAATGAGTATTTGTGAGAAAAAGAAATGAAAATAATGAGGTCACAAGATACAAAGTAAGACTAGTTGCACAAGATTTTTCATAAAGTCCTGGTATTGATTATGAGGAGACATATTCTCCAGTGGTGGATGCAATTACACTAAAATATTTAATTGGTCTGACTGTGTATGAAAGTCTGGATATGCATCTTATAGATGTAGACACAACATATTTATAAGGATCTCTTAATAATGATATTTATATGAGAATCCCAAAAGGATTAAAGGTACCCCAAACATATACATCAAATTCCCAAAAATTATATTCAATAAAGTTACATAGATCACTATATGAATATTTATTGAAAGAAAGATATCAAAATAATCCAATATGTCCGTGTATTTTTATAAAAAAAAAAAAAAAATCACAATCAAGATTTGTTATTATAACTGTATATGTTGATGACTTGAATATAATTGGAACTTTTGAAGAGATTTCAAAGGTAATAGAATATCTTAAGAAAGAATTTGAGATGAAAGAACTCGGAAATTTTTTTTTTCCTTGGTTTGAAAATTAAGCATTTAGCATATAGAATATTTATTCATCAGTCAACTTATACAGGAAAAGTTTTGAAAAAAATTTATATGGACAAAGCACATAATTAATATTCCAATGGAAATCTGTTCATTAGATATAAAGAGAAAAAATATTTCGACCTTGAGACGATAATGAAGACCTTTTTGGTCTTGAAGTATCATATCTTAGTGTAATTGGTATACTTATGTATCTTGCTAATAATACAATACTAGATATTGCATTTTCAGTAAATTTATTAGTTAGACGTAGTTTTTCTCCTACAAAAAGACATTGGAATGAAATTAAGTATGTACTCTGTTATCTCCGAGGAACAATCGATATGGATTTGTTTTATTCAAATAAATCAAAATTTGACCTAGTTGGTTATGCAGATTCTGGATATTTATCTGATATACATCAAACTAGATCTCAAACAGGTTATCTGTTCACATGTAGAGGAACTACTATATCATGATGATCAGATGAAGTAGATCATAACGACCACTTCCTCAAATCATGCTGAAATTATTGCAATTCGCGAAACTAGTCAAGAATGTGTATGGTTAAGATCAATGATTCAACACATTTGTGAAACATGTGGCTTGTCTTCTAATAAAAATCTTCCAACAATATTATACGAAAACAACACAGCTTGCATAGCCCAAATCAAATAAGGATATATTAAAGGAGATAGAACAAAACATATTTCACTGAAGCTTTTCTACACTCATGATCTTGAAGAAACGACATCACTATACAACAATTTTGTTCGAAGAATAACCTAGCAGACTTATTTACAAAGGCATTACCAACGACAACTTTTGAAAAATTAGTACACAACATTGGAATGCAGTGACTCAGAGATCTTAAGTAATGTTTTCATGAGGGGGAATAAATATAATGTATTATTTTAGGAGTATGTATTATATGAAATACTCTTTTTCCTTCACTAGGGTTTTTTCCCATTAGATTTTTTTAGTAAGGTTTTAACGAGGTATATTTCATATATATATGGGCATTTAAAGGGAAGTATTACAAATGTTATAAAAGTTAGATGCTCATTACTTAATGTCTTAAAAGCCATGTGTCAATCTTCATGTTGTCCATGTGCCTTGTATTCATGGTTGGTGTCCATGTAAAACCATATTTTACTTGCCACCTTTGCCTGTAAATAATGGCATTTTGTGGATCTTAAAATCACATATTGGTGAGAAATTCACTTCAAATTTCTACTAAATTTTCATGTCATTAAATTTTCATAATTTTAGTTGTTTTATGTATTAATATACTATATTTATTTATTTATTATTATATTTATATATTATTATATCACATTTTCTCCATATCCGTTATGCTCTATTGTGTTTCACAATTTTACAATAATTTTAATATTTATTAGAACTTTTAGATGAATATTATATTTAAAGCCGATTGCAATTAATGTCTTATACAATACTACTTAAATGCACATAATTTTTTAAATTAAATTTTGGAACTTTAAAATATATATATAAAGTTGCGTCATAAGGTTATAGGTCGTTCTTAATCTTTAAAGAATATTAGGTAAGTTCTTGATAATCGTTAAATTTGTATCTAAAAGATCTTGATATTTTTAATATTTTCAAAAGTTGAATTTCTATTAAATACAAAATTGAATATTATCTCTAATGAAACATTAAACATTCAAGTTGGTATTCAATAAATTCGTGAATTTAAAAATATGTCGAATACACTAGCAAATTAGTCAAAATTAAAAATTTTCACACTTATTTACACATAAATTGAAAATTTAAGGTCCTTTAATAACCATTTCATCTTCAGTTTTTGTTTTCAAAATTTATGTTGGTTTTCTTCCAATTTCCTTATTTAACCCTATTTCCCCTCTTCTTAAAGGAACTTTGAATTCTTAATCAAAATCTAAAATAAAAAAACATACTTTTCATGATTTTTTAAAATACTAGTAGAAAGACCGTTATTACTTTATATATATATATATATACTTTTATTGAAATTGTTATGGTTAAAAGAATACTCTTGAAGTTTCAATAGTTTCAATAATATCCTCACATTTTAAAAATGTTAAAAACATACTTTTACTAGTTATCGTATAGTATATAGATAGAATCCGCGAGTACTTCGTTTAAAAAAAATACTTTTTCATTTCAAAAGTTGTATTAATACCTTTAGCCAAATTTAAAATGCAAATTAAACGAATAAGAAAAATTGTAAAGGATAACTTTGAATATGCATCAAATGATTATTAGGTAGTAAGAAGATTTTAGATTCACATAATCGTCATTAAGATACAACAATACTGTATTACATTCCACAAATTAATAATTTTTCCAAAGAATTAAAAAGTAAGTAAATAAATTTTGGACGCATAAGGTAGGAATTACTTCCTTCTCACATGTTCGTCGTTGTCACAATATTACGTTCTGACACATTATATTATGAACAAGACATTGGGAAGAACAAGTTTCTTCTCTTCTCTTCTTATATTAAGTAGTTTTTCGTTACATAACTTTTGATACTATATCCAATTTGATCATTTGTGTCTTGCACTAGTCTTGACCAATAATTTTAATAACTTAAAATTGATTTTATATAGGAAGACAAAGAGGAAAAGGGTCTATACATCATATATTATTCATCAGTTGCCCAAAAATCATTGGAGAAAATTATAAATTAAAAATATGGTGGGTTCCCATGATTTTACATAAAGTTGCATAGTTCCCCATAATAGCCTTTATCTTTATGTCCTCCTCAAGAAATCAAATTCTGGTTGCATATGCCTTGATTGTCTATTGAGATTCAACTCACATGATTAACTTCTTTTTCTTTATGCACATCTCCATATTCTTCATTATATTCTACTTACACACTTCCTCCTCTTACTTTTATAAAATTCAAAAAGGATATCCATTTTTTATTCTCAACACATATATACACCTTAAATAATCCATACACTATTCAATATCTTCTTTTATGCCTCATATTTTTCTTTCTCGTATATACTATTTTTCGAAAATAAATAAATAAATAAGTAAAATTCCATTAGTCAAATGTAATCTATATATTTCTATTTGATGAATCTAACTCAAATTGTTTTGCATGATTGGAATAAATTTATATATATATTTTTTGGTTTTTTACGATAGAAGGGGTGATTCAAATCTATATATTAACTCGTTGAATTAACTCAAATTGATTATATTTACCTTTCTTTTAAGTTGAAATAAATTAACTAGTGGTTTTGTATGATGAAATTGAAGTTATACTCTATAATATTCTTTTAGATAGACATTACTGTGATAAAATTAAACAGTTATTATAACCACCCTATAATTTAGTAGGCCATGTTAACTACCAAATTTGGTTAGTCCAACGGATAAAACCGTATTAATATAGTAGGTTCCAACTATATCCTCTAAATTGTGATGTGATGGGGATAATTTTGGATTAGAAGACATACCGACATTTAACAAAGATCAAAAGCAATCAGAAACGAAACGACACATGGGACAAAACCACACCTTAGGACTGCTTAAAAAAAGTTAAAAATATAAATAAATAAAACTTTTTTTAAAAAATATGTGGAAGTAAGTTTACCCTTATCTTTCAATTGTATATTTATATATTTTTGGGGAAATATATTTTTTTTTTCTAGATTTTGTATGTAGTTTTTATTTGGTCATTGGGTTTCAAAACATTACACATTCAGTCTTTAGATTTTGCATTTGATTTCAATTTAATATTTAGGTTTTAAAATATTGCAATTTTATCCATGATATTTGAGTTTTGTTTCAATTTGGTTTCAACATATACATTTTTAACCTTGATTTTTCACTTTAATACTCATTTTTCGTCTATCATTAATGTATCTTAATAAATTTAAAATAATTATAATAATTATAATTAATCAAGATTCATTAGTTTTCATCACTTTCAAAATTAAATTCAAACTTTTGTTTCATAATTATTTTAAATTAACTAAAAGACATTTACGCTAATGATTGAAAATGAATATTTAATAAAAAACTGAAATTAAAAATGTAAAATTCTGAAAATAGGGACCAAATTGAAACAAAACACAAATTTCAAGAGTAAAATTGTAACATTTTGAAACCTATAGACTAAATCGAAACCAAATTCAAAACTTAAGGACTGAATATTAAGCACTTTGAAATCTAGAGACCAAATAGAAACTAGGCTCAAAATGTAGAGACTGTCACACCCCCGCCCATATTACTTCCTTAACCTAGAAGGAGATGTGAAGATAGAAGATGTCAACCCTCTTATGATATCCACTACCTATCTCAACCTTAACAACCTACACTCTCAAGTCTTGTACCCTTGGTAAACAGTTTATAAGCATGCAATCAACTAAACATTCCTCAATGACATACGTAGCCAATGCAGAAGCACAAGTTATATGTACATGCCAAAACAATTAATTTAGAGTGGAACCCATCTCAAGTTACCCTTATCCCTAATATGCATAAACATTTACTAAAACAAGACAAGCTTATCCACTTAAGCTTTTTATATCCTGGTTGCTCTAGAAGTATAGGTCTTTAAGTAGTAGACTAATAAATCAGCTAGGCTCTAAGGTGTGGACCGCTACTTGGGGAAGAAATGAAAACATTGCAAAAAGTGAGCTAAATGCCTAGTGAGAGACTTTCAAAACATACTTTTTGTATACATGTTAGGTAAGTGTAATCATCCTCAAGCATCAATTTATTAAAACTCAGGGTTCATTAACTCTAAAACATCAAAGTAGAACATCTTTAGAAAATGTGATAGAACCTTGAAAACATCGAATAACATTCACTTCATTTGGAAAACATCATCCTCTACCTTTAGTTGAGAGAAGGCCCTTTTTCTCAATCGCCCAACGTCAAATCCTTAACTGATGTAGAGTAATCACAATACAATCAACATCGATAATATAGTACCTACGTGCACGTGGTTAAGCCTGGATATCACCATACATTAGGTATCAGGGTTCCCAGATACCTTCATACCTTCAGTATCGAGTTTCCTCATTAGAATATCATAACACCTTATTTACATTTATGAAACTCAACCTTAGAACATCAAGTATTCCAGTAGCACATTCATCATAAGTATATAAATCATGAGAAATAACTCAATTCAACGAATGCTTTGTAAAACATGCTCCTAAGCATTAAAGCTCAAGTATGCTTAATAAACTTCATTTAAAACTCATCATACCTCAACTTAAACTTAGCTTTGAAAGCTAGGGAAAAGCATACTTCAAAACTCATCTTAAAACTCAATATGGTGAAATCGTTAAATAGAAAACATTTAAAACATGACACTCACTGTCTTAGGCTACTTCCTCAAAAGGTGGTAAGCTTCCCCTATCAACGTTTGCCCTGTGACGTCAATAAGTATCTTGGTTAATGTCACTAGCTCCCTTTTGAGCTTAACTTAAATATTTAACTTTAACACCAAACTTAACAACTCCTCAATGCATAGCCTAGCTCGTTGCATCTTCAATACTTAGGAAAATTCAACACTTCACCATTTTAACCAAATGTTACCTTGCAACTAGGTTGGTGGGTGATAGCACTCACACACGGGTGCTTACCGGTGCTAGGATGCACCCACCTTTTCTATGCGTCGAGCGCTTATGGCCGCAACCCTCAACATACCTCAATTATCGCTCGCAACCTTTTGCTTACACTACACACTATTCTCGACCAATGCCCATTACACCAGTGCATGCCATTTGTCAACGTATGCACCTGTCCATGCACATCCTTAGCCGACCAGCTGCATGCTTATGCTTGAGATGTAGTTGCATGCTTGCTCAACCTATCAATATTCTAGATTCAATTTTCAGTATAAATAAATTAATTTTCAGGCCTCATCTCACAAAACTTCTAGGAACTTGTTTCTAAACATCTTAACTACCTTATCTCAAAAGTTTAGCCTCTGATTCCTCTTAATAAGCTTGGAATCTTTCAATCTTTCCAAACTGCCCGAGTGATCCGAGAGCCTTGAGCACTTGTGGAACTCTTCAACTTTCAGCTCGATTTCGTGGGAATTTTTTCCTAGTAGCCCCAGATCAACTTCAACACTAATCAAGCTTCGATTTGGTAGAAACTCCCCACCTTTGGCACGAGTAAATTGCACAAACTGAGCTTTCCATTCCAACCTTTCTTTTTATATTAGAGGTCGTATGATCAGGTTGTTCATTAGGGTGACACCTGTCCCACTAATTCTTATTTAAAGCTTCTAATCAGGCCATTTAACCCACTAACCGATGATTAAACTGTCTGCTTCAGTCTTTCCTCAACGCATAGACTTGCAACTATGCAAGCCTTCCTTCTTGGTCAATTGCATACATCAATCAACACACACTTGCCTCATCCTTAGGCTTTTACGTTAGACTGGTCATTCCACCAATGCTCAATTAACCTCTAAATGCACCTTAGCGTCCCTTCTGATAACACATAACCCTTGGATAGCCACACGCATTAACCTCTAAGCCTTCTGGTCATTGCTCTACTTGTTGCCATCTAGCTTTTGCCTTAAGCCATGCCTACTAACCTCTTCACTCGATGCATACATCACTCGGCACCTACCTTGCATTCACCTAGACAAACTTGGCTACACGCATGTTGTAACATCCCAAATTTTTATTAAATTATCTTGAAATATTTAGGCGTTATTTCAATAAATTGGGACTTAAAGTTTAATTTGGGAGACAAGATAATTAATTTAAAAGATATTGTAAAGAATTGAAATCTTAATTCAATTTAAGAAAAAATTGGATTAATTTACTTGGGGGAAAGTGTGCTTTAAAAATTCATTAAATATTTGGATTGATGTAATTTATCTCAACTATTGGATTGTATATTCCCTTTAATTTTGGTTTGGAGCCAAAATTAAGTTAATTAGAGTAGTTAATTGGTTTGAGATCAATTTGAAAAGAGATTTGAAATTTTTGGATTATTTTGGAATTTCAATCTGAGGTAAGTGACTTTCTACTGGTTCACCTTCAAACCAATCGTCCCTACCACTTGGACTTTTTACTTAAGACTACTTGGATTGTTTATTTAACATTACTTGGATTGTTTCTTGAGACTGTTAAGATTGATTTGACTAATTATTCTAAACTACTTGGACCGATACATTATGACTGATTGAACTATATGATTTTAATGGCATTGACTGATTGGATTAGACTATTTTGACCATGATGGATGTATTTTGCCTGAGAGTATACTGGAAAGTTTTACCCATAAGATAAACGACTGTAAAATATAACACATGAGTTATATAAAAACTGATGCATGCTAAGTTATAGGGTTCCTGTTAGTATTTCTTATCTAGGAAGGTGTACACATATGACTGTATATGTGCACATTTATGACAGATCGTGGACCTTCAGGTTACATACTATGATTGATATATGTTCCTTCAAGTTCATGTTTATGATTTATTTGTGTACCTTCGGGTTACACACTATGACTGATGCATGTTTATTCGGGATCACATTTATGACTGATAGATGACCCCTTCATGATCACATTTATGACTAATAAGTGACCCATTTGGGATCACGACGACTAAAATGATATAGGTGTACATTGATGCCTAGATAAACAAGCTAACAGGTAACCTAGAGGGCTAAGTAGTAGGTCACTTACTAGGTATTGTTATACTCATCCTTTCCTCTTTTATGTTTTTCTTTCAAGCAATGACAGGAATGAACTGGCGAGGGATAGACGGGATCTGTGATAGAGCCATATGGGACATTAGAAAAGGCCCCACACATGTTTTTTTTTTTTTAATTATGGTTTTTGTTCCTTTCATTTGAGTATGTTGTTAGATGCCATGTTTTCGCTGATTTGCTTTAGATAATTTTTTTTTTTTTGTAAACATTTTATTCGGGATCCCAACTAAATGTTTTGGTTATTAGATTTATTATTAAATTAATATTTTAGTTTAAAATGGTTATTTATGTTTTCATTAAATTTACATTATGATGGTCAAAATGTTTGAATGAGAATGTCATTATCTTGTCATGGCCCTTGTCTGAGTACTCGAAAGGTTGGATCATTATATATGTCACCGGCCTTGGCCTTCCCTAACCTCCTTGTGAGGTTAACCCATCCTTTGGCAACCTCGGCCACGTTCCTCTCTCACTAGAAACACTAACCTCGATATGGCCCTTCAACGCATGCCTCATGCCTTGCCCATCCAACAACTTCCCTTAACATTGGCGCATAGCATGACACGACCTTTCCATCTTCTTTTTCTCTAAGTACTAACTTCCAAACTCACCCGAGAGCCATAATATCCCATACTTAGGGAATTTCCTTCCCTTCTTGGATTAACTTCCTCTTACAACTCTCAATATTTTACTAAGTGTTGATTATCTAGCAATTACATGAGGTATACCTTCTTAACACATATATACCTTCACATTATACATAGTATTGACATATACTTAAGTTAACATCACAAACATCATCAACATATAAATAAGAAGAATCTTAAACATAATTACTTAATAGAATAGGGTTAGAGGCTTACAAAAAAGATGTTTTTCCCAATATTTCATTATTTATAAGAATGGAAAATGAAAACACAAATTGCCTTTTGTTTTAAATTTTTAATGGTTTAATTTTGATTGCTTCAGCTAGGATTGGCATCAGAGTGGGGTGGGGCCGGGGATGCACTCCCCATCCTTGTCCCTGTGGAGATTTTTAATCCCTATCCCTGTCCCATTCCCTGTTTTGAGGAGTCAAGATCGGGGTCAGAAAATCCCCGCTCGGGGATCAGGGATTCAATAAAATTTAAGAAATGATTTTAAATCCTATGATTTGAAATCCGAGAAATAATTTTAAATCAATCGTTTTGTTTGGAACAAAAAATATTTGAAATGAATGTATTTAAAATTTTGTATTTGGAAAGTAACTAGAAAAGAAAAGAAAGTTATGAATTTACTAGTATAAGTTTTTAACTATGACGTGTTAATTGAAAACTAAAATTTGACAAGGTTAATTAAGTAATTTACTTTAAAATCTTATGAAATCCCACAAAATTCGAGAATTTGAAATCTCCTTGGATTTTAAAATCATTGCATTCCCTGTAGTACCAAATAATAGAATTCAATTGAAATCCATTATGAATTGAAATCTCTCAAAATTGTGGGGTTTCAAACAAGTTATGCTCCCCGTCAACCTTTGAATTTCTTTTTTTTTCTAATTAAGGTCAACCATTCATTTTCAAATTTTCTTTATATGTGTTTATTTCTTTTTATTTTTAGGTGTAGAATCATATATATATATATATATATTTTTCATAAGTTCAAATTTTAGTTACATTTATACAATTTCAAATTTTCTTTATATTCATGACAATTTAAAAGATATATATATATATATATATATATATATATATTGCAAGCCTTAACTCTCTAAAAATACATTGTTTTCTCCATTCTAAATAGTGTAGCCACAATTCTTTTAAAAGAAAGACAATGTAGCCACCCTTACATGTTTTGAATTTAAAAGAAATTTCCTTTTAATTTACACTTACATACATCTTCCATCTCTAGATTAAATTTTTGCCAACAATGAGAGATTACCTTTTTTTTTTTTTTTTAAGTTACATTAATTTTCATGTTTCAATTAGTTTATATAGATTTAACTTTCATACGTCAATTACTTATATACGTTCAATAGCATTCATATTCAATTACTTATATACATTTAGATTTTCTTTATTATATACCTATATATATTTTTAACTAATTTTATGGTAGATTTAATTTGAATTCTAAATGGAGAGATGTTATAATAATGGAAAATCAATGGAGTCATATTCTCCATCGAAGAAAAGTACTAGTAGAAGACAGTTGTGGCATACGAACTTAATTGTTCAAACAATTTATGAATTTTAGAATTATTTATATAATAATTTTTTAATTACATTTTTATAAAGCATCCTAAACTATATGTTACATTTTATTTGGTTCACTGGGTGGAGTTAATATATTAGAGTTAAAGAAGTTTGTATACGAGATGTAGAATTGTTAAATGAAATTTCTTGATAAATGTAGAAAGTAGAGAATGCGTGAAATATGAAATTATTTGATAAATATACCAACTTCAATAGATTTACTATTGAAGTTGAATACATTTAATATCAACTTAAGAAGTTAGTGGGCCAAAGGATCCTTCAAATGTTCTATTGATTCATAAATTCTTATAAAGAAAATTTAAATATTAATTTAACAACAAATTTAATAATATATATTTTTTTTTACTTGTCATACAATTACATTAACATATAAGTCAAATCTCTACTGTTTATTAAGAAGAAAAAATCTCGCATGTTTTAAAGAAGCCGTTTCGAAATCTATATTTATATTAAACGAAAAATAAGAAATTTGAACTTTTAATAGATGGTTTTCTAAAATATTATTTGTGAAATTTTGTTTAGAAAATATATAAAATAATCTTAATTAAAATTTACAATTTTCTACCAATTAAATTTGAGGAATTGTGAAGTTGTGGGACTTATAGTGTAATTAATAACACATAAAATTAATAATTTTAGTCGTGACCAAACAACTCCATTTCCTTAGTACTCCATCTACTAAATCAAACACCTCTTAAATTTTCAGTATAAATGAAGTCTTTATAACTTAATTTACGTTTTCAAGTCTTTGTAGTTTGAAATTCGATTTTCAAGTCTTTAATCTTGAAAAAAAATATCAAGAAAAAATGGCAATGAGTTGTAAATGAAAATGTCATGTTTGTTCTTAGGTAGAGATGACCACTTGTTTTGCAAATATCCTAGATTCTTATGGAGTGGGCATCTGGATTACCGCGTTTGTTTTACGATATTGTAAGATACCTCGACATCTTAGGATCCTCGACATCTTAATAATGAGGGCTATATGGAGGAGATACATTATATATATGACATACTATTGCTCCTCCACCAGTTTCTGGGTGTAGAGGATGTGCTCAAGTAGAAGAATATGAGTTCAATGAGGTTGACCACAATGGGGAAGAATTGCCTCCTATCATGCAAACACAGAATTAGACTGGTTATGCTAGTTTGATGATGATGATGCCACATTTTGGTTTAGGATATTATGATTTAGAGGTCGGTCCATCGTCTTCATACGTGCATGGACATGGGCATGACCGTGGAGAGTATAACAAATATTTATACTATGAAGCACCTGTAAATGTACAAGAGCCACCAGAGTAACATCTAGAGGAATCATAGCAACATGAACAAGAATCAGAGCAACCTAGAATTCAAAGTCGACGATGAAAACTAGCTCGAAATCGACGATGTCTGCCTTGTGCGACACATTGATTTTTTTATTATTATTGTTAAATGAATGAGAAACATTAAATTATTGTATTGATCTAGACATTTTAATTTACATTTTTATTATTTTTCAATTATGAATAATAATTGTAATATGGAAAAAAAAATTGAGAATTTACTTTTTTTTTATGATGTAATTTTACTTATTATTAAGAAATATAAGGATAAAATTTTCTTCTTATTAAGAAATAGAACAGTAAATTTGCATATGGTACTTTGTTTAGAGAAGGTAAAGGAATAATGTTACAAAAAAATGAAAAGAAAAAAGGGTCAAGTGTTCAATACTCAACCATGTGCTGGTCGAGTTTTCAACTCTCAACTTACATCAATTAAAAAAAATCTTATAAGTTAAATCTCCAAAACTACCATATTCCTCAAACTATTTTCAAAACTATAATATTTCACTAATTATTTATGAAATTTACAATAATCCTCCCATTTTTCCCAACATTAATTCCCTTTATTACTTTTTTTTAATCATCACCAATACTTTATGATATAAATTTGCATCATAACAACTGTTTCCTAATTGAAAAATCGCCAAACACGACCTTACAAATAATTTCATTGAATATATATTTTCATTAAACAAATCAATTATTGTAAAAGTTGGCGTGGGAAATCAATCATAATTTCCTGGAACCAATCATATCTGTCCACCCATCCCTTAATTTATTTTATTATATTTCTAATCAAAGTTTAGCTTCACATGATCGTGGGAAATTTATGGAAATTCCTCATTCTTCGATTTCTTCGATGATCTTCGTTCTGTTCCATAATCTGTCACGTTTGATATTTCAACTGGGATTTGAGATTTTTGGATTCTTATCGGAATTGAATCTTTTTCTTAGAAAATATATATATATATATATTTACAAGGAATAAGTTCAAAACCGACCAAAAAAAAAAAAAAAAAAACATGTGAACATTACCAATTCTTAACAATCCATGAAAGTAATTGTTGACTCGAAGATTGTAATTAATTTTTAGAGCTGTATCTTATTATATTAGATATTAAAATTAAATATTTGTATAAAAAATTTGTTTTCAAATCTAAGAAAATAAGCCAACTTATTTATAAATATAACAAAATGTCACGGAGAGATGCAACAAAAAACTGAAAAATAGAAAAATCAAATCGAGTTTGGTTTGGTTTTTTAGTATAAAATTGGACATATTGATTTGTATTTGGAGAAACGCAAAAGTATTGGTTTAGAACGATTTTTTATTTGAAAAACCAACCGAGGATATATATATATCTTTAAAAATAAACTCTAATATTAGGTATCTTTTAATATTTTAATTATTATGGTGCATATACATTTGTTGTTTAGAAAAAAAAAAGATTTATTATGATGCTTGTATGCTTTTTATTTGAAAAAGTGAAAAGAAAGAACAAAAATGTTAAATTTCAATCTATAGAAAAAAAAGACCCAATTCTAATTTAAAATTACCAAAGAAAACTAATTCAAAACAAAAGTAGAAATAAAAATAAAAATTTGAAAGAAGAAAAGAAAATACCAAAAACCAAAAATCAAAACTATAATAAACCAAACCAAATAAAAACTAATATATTGTTTTTGTTTTTTTATTGAACATTGGTTTGGTTTGGTTCTTGGTTAATTAGTCACAAAATTGAGAAACTGAATCAACTATCACCTCTATTATCAGTGCTAGATAGCGATATTTTGCTATATTTGAAAATACTTCAAATAATTTTTTCATTTAATATAATTATAAAAAAAAGGTTGTTTTCAAATATAGGAAAATGAACAAAAATATTTACAAATATAGCAAAATTTCACTGTATATCTGTGATAGACCACAATAGACTACATTTGTGTCTAAACCAACATAGATGTCTATTGTGATCTACCGCAGATAAAATATGATATTTTATTATTATTTGTAAATATTTTTAACAGTTTTATCATTTAAAATATATTTTCTCTTTTTTTTTGTTATACATTTAAATTTTAATTATTTCAATATACATTAGTTAGTATAATTATAAGATCCAACAAATTATTAGGTTAATTTTAATTATTTTTAACATCTAAAAGAATGAGATTGAAAAAAGAAGATTGATAATGAACAACTTTATCAGTTGTAAAAAATTTAAAAGTTTCATCACTTTTTGAAATTCCAAATTAAATTCTATGAGGTTACTTTTTAATTATTACAAAATGAGTTTTAAATTCTTTTCATATTCTAACATTTTTTTTTAATATATTCTACCTCTTTACATTCCTTCATCTATTTAACAGTTATGAGTGCATTTAAATCTTCATTAATTCAATTTAAAATGTATAAAATTATAATCTTTTACGGTAAATTTTAATAGATCATCAAGTTAATTTTTGCTGTTTTAAGATTTAAGGTTTTGAAAATTTGGTATTACCATATATCTATTCAATTTTGATAAAGTTACTTAATTAATCAAAATATCGTGTGTTCTATGTTAGTTGATCTAAATATTGTGTTATGGTTATGTGTATTTAAATATCATAATTTTATAAAATATAATTAGTAGATTAACCAGCTAAATTTACCACCAACAAAGTTATATTACGTGACATAATAACTTTTTCAAAAGTAAAGTTGTATGCAATTTTTTAATTAATTGATTTATAGCTTAATCTAAGTAATGTAAGTTAGCATAATTACTTTAAATATATATTGTATAGATTAATCTTAGAATCATTCATGTCAAATTGTGAGGAATAAATAACATAATCGATTTCATTGAGAGTTTGATGATAGCTTCAAGATGACGATAAATTTAAGATGACTATAGTCTTCTTCAACCAAAACTCCGAATGCCCTTAGTGGAATATCTATATAGATGAGATTCAAGAAAGGCGGAGCACTTATTATTTTGGTATATTGGCGACCATAGCCCTAAGGTCTTTTTATATATTAGTTCAATTAGGGTCCTCATTTAACCCTAATTAATAGGAATGAGCTTCTTCTACCCATTAAGTCCATATAGGAATGTAGGACCTTAATTAATTATATCACATAATAAGGCCCAATCTAATAAAATAACCCAATGTGATAAAATAGCAATCCACATACATACCCCATACTTTAATTATACGTATTATTAAATACATCTAACAATCTCCCACTTGGGTTCAATACCCATTATACGTACCTAAGTAACTAAATCACATAAGCCTTAAGTGCGCATAAACATGTATTTCAATAATAGAATTCTCCTTTAGTTCAATATGGTCCGTCTCCTGTATTAACACGGAATCAATGCGGTTTTCGTCATTACCCTTGTAACTAAACCTTCCTTGATTATCAATTCCATACATTCAATTACATTGATCCAATATGGATGGATAACATAGAAATTAAATGCAAAGTGATCTAGATCATGCTTGTTTCCAATTGGTCCAAATTCCTTTAGTAACATCATTCTTAAAAACAATATTCTAAACCGCATGCACGATAAACAAGTTCAGATAATAAAACATAAACAATCAACTTTATTTTATATAGGAAATAAATTAAAGTAACAAATTCCCACTTAACCATTGAATTAGAAAAATGACTAACACCCAAGTGAGCAACATGCCCATGAAAAACTTTAGAGGGTAAACCTTTAGTCAATGGATCTGCCACCATAGAGTTTATTTCTATGTGTTATGTCGAAATTTGACCATTATGAAATCTTTCTTTAACAACCAGAAACTTCACATCTATATGTTTTCACTTTGTATTGCTTCTATTGTTATTAGGATACATCACTGCCAACTTATTGTCATAAAATAATTTTAGTGGTCTTTCAATATCAATCACTATCCGCAGTTTAGTGACACAATTTTACAATCATATTCCATGATTGGATGCCTCATAACATGCTATAAACTCTGCAATCATGATAGAAGAAGCCATCGGTGTTTGTTTAACACTTTTCCATGATACAGCTCCTCCAGCCAACATGAAGATATAGCCTGAAATAGATCGCAAAGTATCTTGTCATCTAGCATAATCGCATAGGATTGTATCAACAACAGCGGAAGCACAAGGATCATCTAAGCACTTAAATTCACTAATTTTGGCAAAATATAAAGCATGCTTTTGCAGAAACAACTGAGTTTCAAGACATACCTCTTGTAGAACTTCTTCAAAGCTCATTCACCAGCTGCTATCTTCTCTAAATCTTGTAGACCACCTCAAGATCTTCCACACTATTCTCTTGGTGCTCTAGATTGAGTTGTGGACTCAAAACAAGTTTGAATCGGTAGAAGAAGAAATACTCACTGCAGAAACTAGCAGAAGAACTCTTTCTTCAAACCAAATTTCTCTCAAAATCTCTATAGATTGCATGCCCGATTTTCACTCCAATCTTTCATTATATTGCAGATCAACATGCAAAGAAGAGAGCTGCATGAGTTGCAGCTCATGCTTGGATAAGACAAGGCCAAGATAATGCCATTTGAGTGAGCTACATAGGTGATGGATAATGGAAAAACTTCTTTTTCCATTTTGTGTGTTTTGTTTTCTAATTTTCCAATTTTATCTAAAATCAAAATTTGATTTTATAAAATCTATTTTAATTTTAAACATGAAAAATTTTATTGGCAACGATAACCATTATTTATTTGCAACGATATTTTAGTGAGTCAGAATATGTGCTACTGAGGGGCATTCAGATACTCCTTCACTAAAACAAACAATTTTGACCAAACACTATCTCTGGAATAACTTTTATTCCTATAGTCATTTAGTTATCATTTTCGGTCAAGATCTCTACTAACAACTTAGTGATTCTTGTAAGTGTGACCCGCCATTTTTAGATCCTATAGAACGGTATGAACTTGCCTTCGAAATAGAAGACAATATCCAAGACGGAACTATAAAACCCTATTCATTTTACTAAAGCCTAGGTTGTTTTGAAAACTATGATACAACCTTCCGTAGGGATAGTCATTGCTAAATGACTAGCAAAGAGCCACTTAAAGCTAATCAGCAGGCACAACATAGGAATCTCACGGTTCAGACTAATAGAGGAGACTGTAGGATATATTGACACATATCTTTCACCCACTTACTATGAACTACTTCCTCTGTTTACCTTGATAAAGACTCATACAAAACACTTTCCGAATGAAGGTTACTCCCAGGGTGACACGAAGCGTCGTATGAATCTCACGGTGTAAACTATGTGGAGATGTTGCAGCTGAAATCTTTATATCGTATAAAAGACTTACATTTGAACAACTTCCTCTTATTCACCGAAATCTAGATTTAAGCTAAAAAATACTTTCTAAATGGAGGTCACTCCCAGGGTGACACGAAGTACCACTTAAATCTGGATTGTGAACTCTTAGAGACGTGAGAGCTAAAAATAACGTATCATATATGTTATTAATCTCCCACTGAAGTTTTTTAATAACTCTATCATATATATGTTATTAAACTGCCACTGAAGTGTTCTATTTGGGTAGATTTATACTTAGGTTCTTTTCGGCTAATAAAACAACCCTAAGTCTATGTGGTTTATCCAAGTATAACTCTTATAATTGGATTTTAACCTACGATGTCTAGGTGATAAATCATTTTATTACCTCACATCACTCATGTATGCTCATAAAACCAGTTACTAATGCTCAATTATTCGGCCATAATCCCCAGGTAGGAGGTGTTCCATAAACCCTCAACTTAAGTACCCCCAACCTTTGATAGGGTCGTATACCGGTTAAGTTTGTAACCTAGGTTATATAAGTTTTAACAATTAAAACGGGTGGTCAACCCACGTGAGCATGTAGCTGTTGATTATGGATTTTAAATGTCTAATCCAATTTTATAACAAATTATACAACTTTAGACATGCTAAACATCTATAACATACATGAGGCATTCAACATTTAATATAACATTTATATTAAATACAAGAAACCCTAACATGCATACTATATATTATAACAATTATAATATACTTTTAATGCATGTAACATGCTTCTTATGGTGGGATTTTAAATCTAAATGGCATACTATATGCACATACAAGATTTATTTAATTATAACATACATCAAATGCATAAATAATTAAACATAGACTGATATGATTTTAGTTTTGGCAAAAACAAGCAAACAAAAGCCTAACTATTACAAATCAGCTTCAAAATCGTCTTTAAACCGCTCAAACTGCTCCAAACCGAACCCAAACGTATTGAATCGGACTGGATGAGTCTGAACCGAACTAGCCAAAAACACTTTGAGGCTGAACCGACTACTCTCGGTCCAACCTCAAAGTCTTGCAAAGGACGATCGTGTAGCGCTGAAGGCTATCGTCTAGCTCCATTGCCTTGTGTTGTAAAAGGGCTACACGATCGCTTAGTGTTTGCCTCAACTATCGCATAAAACTAGACGATTGCTTAGTGTCTGCCGAAGGTAAATGATCGCTTAGCTCTATCGTATAGAACTATACGATCGTTCAACTCCATCGCTTAGTTCTATCGTATAGAACTAAAGGATCACTTAACACCATCGTCTAGAACTTCATGTCATCATTTAGTATCTGCTGTAGCTAAACGATCACTTAGCTCCATCGTATAGAACATCATCGTGTCATTCACCATCGTAGGTAAGCGATCATTTAGTTCCATCGCATAGAAACTTCAATGCATCGCTTAGCACTTCGTTTACACGATCACTTAACTCCGCATCTAAATGATTGCTCAGTGCTATCACGTAGCACTTCATCGCATTGCTTAGCACGCGTCGTTGCTAAACGATCGTGTAGTACCATCGTATAGTAAATTCAATGTATCATTTAGTTTCCATGCCAAAATTAAACGATCGTTTAATGCTATCGTATAGCAAGTTAAATGCATCGTTTAGCTCCCGCAGGTACATGATCGTCTAGTGTTCAACATCACAACGACCAGCGCCCACTGCTATACGATCGTCTAGCTTTTCTTCTTATCGTGTAGCGCTTGGAGCTAGACGATCGCTTAGCAACTGAACCTCAACAACGAATTTGAGCAGAAGCTGAAAAACTGGAACAACAGCTCGACCTTCTTCACTTGTTTCTTCAATTACATCTTAATTTTGACTCTAATGACTCTAAATAAATTACAGACTCTTGCTAACACATAAAAGCTCATAAAAAAAGAGCCAGTTACAAATTTAAATGAGAAATTAAAGAGAATTAAAATGCCAAATCTCAAAAAACCATATTAGTGCATCAGTTTCATATTTCTCATATAAAACATCCACCAAACCAAAATTAAACCAAATTGAATGCTTTTATGATGCTCTGATACTAATTGTAAGATTGTATCAACAACAGCGTAAATACAAGAATTATCTAAGCATTAAAATTCACTAATTTTGGCAAAATATAAAACATGGTTTTGTAGAAACAAGTGAGTTTCAAGACATACCTCTTGTAGAGCTTCTTCAAAGCTCCTTCACCAGCTGCCATCTTCTCCAAATCTTGTTGTAGACCACCTTAAGATCTTCCTCACTATTCTCTTGGTGCTCTAGATTGAGTTGTGGGACTCAAAACAAGCTTGAATCAAGGGTAGAAGAAGAAATGCTCACTGTAGAAAACTAGCTGAAGAACTTTGTTTTCAAACCAAATTTTCTCTCAAAATCTCTATAGATTGCATGCCCGATTTTCACTCCAATCTCTTCATTATATTGCAGGTCAATATGCAAAGAAGAGAGTTGCATGAGTTGCAGCTCATGCTTGGAGTAGACAAGGCCAAGATAATGCCATTTGAGTGAGCTACTTAGGTGATGGATAATGGAAAAACTTCTTTTTCCATTTTGTGTGTTTTGTTTTCTAATTTTTCAATTTTATCTAAAAATCAAAATTTGATTTTATAAAATCTATTTTGATTTTAAAAATGAAAATTTTAATTAATTTCATAAATTAATTATTAATTAAAACTTAATTAATTCAATATCAAATATTAAATTAATTTTAACACATATCCATCTTTATATATTTAAATCATATTTAAATATATATAAATTCTCCTATTCCGTTTAATACTCAAATTAAACATGTAATTATATCTCATATAATTACTAATTTCCTTAATTCTAATTTTAATGATTCAAATTAACTTATCACGCTATTCTAGAGTTAGTCCATTACGAGCTAGTAGGGGACCTCACGGACATACAGATCATGGACTCCAACGATCCGAGGTTAATTGGTTAAACTCATTAGACCAAATTAATCTCCATTCGTTAACTAATGGGTCATTCCACTAAAGCTCATAGTTGTACTCCCCTCACTGTAGATATATTATGTCCACATGATTTAACCATAATCAGCAAGTCGACCGTTCACAGGTTGTCGTAATAACGGTTGGGTCAAATATATGTTTTACCCCCGAGATTACGTCTTATTCCTCAAGTTTCTACTGATCCTCTAATGAACAACTGGTTTGTGATCCAATCACTAAACCAAACTCTCTCAACCTAGTGAGAGGGTGGGGTCCCTTGTTCAAGACCTAGATTTAGTACTTGAGAGAACAACCTTTCTCCTATCCCTAAATCTGGTAGGCGTGAACTCTGTCTTGCACCCTATGTCCCCAGCTATCTATCTGGTTTTACCCCTGAAATGGGAGTCTTATTGAGCCAGCGTTGTTGAGCCAACCCTCAACTATGAAAATCTAAGGGCAATCTCGAATAAACAAGAATTCATAGTTAGCTCAGGATTAAAATCGAGTTACCTAGGTCATCTAGGTGAAATAGTCAGTCCTAAACAGTAAACAGCGTTATAAAGTAAGAGTGACTTATTTCTTGGTCCTGATTTTATGCAAACTCATTGCATAGGATGCCCCCACTCCTCATGTCATAACATGTACGAATTAGGATCTCATCGTATGTAGCAGTTTACAACTCTTTGTAACAACTACAGAGTAGGCCGCATCCAATGGTGTTACCAGAATAAGGTACCCAACCTCATTCATGTACCATAAATCATTTTGACTATTTACTCGAACCTTATCCACTCTTATGTTTCCACATAAAGTTCAAGTACTCATACAATAGTCATGAGTCTTAGTTTATTGGATTGAGACTTTCATACAATTTATGAAATCATTAATAAGTATATTGATTATAGAAAATGTTTATTATTTTACAAACTGCGAGTTTTTAGGACATAAAACCTAACAAATTGGAATCAGAATACCTAATCATTTCTCAAACTTCTGATCTCCTATAAGTGAGCATATAATCTTTTGTTCTCTATAAATACCTCATAACCCGTTTGACTGCTTTCTAATGATCCATTACCGGGTTGCTCAAATGGCTATCTAACACTCTCACTATGAACTCAATATATGGACGCGTACATACTTGAACGTACATTAGACTTCTAACAGCTGATGCATAGTGCTGCGTTATTTTATTAAGTGGAAATATGGATGATATGCGTTGATGGAATTGTGTTGTGCACTCAAGTTTTCCCAGCGGAATCCAAGTGTAAATTCCCCTGAGTTTCCTGGTAAGTCCAGTGTCGATCACAGGGACTTGTGAAATTAGTTCGCATTGATAGTTTTTAAATGAAAACTTTGCGGTAGCCGATAAATAAATAAGTTGTTGGTTGGTTTGATTGCGTTGATAAAAAGAAATAAATAAATGCGGTGGATTTGAGAAACAAAGTTGCGTTGGTAAATGCAAAGAGTATGCGATGAACGGGTTGAGGATTCCCTCATTGTGCTAGCTAAATACTTCTCAACCCATTCAACTAACTTAGTTACTCAAGCGTGAATCACAGAGAGTGAACAGATATAGAGAAAGAAATTCCATTCTTGTATATAAGTTAAGTACAAAATGCTAATGGAAGTTGAGATAGAGAGCCTGGTAGCAATTCCTTGCTGACCGAGGCTTTTTACACTAGAATCTCTATTCTGAATTAAAGATATTCCTACTTCCGCAGGAGTCGGCCCTCTCTCTGTCTTAATAGCTTCTGGTGCTCTCCCAAGCTTGCTGGAATGATATACCGGTAACTTCTTCCTCGTGTCCGCCTTAAAAAGGTGGAAGAAAACTATGGATCGAGGTGTGAACTAAAAATGGTGGAGTAATCGACTGCTTTTTTTTTCTTCCCTGAAGAATGCACTTGGTATTTATAGAGCTTCCATGGTGAAAGGCGGCTTCTCTCTCCTTGTTGTACAGATGGAACAGCTTTAATTCCTAAATGATGCGCTGGCTAATTATCACTGATAAAGTCTAAATGTACTTTGTGACCGTTATCCGCTGTCAACTTAATGTGGATCCGACTTCCATCAGCTTTCTGTCCCATCACTTTTAATTGTCCTTTCACCAGATGCGCCCACCATGTTGTACTGACCAAGTTGCGGCGATTCTTCTTGGGCGAATATTTGCGAGCGCGACTAACGCAAAGTCTTGCAGTGAAGTTTCGCTCGACCGATGAATTCCTATGATCGCATTCTCTGCAATGCATTAACACATATTCTGCACAAAAAAAAAATACAAAAATCAATAGTTCCAATTGCTGACGCACGCGACCGCAATATTATAGATTTTATGCTTTATGGACGCAATTTATCATTTTTCATCAACGCCATCTGTCATTGTTTAATAACTTAGCACTATGATAACGTGCATTTCTGCTCGTTATCACACCTCCAAATTTAAACAATGCTTGTTCTCAAGCATAAGCTAAAGATTCCTTTAGCAAGTCCACCGCATAGTTTCTTTCCTAGATTTCTCAAGGATACTTTATTCAAATCCTATATACTAGAATTTTCTTAAGTCTTATTCAAGTCTACTCTTAAAATATTTCTAAGATCTAGGGATTGCAAGTTTAACTTTCAAAAGGACTTTACTGAATTCCGAAACATCGTATGATTTATTTCAAAAAGAAAATTTTCTACCGGGGTGACAAAAGATTTATCCTTGCATAAAAATTTTCTTTATTGCTATTTTTTTTTCTGAACTTGTGCTGATCCAAGTGCCTTGCCTTCATTTTGGCTTGCCCCCACGTGTGTCATGCGGACATCCAACTACGAGCAATGCACTCGTGCTCAGACTAACTCATACCGATTTGGCATTAGAGTTGCGTTCATCAATTCATGTGTTGATTCTGGTAACTTACTTTCGTTTTGGCTTGCCCCTACGTGTGTCATGCGGACATCCAACTACGGGTAAGTGCCTTTCACAACTTAACTCTTATCAACATGGGTTTCCTTTTTGCGTTGACAGTGGAATCGTTATTCTCAATTTTTTTTTATGTAACATAGCAAGGTCAAAAATAAATACCTCATCCCTAAATTTAAAATGTGACAATGTCTCCATTGCCAAAAGATTAAAATAAGTTATGTGATGTTCTAGAATGCATTATAAAGAGAGTTTGAAAGAGAGCGAGCAAACCCCTAACTTTTAAAAATATTTTACGAGGTGACTATCTTAAGATTTAGTTGACTCCAATATATACAAAAGAAATAGAAGAATATTTTTCATCATTGAAATTTTACTTCACAAAGAAACAGAATGCGGTAAACTACTAAATTTATCTACTTGTTAAATGATTGCGGTAATAAAAAAGGATGCAATGATAAAACTCTGAAAAGCAAAATGCAATGCGATAGCGCAAAATTTGAAATAAAGATAAGGAATAGTACATCCCCAAATTTTCGCTGTCACCTGCATTGTGCTGACGCAACCATCCTTGCGGCGATCTTTGCTACTGCGGATTACGGTGATGTAGTGAGATCTTTTGTTTCTGCTGGTGATATCTCTGCAAGATAGTATTCATCGGCATTGCGTTCTTCCATGAAATGTTGCCAGTGTGCTGGCACCGATCACATTTCATTGTATTGTCAGCAGCATCCTTAAATAAAGAAGGCTAGAAGAATCCACTTTGTAAAACTTTGGTTGCGGTACATTGTCCTCCAAAGTGCCCTCCATAAGGTGAATCGTGGCACTGTGACAATATGCGTTGTTGAGCAGCATCTGGCATACATAATCAAATGATTTGTTATACACCTCTTTTATACAAATTTGGCTCATCCCAGTAGTAGTGTTTGCATTCATTCTTGAGCTTCTTCCGTTGATGGTAGGTGTAATCTTCAGAAAATTGTTCACAGACCAAATAATTAATGATGTCCGCATACCATGGTAGTTCTTTTATGTGGAATAGCTGCTCGTCTTGGAACACGACACTCACTTCATTTTCATTGCGGTCAACCTTAGGATTTTCCAGTCTGGACAAGTGATCCGCAACTTGATTCTCTGTCCCCTTCCGATCAATTATCTTGATATAAAATTCTTGAAGGAGGAGAACCCATCTGATCAATCTCGGCTTTGCGTCCTTCTTTGTCATCAGATATTTGATTGCCGAATGATCGGTATGAATGAGTACCTTGGTTCCCAACAAGTATGCTCGAAATTTTTCCAACGCAAAAATTACAGCTAGGAGCTCTTTTTCAGTGGTGGTATAATTAAATTGAGCAAGGTTTACAGTTTTACTCGCATATGCGATGGGGTGCAAAATTTTTTTCTTCTTTTGCGTTAGTGCGGCCCCCATCACATACCCACTTGTGTCGCACATGATTTCGAACGACAATGTCTAATCTGGTGCAATTAAGACGGGTGCGGTAATCAACACATTCTTTAAAATTTGAAATGCATTGAGGCAATTGTTTTCAAATTCAAACTTTTTGTCTGCGTCTATTAACGCACTCAACGGTCTTGGTATCTTAGAAAAGTCTTTAACAAATCATCTGTAGAATCCAGCATGCCTCAAGAAGTTTCGCACTGCCTTCACGTTGGTTGGGGGTGGAAGCTTTTCAATTGTGTCAATCTTTGCTTTATCAACCTCCAACCTTCTCGAGAGACCTTGTGCCCCAACACTATACCTTTTGTCACCATGAAGTGACATTTTTCCCAATTGAGCACTAGATTCGTCTCTTCACATATTTTTAGAATTTTCTCCAGATTGGTCAGGCAGACTTCATAAGTGTTCCCATAAACGGAGAAGTCATCCATAAATATTTCTACTGAGTCCTCGAGATAATTTGAAAAGATCGCCATCATGCATCTCTAGAACATGCTTGGTGCTTTACATAGATCGAACGACATGCGACGAAAAGTGAATGTCCCATAAGGGCAGGTGAATGTAGTCTTGTCTTGGTCTTCAGGAGTTATCATAATCTGGTTGTACCCTGCATATCCATCCAAGAAGCAGTAAAAATCATTCCCTGCTAGTCTGTCCAGCATTTGATTAATGAATGGCAAAGGGAAATCATCTTTCTTTGTGGTCGCATTCAGTTTGCAGTAGTCTATACATATGCGCCATCCAGTGATGGTTCTTTGTGGTACTAATTTATTGTTCTCATTGGGGACTACCATCATTCCGCCCTTCTTCGACACACATTGAACGGGGCTGACCCACGTGCTATCTGCAATGGGATAGATGATGCCCGCATCCAACCATTTGATAATCTTCTTTTTGACGACCTATTTCATCGTAGTGTTAAGTCTGCGTGGATTTTCAATGGTTGCTTTATGGTTGTCCTCAATACGAATGTGGTGCATGCAGTACGTGGGGCTAATTCCTCTGATGTCAGTGAGTGTCCAGCCGATTGCTCGCACATGCTTCTTGAGAATGCTCATTAACGCATTCTCTTGATCTGCGTTGAACGCAGAGGAAATTATTACTGGCAGCTTCTCATTCTGCCCCAGGAATGCATACTTCAGATATGTTGGCAGGGTTTTTAATTGAAGTGTTGGTGGTTCCACGAGGGAAGGTTGTGTTGTTTTTCTTTCTTCTTTTGGCTCTTCTTCTTACGTTACGATTGATCCTTCTTCTTTTATTTGTTTGCTACAATCGCGTTGTAGGCAGCTACGGATGCGTTGGCATCCTTTTCTTCACATTCTTCATCAGACTTTTCTTCCTCAATCATATTCAGGTCCTCATCGTCAGAATCTTGCAGGTCTTCTTCATCCGGGAATTTCATGGCACGAATTATATTAAATTTGAGCTGTTGTCCGTTTATGCTCAAGGTGATTTCTCTCTTGTGCACATCAATCTGAGCACGACCTGTTGATAGGAAAGGTCGCCACAAAATGATGGGCACATCTTTGTTGGCCTTATAGTCCAGGATGATGAAGTCAGCAGGCAAAATAAATTTATCAATTGTGATTAGCACGTTCTTCACCTTACCCTCTGAATGAACCAGAGATCTGTCGGCCAGTTGGAGAGTCACGAATATGGGCACAAGTTGCCCCACATTTAGTTGTCGAAAGATTGACAGCGGCATCAAATTTATGCTGGCCCCCAAGTCACACAGGGCTTGCCCAATATAGAGTCCTCCTATAGAGCATGGAATAGTGAAGCTCCCAGGATCGCTCATCTTCGGTGAAATAATAGATTTGGAACTTTGCGTTAGTGCCACCGTGGCAAATTTTTCAGTGCCTCTTTTCTTGGTTACCATGTCCTTCAGAAACTTGGCATAGGCAGACATTTTCTCAATCGTTTCACTGAAGGGAATGTTAACATGTAATTGCTTTAACATAGATAAGAAGCGTTGGTACTGTACCTCTTCGTTTTTCTTCTTCTTTAGCCTGTGAGGGAAAGGTGGTAACTGAACTTTCACGGTTCCATTTCATTTGACTTTGAGGTTGATGCAACCTCAGGTTCTACTGCTTCATTTTTTTCTTCTTCTTCTTGCGTTGCCGCAATCTCAGGTTCAGCTGCGATGGAGGTTGATCTGTTCTGCTCTTTCTTTTCTCCCTCCACAGTTTTCCCACTGCGTAATGTCACAACCTGACATTGCTCCTTACTTGACCCCCGAGTTGCGTGAAAGCTCGGTTGAACTTGACAGTGCCCCTGGCAGTCTGTTTTTGAGCTCATTCGCAATCTAGCCCATCTGCAATTCAAGGTTGCGGATGGACATAGCCTGACTTTGAAGCACCGTCTCATTTTTCTCTATATATTGCTTTAATAGGATTTCTAGGGAATAAGATTGTGGTGGTTGTTGTGAGCTACTTTCTTGGTTGCTCTGTTGACCGTTACTATGTTGAAAGAACCCTGGTGGCCTTTCTTTTTATGCCACAGATTAAAAACGTTGTTGTTAGTTCTTCCAAGCAAAGTTTGGTTGGTTTTTCCACCCGGGGTTATAGGTGTTGGAAAAAGGGTGTTCTTCATAAAATATACAGACTGTGGGTTTTGTGGACAATCTTCCATCGCATGCCCATTACCGCAAGTCACGCACCTTACGGTGTTTTGACTTATTGCATTGATTTGCCCACCTTGCGGTGTTGGGCTGTTGATCGTCATTCCTTGAATCAAATTCATCATTGCGGTCATTTGGTTTTACAGGGAAACAATAGCACCGTTATTTGCATCCGAATTGAGTCTTAATCTCTGGTTGCTCTCCCTCCAGCCTTTATGATTCTTAGAGATGCGATCCAGGATATTCTTCGTCTCATCATAAGGCTTGTCAAGCAGATCACTAGCTGCTGTCGCATTGGCAGCAGTCTACGAAGAAGGATTCAAACCGTGGTAGAAGATTTCCATTTGAAGGCTATCTGGTAGCCCATTATGCGGACAATCTCAGACCAACCTCTTAAACCTCGCCCAAGCATCATTGAGCGATTCGTCCATATCTTGTTCAAAATTTGTGATAAGCTTTCTTCGTCTGGCATTTTCTGGAGGTGGGAAATACTTCTTCATGAACTTCTCCACCACCTGCTCCCAAGTCCCAAGAAGTGATCTCTCCTGGTTCGAGTGAATAAGCCCATTTCCTCGCCTGATCATAGAGAGAAAATGGAAACAACGTTAGTCGAACCTCCTCAGCAGAGATGTTCGGGAACACAAAAGTATTTTAGATTTCAATAAAACTTCGGAGGTGGTCATGCGGATCCTCGCCACGTCTTCCTCCAAATTGACCTCCAGCTTTGATCATCTGCAGCATCACAAGTTTCATTTCAAATCTACTTCCGTCTAAGGCAGGCCTCATGATTCCCAGAGAGAAATCATAGAGGTTTGGTGATGCATAGTCCTTGATGGGCCTATTGCGATCGTTGGCCAACAGAATTAGATTTGCAATGACATTGTTGTTGTTTGGTGCTTCATTCCTAGGCTGCTCCGCCATCTCTTCTTTATCAGATTGTGGTTGCTGATGGAGGTCTCTCAATCTTCTCCTAAAGGTCCTCTCAATCTCTGGGTCATAATTCGCCAGAGATTGAGAGTCCTGCAAAGAAATAAAAAAAAACTACCATTAACAAACTATTTTGCCGAAGTCCCCGGAAACGGCGTCGAAAACTTGCTGCGTTATTTTATTAAGTGGAAATATAGATGATATGCATTGATGGAATTTCGTTGTGCACTCAAGTTTTCCCAGCGGAATCCAAGTGTAAATTTCTCTGAGTTTCCTGGTAAGTCCAAGGTCGATTACAGGGACTTGTGAAAATAGTTTACGTTGATAGTTTTTAAATGAAAACTTTGCGGTAGCCGGTAAATAAATAAGTTGTTGGTTGGTTTGATTGCGTTGATAAAAAGAAATAAATAAATGCGGCGGATTTGAGAAACAAAGTTGCGTTGGTAAATGCAAAGAGTATGCGATGAACGGGTTGAGAAGATCCTTTAGCTAGCGTTGCGTGGGAATGCGTCAGACTATGCGACCATGTTACTACCATGCACAGAAAGTCATTTTTCAATGTAAATGCGATGCTCCTAATTCTAGGACGCAAGTGTTGCATGCAAAATGTCCATAGAGCTTATTTCCAAGTCTCTACTCTTGTCTTACGCGTTGATGCAAAATGCATGGAAGCAAGGTGACCGCATACAATCATATCTTATTGCTAAGATGCATGCGATGCGTTGATAACAAATACTGCTCATCCCTAAGCGCCTATCTCTCGTTTATGCATTCTAATCTGGTTCTTCCAAACCTAGATTCTGACCTGACCTTCCCAAGTCTAGATCTTTTCCTTAGGCTACCCTTTCGAGTATCCCTAATAGATGAATGAAGCAGACATAAACAAGATAATCGCAAAGAATGAGGATTCCCTCGTTGTGCTAACTAAATGCTTCTCAACCCATTTAACTAACTTAGCTACTCATGCGTGAATCACAGAGAGTGAATAGATATAGAGAAAGAAATTCCATTCTTGTATATAAGTTAAGTACAAAATGCTAATGGAAGTTGAGGCAATTCCTTACTGACCGGGGCTTTTTACACTAGAATCTCTATTCTGAACTAAAGATATTCCTGCTTCCACAGGAGCCGGCCCTCTCTCTACCTTAATAGCTTCTGGTGCTCTTCCAAGCTTGCCGGAATGATCTACCGGCATAACTTCTTCCCTGCATCCGCCTTAAAAAGGTGAAAGAAAACTATGGACCGAGGCGTGAACTAAAAATGGTGGAGTAATCGATTGCTTTTTTTTTTCTTCCCTGAAGAATGCACTTGGTATTTATAGAGCTTCCATGGTGAAAGGCGGCTTATCTTTCTTGGTTGTACAGATGGGACAGCTTTAATTCCTGAATGACATGCTGGCTAATTATCACCGATAAAGTCTAAATGTACTTTGTGACTGTTATCGGCTGTCAACTTAATGTGGATCCGATTGCCATAATCTTCTCGGGGGAATATTTGCGAGCACGATTAACGCAAAGTCTTGCGATGAAGTTGTGCTCGACAAATGAATTCCTATGATCGCATTCTCTGCAATGCGTTAACACATATTTTGCACAAAAAAATACAAAAATCAATAGTTCCAATGTGCTGTCGCACGTGACCGAAATATTATAGATTTTATGCTTTATGGACGCAATTTATCATTTTTCATCAACGCCATCCGTCATTGTTTAATAACTTAGCACTATGATAACGTGCATTTTTGTCTGTTATCACATAGGGAACCTTCTATATCTCCTTAGTCTCAAGTACAATCTTGAGGCATTGGCCTTAATAAAATCTATCACCTTTAGTGACAAGGGTATCTCATGGTGCACAATCTTTTATGCCAAATCTATTCAAAATCTTTTCAATGTAGTTCTTTCACTACTACAAAATCTACATTACTCGACACTTGTTGTTTTTAATTACTTGACGTTTCTGTGGAAAAAATTCAAGTAATATGATTTTGGACAAAAAAAATGTCAAGTAAAAGGGTTAAAAAAGCGGAGATTGACGGAATATTTCAGATATTTTCACGCGAACCTTTAATCGTGTCAAGTAATATAAGGTCTTACTTGACACATTTCACGTGTCAAGTATAAGAAGCTCTTACTTGACTTTTTTTCGTGTCAAGTAAAATATAAAAAAGATTGTCTAATAGTATTTTTTTCTTACTTTAATGAAAAGCCTTCATTTTATCATTTCATTTTCTTCATTTCTCTCCTGTGGATGTAGTGTCAATGTTATAATGCTTATCAAGAGGAACTATTCAACTTAAGAACAGTTCTATTGTGGATGATCAATGATTTTCCAGCATATGGAAACCTTAGTGGATGTAGTGTCAAAGGTTATAAGGCATGTCCAATTTGTGGAGATAACACAACTTTATTAAGACTGAAACATGGGGAAAAAATGGCATACGTTAGCCATTGAAAATTTCTAGCACAAAATCATCATTTTCGACATCAAAAGAAATCATTTGATGGTCAGAAAGAACTTGGAAGTATTCCAAAACCTTTGTCTGGGAGGTTGTATTTGAAAAAACTTAAGATCTTGGTTTTCAAAGAGGAAAAAAAAAAAAAAAAAGAACAAAAGAAATATCACAAAAGGAAGTACCAAAGGTTGTTGAAATAGGATGTCTGCTTTTTTCCAACTCCCTTGTTGGAAACATCTCCATGTTAGACATTGCTTAGGTGTGATACATATCGAAAAAAATATTTGCATGAATATCATAGGTACGAAATATGGTAAAGACACAAATAAGAAGAAGAAAATCTCTGCCAAAATAATGTGGTATTTTCCTCCTATACCACGTTTTCAACGGATGTTTAAAAGTGTTGAATGTGCTAAAAACCTGACTTGGCATGCTAATGAGAGACAAATTACATCACCTTGCAGACTCTCCAGCTTGGAAGTTAGTTGACACCATGTGGCCAAACTTTAGTTATGAACCCAGGAATTTTCGTTTAGCATTGTCAGCAGATGGAATAAATCCACATAGTGATATGAGCTCTAAGTATAGTTGTTGGCCAGTTGTTATGGTAATTTATAATCTTCCTCCATGGTTGTGTATGAAAAGAAAGTTTATGATGTTATCAATATTGATTTCAGGTCTAAAACAACCAGGGGATGACATTGGGATATACTTAGAGCTATTGATTGGTGATTTAAAATTTTGTGGGAAAGTGGTGTGCAATGTTATGATGCTTATCAATAGGAACCATTCAACTTAAGAACAGTTCTATTGTGGATGATCAATGATTTCTTTTGATGTCGAAAAGGATGATTTTGTGCTAGAAATTTTCAATGGCCAGACAGAACTTGGAAGTATTCCAAAACCTTTGTCTGGGAGGTTGTATTTGAAAAAACTAAAGATCTTGGTTTTTAAAGAAGAAAAAAAAAAAAAAAAGAAAAAGATCAAAAGAAATATCACAAAAGGAAGTACTAAAGGTTGTTGAAATAGGATGTCTACTTTTTTCCAACTCCCTTGTTGGAAACACCTCCATGTTAGACATTGCTTAGATGCGATACATATCGAAAAAAATATTTGCATGAATATCATAGGTACGCTTCTTGATATTCTAGGAAAAACAAAAGACGGATTGAATTCTAGATGTGATTTAGCTGATTTAAAAATTCGACCAGAGCTTATACCTATTAATGGGGATAAAAAAAAATCTTCCTTCCCCCTGCTTGTTATACTCTTACTAGAGAAGAAAAACGTTGTTTTTTGAAGACGATATCAGAAATGAAGGTTCCTGAGGGTTACTCCTGCAATGTTAGAAATCTTGTGTCAGTGGATGATTTAAAACTCAATGGTCTAAAATCTCATGATTGTCATGTGCTCTTACAACAATTGCTCCCCATTGCCATAAGATCTATGCTACCAAAACATGTTCGATATGTGATAACTCATCTGTGTATCTTTTTCAATTCTATATGTAACAAAGTCCTAGATGTTATATAATTAGAGAAGCTACAGGAAGACATTGTGATTACATTATGTTTATTAGAGAAGTATTTTCCTCCCTCATTCTTCACAATAATGGTGCATCTCATAGTATACATTGTTAGATAAGTCAAACTTTGTGGGCTTATATATTTGCGATGGATGTATCCCTTTGAAATGTTCATGAAAGTGATTAAAAACTCTGTGAGGAATAGGCATCGTCCAGAAGGTTGTATTGCTGAAAGTTATATATTAGAAGAAGCTGTTGAATTTTGTTTGGATTTTTTATGTGGAGTAGTTCCTATTGGACTTGGGTGTCAAAAGTTAAGAGACAATTCACGCAATTCAGATATTGGTAGACCATTGTCAAGTGGAGTTCCTTACATACCTGAACGAGATCTCTTATACCAAGCTCATCGATATGTCTTGGAGAATACAATTGATGTGCAACCATATATAAAGTAAGTTATTGTGACTTGGATCCATTTATTTCATTAAATATATGAATTTGAAAATAATTACATTTGAACATTTTTCTTTTTCTTCATAAGGAAACATATGATGATATTGGAATTACAGCTCTCAAATAGATCAAAAAACCAGAAATGAATTCAAGATGAACATAATCAAAATTTCATATCTTGGTTACGAGAAAAGATAAAACATTAAATATACTATTTAACATTACCTTTTGTCACTTATATTTTAATTATGTAACCTTTTGGTTCGTAGGTTGGAAATAAACTTGAAATGGGAGATGTAGAGGTATCAGATAACTTGAGGTGGATTGCCCATAGTCCCCATCCAATTGTGACTACATACAATAGTTAGGTTATTCATGGATGTCACTATCACACAAAGTCATATGACAAAAATAAAAGTGTACAAAATAATGGGGTTAGAATTGCAAATGCAAGTATCTAGCTCAAAAGATAAAAATCCTATAATTGGAGACATGTCCTTTTATGGGGTGATACAAGAGATTTGAGAACTAAATTATAATACATTTAAGGTTGCAATTTTTAAATGTAATTGGGTTGAGAATAGTGGTGGCATAAAAACTGATGAGCTTGGTTTTGTGTTAGTTGACTTAAATAGAATAGGCCATAAGAACGATTCTTTCATATTGGCATTTCGAGCAAATCAAGTATTTTATGTTGAAGATCCAAGTGATGATCGATGGTCTATTGTTCTTACTCCACCACAAAGAGATTTTGAGGATCAATACAATGACGATGAACTTGGAGATACTGCTCTACATTGTCAAGGAATTCCTAAAGCCATGTTAGATATTGAATCTAGAATTGATTTGGATGAGAACACTTCAACATGTAAGAGTTAATTGTGAAGGCACATGGATTCCTAAAGAGTAAATGTATGGGTGGGTTTTCACTTACTAATTAATTTTTATAATTTTGTTGTATTTAACACCTAACTAAACTTTTTTCTATTTTTCAGGATAATTCTTACACCATGGAGATGGCAAGTGATGAGGACTTGCAGCTTGGTTTGGATAATGTCAATGAAAATATGGAACCGAAGCAAGATGAAATACCAAATAAAAAGAAAAGACGAACACGAGGATTGACTATTATGCATGAGGTAACAAAAATTAGGAGTGCAGGGGAGAAAAAGTTGGTTGAATATAATGATGATGGAGTGCCGATTGAAGACAATGGATATAAGTTAAAATCTTTCATTGAATCTCTATGCATCATCATATCCTGATTACATATATATCTTGGAAGTGTGTACCGACTAACTTTAAAGGAAAAACTGTTTAATATTGTTGAGGTATGTATTTGATGTATTATATTAATATTATACTTGAAAAGTAATAATCGAGTTTTTTAAATGTTTAGGGTGCTTTCATAATTGAGAGTAGAAGTAAGAAGGATATTCCCAAAACTGCGGGCGTTGTATTTCGTCAGTTCAAGTCTTGGTTAACGACACAGTATATTATCACTTTTAAGGATGAACCCCAACTTTTGTTACACCCACCTTCAATGTACTCCCACATAATTGAAACACATTATTGGCAAGAGTTTGTCAAATCGAGATTATCTCTAGAGTTCAAGGTATTAAACTTTTCATTAAGAACATCAATATTTGTCACTTTCTTGTCATTTTTATTTTAAACTATTAAATTTATATAGAAAGTGAGAAATCAACAACAAGCACGAAGAAAGAAGAACATGTATAATCATCGGATGTCTAGAAGAGGTTATGCGAATCTTGTCGAGGAAATTGTAAGAATATTCTTAAGTTTAACTATTTTACAAATATTCTTATATCTAACAATATGTTTATTATGCAGAAAAAATTACCTTCGTATAGCAAATGTGATTTTGGACGAGCTAATATGTGGAAAAAAGCTCAGATAAATAAAAAAGGAGAGTATGACAATGGGGATGTCCAACAAGTCGCCAACCGAATAGTAAGATTACCAATGTTATGTTTGCATGAAATCATTATAATATTTTATACGTGTTATTGAATATATATAATTTCCATTTAGGATGAGATCATAAAGAATGAAGATCCACTTTCCAAAAAAAATGATTCATTGAATGATGTTTTGACTCAAGCCTTGGGTACTCCGGAATATGGTGGATGCGTACGTGGGGTGGGTGGTTTCATTAACATACCGTTTACTTCCATACAGCGAAAAGAGAGGATACACACAAAATAATTGTTAATGAAAATGAAGCATTTCGTAAGCGCATTAAGGAGTTGGAAGATCAAATTCAAAACAGCCCAAGATCTGAGCATGGTAGTTACTCCAAGAATAAATTCCGAAAGATTAAGGAAGGGAAGAAAGTGAAGGAGATGCATTAAGGTTATAACTATTAGTTATGATAATTTTTAACTTGTTTAATTTGTACTGTTATACTTATATCGTAGGAGAAGGAAGTTGTTAGTACATCAACCACATATGAGGAAGGGAAGAAGGTGAAGGAGATGGAAGCTATTACTATACAATCGATCTTGAAGGTGAATTGTATTATGAGATAAATTTATGAGGTAAATTTACTATTATTTACTTATAAAATTATAACTTGGTGGTTTTAGGAGAAAGTTTCAGAGAATGTGGGAAAGGATGAGGAAGTGATTGCTATCAGTGTATCACCAATCTTGAGGTGAATTGTATAAGTCCCATGTTCTTCTATCTTATTTAGGAATGAACATTTTACTCATATTTTATCTTCATTTAGGAAAAAGTTTCAAATACGATGCCGAAAGAGAATGAAGTTACTAGTGCACCATCTAATTTATCAATATCCTTGAAGTCTATTCTTAGGTATGCTGAAAAGGTAATAGTTGATGGGATTAGTATTTCCTTCCAACTACCTGTTGAGCTATTTGGTTTTGGCCGAAAGAGTTATGTTCTACGAGAAGATGTGATCGAGTTTTGTAGCATGCAAAAAGTGGACTTTATCAATGGTGGCTTATATCGCGTAAGTAAATGTTATTTGTTTATGATATATTATCACTTTATTAATTAGTAGTAAGTTAATGTGTTCGATCTATTACTGTAGGTACCTACACTCGTTCATTACTGATTCAAATAAAGGGTCGAAGTATATTTTTGTAGATCCATCTCTTATATTCGCAGGCCAAAATACTCAAGAAGTTAGAGCTCGAAACCTTTGTAGTAGATTAATGGCTTCTGAACACAGTCAATTAGTTATTGCTTCTTATAATCCCGGTAAGTATAATTAGTTATACTCATGTTTAGAACCTTATACTCATGTTCTACCTTTTCCTGTTTTGTTCCAATGTAGAATTGTTTTGGGATCATTGTACTTGAAAGCTCTTTATACTCTGTTCTACCTTAATGTAATGAGCTACCTTCATGTTCCATACTAATTAGTTGTGTATTTTATTTAGTGATAATTGGTCGTTAATTGTTATCAATACGTATGATGATGTGGTGTGCTATCTTGACTCGTTGATAACAAGTTCACGAGAGGATATCAAATATATAACAAATATGTAAGCTAACTTTGCTTGAGTTTTTTTTTTTGGTGTAAAGTTTATTTCATTCTGAATATTATACTATACTCTTTGACGAATGTAGGGCAATGACCATTTTCCAATCTCAAAAAAATTTGCCAAAGACTCGCAAAACCACATTTTGGAAAATAGTAAAGGTAAGTATAAGAGCATTGAAAAAATTAATAGAATGATGTTTATTTAATGCATCTATATGATATGTGTATTAATTATTGGCTTTGTATTGTAGTGTTCTTTACAAGTGGGAACTGTCGAATGTGGGTATTGGTATTACATTATGAGATATATGATAGAAATTGTGACTAAAGAGAAGAATATTATAACGGATGTGATATGTCTTTAAATTACTTATATATATTGTAACATTATAGATAGCGTAAATAATAAATAAATATGTATCTCACTTTCTATGTTTTATAGATTGATACGAGGAGCTCGTACTCGCAACTTGAATTGGAGAAGTACGCATGGAATGGGCTGAATATTTAGGTCGCTATATCTGATGGACTTCCTATAAATTGTGTATGTGGCTATTGATGCGTTAGTTTTGTTGAATGAAAATATGGATGATATGCGTTGATGGATTGTGTTGTACACTCAAGTTTCCCCAGCGGAATTCAAGTGTAAATTCCTCTGAGTTTCCTGGTAAGTCCAGGGTCGAACATAGGGACTTGTGAAAATAGTTGCATTGATAATTTTTATGAAAACTTGTGGTAACCAGTCAAATAAATCGTTGGGTTTGTTCTTTGCGTTGATGAAAATAAATAACGAATGCGGCAGAGTTTGAAAAGAGTTGGTAAACGGGAAATATGATGGATATGCGGTGAATAGGTTGAGAAAGGTTTCGACTAACACTCCCTAAAATGCGTTCATGCTTTGCGATCATGCAACATGCATACAATTGTAAACCACCTCTCGGCGTGAATGCTACAACTTCTAAGGCTAGAACGCATGTGATAAATATGCGATAAGTCTACAGGGTTTACATATAAACCTCTAATCTCTATTTATGTGATGACAACATGATATTCACATAAATATGCGACCACATAATATCATTCCCATTCCTAGGATGCATGCAATGCAAGTTGACAAACAGAGCTTATCTCTAAGTCCCTATCTCTTGTTTATGCAAGCCTAATCTTGCTCTTTCGAGTTCAGATTCTAACCTAGCTCTCTCGAGACATTAGATTCTTTCTTTAGATTCTCTCTTGAGTAACTCTAAAGGGTATTTAACACAGCATAAAACAAGACAATCACAAGTAATGAACTTCTTAGGTCATGTTAGCTTAGTTCTTCTCAACCCATTGAACAAATTTAGCTACTCATGCTTATTAAGAGAGTGAGCAGATGTAGAAATAGGACTTCCATTGAATAGATATGAGATGAAATACAAAGTAACAATGCAAGTATAGTAAAGAGCCTGGTAGCAATTTCTTGCTGCCAGGCGTTTACACTGTTTCTACTCGTGCTCTAAGATATTCTCGCTCTCGCGAGAGTCGACCCGCTCTCTGCTCTTACGCCCCAAGGTTTTCTCTTGAGATACCCTAGGCGATTTCTGGCACCACCACTCTTTTCTTGCTCCGTCGTAAAATGGAAAAGAAAACTATGAACAGAAGCACTGATGAATTTGTTACTGATCAAGCCTTTTTCTGAAGATTGCACTTGGTATTTATAGGGCATCAAAGGTGAAAAGCGGTTTCTCTCTCCCGATTGTACAGATGGGACAATTTTAATTCCTGACTGATGCGTTGGATAATTGTCACCGATAAAGCAGAATGTACTTCGTGACCGTTATCGACTGTCAATTTAATTTGGATCCGACTACCATCAGCTTTCTGTCCCATCGCTCTTAATTGTTCTTTCACCCGAATGCGCCCACCATGTTGCGTTGACCAAGTTGCGGTGATTCTTCTGAGGCGAATATTTGCGAGCACGATCAACGCAAAGTCTTGTGATGAAGTTGCGCTCGACCAATGTATTCCTATGATTGCAATCTCTGTATTGCGTTAACGCTTATCCTGCACAAAAATGTAAAGATCAACTGCTCTTATGCGTTGGATGTATGCGACCGCAATATTATAAAATTTATGCTTAATGGACGCAACTTAACATATTTCATCAACGCAATCCAACATTGTTTAAGAACTTAGTGCTATGTTAACGTGCATTTCTGCCCGTTATCAGCTACATGGGAATGCCCAAAACTTTTTTTGTGTAAATGTTTTGTTTAGTCATTATAGGTTATATACTTCAAAGATGTAATGACCCGACCCCCTAGGACTCAAGCTAGACCGTTACTAAATACATGCATGCATGGAACTTAAAACGACATCTTTTTATGGTGAAGTAAATGCTAAATAAATAAGGTAAGTTCAAAAGTCCTTCATTAAATTCAAATATCAAAAAACAACAATAGGGTACCCATAAATCATAAATGTTAATAAAAAAGTCTAAAAACAATTCTTAATAGTAAGTTTCAAATATCAAAATTGAAAGTCAAGCAAAACATGAAAAGAAATCTAAATCTCATGAGCGGAAGCATAAAACTGGTCCCAGTGGCTCGATCACGGATTCCCCTTGTCATTCGCTAGTACGTCCCTACTGTTACCTGAAACATAAACATGAAAAAGGATGAGTATAAATTACTCAGTAAGTAACCCCACTACTGGGGTCAGGCTAGACATCTATGTCCTCTAGATACCTACCTCTGGTAGAACATATAAACTGCTCTAGTCCTCCTGGAACATATACATACATGAAAAAAAAACTTGTTTTATGCTCACTACCTCTAGTAAGTCCCGTAGGACCCATAACCTCTGGTGAATCCTGAAGGAAACACAATCTCTGGTGAATTCCAAAAGAAACACAATCTATTACACACACATGGTTATGCATACACCTCTTTCGTATACACATAACCTACTTAATGTGTACCTCTTTCGTACACATGGTTATGTATACACCTCTTTCGTATACACATAACCCACTGAATGTGTACCTCTTTCATACACCTGGTTAAGTATACACCTCTTTCGTATACACATAACCCACTGAGTGTGTACCTCTTTCGTACACCTGATTATGTATACACCTCTTTCGTATACACATAACCCACTGAGTGTGTACCTCTTTCGTACACCCCAGATCCTCTCTATGAATGTAGGGATGCATACCTCTTCATGGTTATGTATATACCTCTTTCGTATAAACATAACCCACTGAGCGTGCACCTCTTACGTACACCCCAATACCCTCTAGGTATGTATCACTTTCATACACACCAGCCCTAATACATCTCTTTCATGTACTAACGCCCTTGGACATGCATCACTTTCATGCAGTCACATAGTTTGGAAAGGAAAAGAGATTACATTTAACTTCATATTACATACAACATTCACATATTCATGAGTCCTCTAAAATCTCCCCATCAAGGTCATGTTAATTAACCTCAACGTACGTGTTTAATCTAGTTTTAATGGATCAACTCTAGTACATCACTTTCATGCACTAACTCATGTAAACAATCAAACATTTGAAATTTCATAATACATCATATAGCTTACACATTTTCATAATAAATCACATAAATACGCACATCAACAAATGCTCCAACTTTCACCTAACTTTAAGACATTCCAGTAGTAGTGTCATTTAACTCATAATTTAGGGTCATGTCTAATCGTACTTTTAATATGCCTCATGAAATTCTAAATCATGCTCATACATTAAAATACTTTAGACATATTATCATATGCTCACATATCTTTTCTAAATAATCTATTAAATTCCATAACAGTCAAAATTATCCTTGTAATTAGTCTTAAAATCCTCAAAATAAATCATAAATTTATTACCCGGTACAATTCCAATAGTAAGATTACTTATCTCAAAATTAAATCCAAATAAACTCAAGCAAGCTTATCTCCCCTTTGCAAAGCAAAACCTTGAAACAAGACCAAGCTTTAACAATTTTCTGCTGAAATTAAATTTCTATCTTGATGGGCAATACCTCTAAATCCTCTAAATCTTGAATTCAATACCCAACATCAAATTCCAGCACAAGACAGTGGCTTGCCAGTAGCTGACGACTACAAACTTGTGCGGCAGTTGGCAGAAGGCTTTGCAACGGGCGGCGTACAGACGAGCTCTGGTTGGCGAGGGACGGATGGACAGAACTCCAAATCTGATGCGCGAGAAAAACTGATGGCGGCGTGACGTTTGGTAATGATTGGAGTTGAAGGAGATGCAACTGAAGCAAGCGACCCAGGGCTCAAGTCGGCAGCGAGCGACGTGAAGGGAGCGGCGCGACGGCTAGCGACTTCAGATCTGACGGCTTAGGACGATGGTAACGAGAGAACGGCGCAACTCTGGCGGCCTGCAAGTGAGTGACGCGTGACAGAACGGTTGAGCAATGTGTGACGGCGGGACGGGAAATTTTCGAGGACAAGGGGCAGACGCGATGAAGAAGGAGAAGGAAATTAGGTTTTTTATTAAATAAATAAATAATAATAATAATAATAATAACTAAAAAGAAAATAAAATAAACTACCCCTTTTCTTTTCCTCTTAAAATCGAATTTCAAAATTAAACCAATTTCTCTGATTTAAATTAAATTTTTGATACTAACTTAAATATCAAATCGATGTAACATAAAATCTGAATTTTTCTTTAAACAAAAATCAAATTTCAAAATTAACAAAATGTCCTCAAATTTTACGAAAATATAGAATTTGAATTATGAAAAAAAAAAACTCGGGATGTTACAAAAGAAATATGTGGTGGAGGATAGAATTTTAGTCTTGTGATTTTTGGAATACATTACATATATAGATTGGTCCTACAATTTTGGAATTATCATATATTGGGGTGGGTTGATAGAGTATATACTGTTGTACAATTTTGGAATTATCATATATTTGGGTGGGTTGATAGAGTATATACTGTAGTACGATTCGTGTTGTAAATTTTGTAATAATTCATTTAGACATGAGTAATAGAAGAATGGAATTGTTTATTTTAGTATTCTCAATTATTACTTTGGATATATTGGGCTGATATGTAGACCTGAAATATATGTGCAACTGTTTAGTTGATGAAATTGTCTTATTAGAACAAATATAATGCAGGAAATGAGAAATGGAAATTAAATTTGAATGTTTAATTTGAAAAAAAAAACATAGATGACATTGGGAATGTGTCAAGAATTAGATTACTTGACCATTATTTCGTGTCAAGATAAAAATATATTTGACAAATAAAAAAAAATGTCAAGAGTAATCACAATAATAAGTGTCAAGAATTAATACACTTGACATGTCATTAGTGTCAAGTGTATTATATTTCTCGACACGGAAATTGTGTCAAGAATTAGTTCTCTTGACGTTTTTACAGTATCAAGTTATGATATTATACTTGACAATCGGATAGACGACGCTTTTATTAGCATAAAGTATACCCTCTACTTGACATTGGAAAAACATCAAGTAATCCATTTCTGTAGTAGTGTTTTGTGACAATCTTAAAATACCTTGAGAACGATCTCGTAGTATTTCAATTCCTAATGTAAAAGAAGTATCACTAAAATCCTTATTCTTTTCGAGAAACCTCTTAGTGTCATTCAATAAACCTACATCATTGCTATGAGTATGTCATCAACATAGAACACCAGAAAGATTGATTTACTCCCAAAGAACTTGTTAAATATTAATGATTCTTATATATAAATATGGAACTTGATGCCAACTGACCCATGGTGCCTCCAAGGACGATAGTAGTTTTTCTGGAACCTCAGATATAACCTCATTCTCTAAAATGGTACTCCCTTATGCCTATGTCAATCTAAAACTAATTGCGTTTGTTTAGTGAAAGTAGCAGAAATCTCAAGTGCGACATGGAGATCTATTATGGTACATTTTCACTTAAATTGTAAGTCTAATGTTCATTTTCCATTTGGTTTGTTTTGATTCATGGAGTTCAAATTTCCCCTAGTCTTTATTTTTGCTTTTATGTATTATAAAATTTGAAGGAGATTGTTATTATGGTTCTTTCAACTTAGAATTGGTTTATTACTTTTTAGATGGAAAGTTCCATTGGTATATTTAGTATTGGAAGCTCTTGAAGATTTAACTTTTAGCCTTTTCTTTTTTGTCAACCATATCCTACAATAGAAGTGAGAAAAGTTCTATTGTATGGTTGAGGTTCTTGAATTGAGAAACTCCAAGAGACTTTAAATTAAAGAAGTTTTGGAGAGGTGGGGATAGTTATCACTTGGAAGATACTTGAATTAGTGTGTGCGTGGATGAGCGAAGGTAGTTATCAATTTGTTTTGCTAATTCATGTAATACTAAGAGTATACTAAGTATGTATAGATTGTCTACTTTCTACCAGTATGGAAGCCATCGAAAAAGGTTTATGTGAATTGTTAAATTTTAGATCGTAAAGATCTTAAATTTTAGGTTCAGCAAAAATGTTGTTAAATTATACTTAATATTTTTATAATGCTTAAGGAATTGAAACAAATAATAAGAAGGTTTCTAAGCTTTTAATAGCAATTTTTGGTTACTACAAAAAGTTTAAACATTAGATGATTTTCTATACTTTGTTTGAACTACATCTTGTTCTCTTTATCTTTGCAACATATTTTTATCTTCATATTTCTTAATAATTTGGAATTTAATCGATTTTGGATATGAATATTATTGTCCATGATTTTCAAGCTCAATTCCTTATGATATATCATAAGAAAAGATTCAAAGATGATACCTTGCCCATGCAAAAGCATCGAAGAAGACAGTTCAACTACATGACCTTGAATAAGTTTATTCAAGGAAATTATTAATACTTTATTTTGTAGTGTAAAGAGATTTTGACATTTCCATCATGAATGGAAGTCATTGTAGTTAATTTGTTGTGAGATATTTTATATGTGATTTTAGGTAAAAACAAATACTTGAAGTAAATTTTATTAACTCTAAATATTTAAATGATAAACAATAATGCAATGAGTTTACTTTTAGCACTAAAAGTAAATTATAAAAAAACCATTATTATTGAGAAAATAATTACACACTTTTATAGCTATAAGTAAAAGCTATAATAATATTTATATAGAAAAAATTTGCTATCGAAAGATTATTACAATAATTATAATAATTAGAAAAGTTTAAATAGCTTTACTATGATATAAAATTTAAGCTATAAATACTATATTATAGCATTAAAAAATGCTATTATAAGTTAAAGATAACACTTTATTTTAGCTATATAAACATATTACAGTTTTAATAAAAATGCTATAAAATATTTTTATAGCAACATATATAAGCTATACATTCCTACGATATGTAGCCTCCATTATAACTATACAAAAACGATATAAAAAGTCCCAAATTTTTAATAATATGAGTTGTCAGGACCTTCGAAAAAAGCTCTAAAAGGTCTATCATAACATTTTTTAGTTAACTATCATATATGTTATTTCTTGTAGTCAACAAGGTGTGAGAAAATGTTGAGCTCAATAGAGAATACTTGGACATTTGACTTCTAGGCCTATGTTGTTGAGTTAATTGATTTCAAGTGTAATCTATTAAATCCACTAATTAATTGAATGAATTAGTACCCTAGAATGATTATAGTTGGAGTCGTTCCTTATTGACTGTTGTTGGAGAATAAATTTCAACCAATCACAAAGTGTCATCTCATCATAACAAAGTTAATTTTATTAAATTTTAGACCATTGTGAATTATTGTGTTCCTAATTTAAAAAGTATGGAGACAAACAAAAGACTAATTAAAATGTCATGTGTCTTCCATCCAGCCATTTGATCATAATAATGGGCTTATCAACTTCAACGACGATGAGACTAGACCATAATCGATAAATTTGACCAGAGGTTCAATTGGGCTTTAGGTCATAAATTGGATCAGAACAAGTAATTAAAGTTTCTCGGATCCAAAATCTGACTCGATTTGAGCTCGTAGTGGAAAATTTGGGTGGAAGAAAAGACTAGGCCAAACCAAACTTTAGCCTAAATCCAAAGAGGGGTTGGGCCCAAGCCTAATAATCCAAAAGCAAATGGGCCTAATCCTACCTAAAGCATACGAAAATCCTATATAAATAGAGCCCTTGCAATTTAATTTGGAAGGGCGAAGGGGGGAAGAATTGACACCGAAATGCTGAAACTCTAAAGATCAAGATTGGCCCTCTGAAGCTCTCAAAACTTTGAAATTCTGATTGATTTCAAGATTACCACCTCCTGAAGATTGAAGAATTGGAAGACTAAGCCTTCCTTGAATTTCAGAAGATTTAAGCTCAAATTAATCTCAAGTTTACAACCTTCTGAAGATTGAAGACTTGGAAGGCTAAAACTTCCTTGGATTCCAGAAGATTGAAGTTCAAATTGATCTTAAATTTACAACTTCCTGAAGACTAAAGAATTAGAAGTTTTAGACTTTATCTTACATTCGATCAAAGGATCAAATATTAGAGATTGTATCCATTATACTATACCGAAATCAATACAAATTCCACAAATTAAATTGCTCTAGAAGTCTCGTGTGAACAGATTGGCACGTCTAGTGGGACTGTCTCTACCTTTCATCTCTTTCTCTACAACAAGATTTACCTAGAAAAGCCATGACATCCAAAAGCCAACGCTCCCAAAACTTCAAGCAATGTCTACAATAGACTAATTACTCACAGTCGCTCTAAGAGGATTCAACAATTTAAAGAGCTGCCACCATTTGAGATCATGAAGAATATATGGGAACAGATCTCAAAGCAACCAAAAGGCAGAATTGTCATTAAAGAAAGTCCGATACTTAATAAGCATACTCCACCTTCTGAACAATCAAGTGAGGAGGCATCACACACAAATATAATGTCAATCATGATGGCCGATGTGGAAACAAGTGAAGAAAGATGGCCAAACTCGAAAAGAAAGTTAATATACTGATGAAGGAAATCGAAGAAATGGATTATGAAATTGAATCTCTCATAAATCACATCGAGAGTCATGACGCTGCTGAATCAAGTTATATGTCCGCAGTCATGAATAATGACAAAGGGAAAATTGTTATGCAAGAAAGTCAACAATAAAATTTGACTTTAATTGCTTCACTGTCTATTCAACAATTGCAGGAGATGATTACAAACTCCATCAAGGCTCGGTATGGTGGACCTACTTAGACTTCTCCCGAGTATTCCAAACCATATACGAAGAGGATTCATATCCTAAGTACGTCAAACAGATACTAGCCACCTAAGTTCCAACAATTTGATGGGAAGCACAATCCAAAGTAACATGTTGCTCATTTCATCGAAATATGTGAAAACGCAGGTATGCGAGGAGATTTGCTAGTCAAACAGTTCGTTCAAACTTTGAAGGAAAATGCCTTCTACTGGTACACTGACCTTGAATGTGAAACTATTGATATTTAGGAGCAGCTTGAAAGAGAATTCCTCAATCACTTTTATAGCACTAGGCGTATCATTGACTACATCAATTGCTGGAGAGCATTAAGCCTTGATTGCAAAGATAGATCAACTAAACTATCAGTAGTAAAAACATGCACTCAAGATTTGAACCGAGGACTTCTATATATCCTAACTGGGGACTTCTATATATCATGCAAGGGATAAAACCTCGAACCTTTGAAGAATTAGCAACCTGAGCTCATGATATGGAGTTAAGCATTGCTAATAGAGGAAGCAATGATTTACTGGTCCCATAAATAAAGAAAGAAAAGAAAGAAATGAAGTGCACTAGAAGATATCGAAGGGTGCTACTAAAGAAGCTATGGTCGTCAACACGACTCTTTTAAAGTTTATCTCTAAGGAGAAAAAATTGACAAATGTCAAGATGGGGACGAGAAAAGACACCCAACATTGAAAGAGAGAAGAAAAAGTCTACCTTTTCCAGACTCTAATCTACCTGATATGTTATAGCAACTATTGAAGAAACAACTCATTGAACTTCCCGAATGTAAACGACCTACAGAAATTAGGAGAGCTAATGATCCAATTACTACAAATATCATCGAGTTGTTAGTCATCTAGTAGAAAAGTATTTTGTATTAAAGGAGTTAATTTTGAAGTTAGCTCAGGAGAAAAATATAGGTTGGACCTTAACGATATGGTGCAAATAAATTACGTCGTAATAATGATTCATTATGATATTCGACTATCTGCAACAAAATTTTAATCCAGTTTGCTATTATATATTCTTCACTAGAGGCCTCATAGATGACCAAGCTCCAGAAATTGACTCCCCAAGAAAAAAAGAGCAAGTGGAAGATGCAGATGAAGGATGGACGTCAATAACTCATCGGAAGAAGCGTAAACAAAAATGTGTTCAAAAAGAATCTCGTTCATATAGAGATTATAAAAGGAAGTGTAAGCATTAAAGAAGAAAAACAGGGAAGAATACATGAAGACTTTGGCCAATCACCAAAGAAAATGAGGAGTTTCCTCACCCTCGAAAACCAAATAACCTTGAAAGACTTCTTTCCAAAGAGCTTCCTAGTTGAGGTTGTTTCATGTCACGTTTTCAGTATGACTGAAAATGATGGCACCCCTTCAAATTTTGTAGAAGCAATGACCAAGCTGGAGGAACCACTTTTTTTTTTCAACATAAATTATTTGTTGTCACTCCTACAGAAGACCATAAATACGCTTGTTGAAAGATTAAAAGATAATGAAATTTAACCTACTTATGCATCCCAAAAAAATACACATGCTTCATGTTGTATATCGATATCGTTCACTGTCGAAGATTTGCTACATGGGTCAAAACTTCATCATAGACTCTTGTTTGTGTCAGAATATGTTTGAGAGCAAAAACTCAATCAAATTCTCATTGGTAATGGTTCAACCATCAATATTATGCCCAAAATCAACCATGAATCAGTTGGGAATTTCCATAGAGGAGTTATCAAGTAATAAACTGGTGATTCAAGGCTTCAATCAAGGAGCACAATGAGCAATAGGTATAATTTGTCTAGAAATCACCATAGAGGATTTGAAAGCAAGCATTATAGTTCACGTGATCGATTCAAGGACTACCTATAGACTATTGTTCGGGCATCCTTCGATTCATGAAAATGGAGTAGTAACCTCCACGCTCATCCAGTATTTTAAATTCTATCAATAGAGCATCAGAAAGGGAGTCTGACACCAAGCCATTCTCAGAGGTCGAGTTTCATTTTTCTGATACAAAGTTTTATATAAAAGCAATAATATCAGTGAAGTTATATTAATCGAAGTTCTTATGGCTAAAGGCACTTATAAGCTTGGACAACAAGCGATCGCAATAAAGAAGTCAAGTAAAGTAGATGCTTTCAAAGGCCGAGAGAATGATGAACCAACCACTAAAATCAAGTATAAGATGTCAAAGAATGAAAAGACAATAAGGCCATAAGAAGAGGTCTCAAAACTTCCCGTTTTATGCTTTGTTCCTCTTTCTCGATGCAAGAAAGGTGAATCACCATTTACAAAATGCTTCAAAAATCTAACGATCAAAGACGTCAAAATTTTGAAGGAAAGCTTCACCACACCAATTACAAAGATGGATAAAGGAGAAGTAAAAAAGACGAAGAAAGAAGAGGTGAAAACAATCCTTCCAGAAAAGCGAAAGGTTAGATCCAAAGGCATATAAGTTTCTGAAAAAGGTAGATTATGACTTTACAGCTCGTACTAAGCTTAAAAGCCTAAAGATATTTAACGAAAGGCCTAACTTTCCCCGACGCAAAAGAAGCTTAAGAAACAAGAGAACGACATACGTACCAATTGAAGAACACTTCCTTGCCTCAAATCTTGTTCTCGTCCAAGGACTGCACCTCTCGCTCTCACTGAGATCGTCTAAGCAATTGTCCACCAAATCGTCTACCTACAAACGGACTCCTCACGAACTCGACAGCAAGGAAGACGCCACCATTTGGAACCCTCGGTATTTTCGCTATCAGAATCCAAGAGGTGTGGGCTCTGTTGGATTTAGTAGAGGGAAAGAGGAATAGACAATCGTATACCACAACCAAGCAAGTGGGAGAAGTCGGGTGTCTATCGTATAGATGATGCTTGATCGTTTAGGTAGAGGTATATGACCATTTAGTAAAAGACCGCAATCGTATCGATGATCGTTTAGTAAGACACTCAGGCATGCGATCATTTAGAAAGAGCTAGATGATCGTTTAGAAAATCCTATGCGATCATTTAAAAAGAGCTAGATGATCGTTTAGAAAATCCTTTGCGATCATTTAGTAAATTGCGCGTGTGTATACGATCGTTTAGAAACGTTAAGTTATCGTGTAGGCTCTCGGTTTTCTATGTGATAGGCAATATACACTATCCGGTGACGTCTAATCCTTTTGCAAAATGAAAACAATTTTCATTTTATCCTTCAGTTACGAAAACTGAATCCAACCTCCCATATTATTTGGTTACGGAGGAAAAACCGACACAATTATCCTATAATTGTCAAAAATAAATAATAAATATAATCATATTATATTCATTAACCTATGGTTTAATATCACATCAAATGTTACATATGAACCTTAGTCTTTTTCTCCTTCACTACATATATAAATCATATTTATATAATTTTCCTCCAATTAATGTATCTCATACAATATGTCAACTATATCATATATAATTGACCTGTTCAATCATATCATATATAATCAAACCCTCTCTTATCAATTTGAACACCTCAAACTGACCCAGAAACTGATTCTCAACTTGAATTCATTGAGCTACCAAAGAGACCTTATAGACCTATGGCTCGAAGCTCCAACGGTACATGAATAACTGACTAAACTTTTTAGCCACGAGATCCACCATCCGTTAACTGTCGAACATTCCACTAAAGACCGAAAACTGCACTCTTCTCACCACATATATATTTCTGTGTCTATCAGATATAACCAATCAACAATATGATAACCCTTCACAAATGTTGGTAAGTACAGCTGGGCCTATTTATCGTTTTGTCACTGTAGTTACATCTAACTCCTTAAGTACCACTGATCCCTCTAATGAACAATACAACATATTTCTACTATGTGTAGATACCTCCATGAGAAGGTGTGTGGTGCCACATAGTTCAAGCCCCGGAATCAACCCTTGCAATCTATCTACTTACCCTTGCTTTGGGGAAGGAGTGAATTCCAACTCCCAAATCAGACGAATCCTCAAAGTGGTAGGTTTGAGTCGGGGATCTTGCCACTCGCACCCATGCAAATCAAAGAACTGCCTACAAAGGCAGAAGTTCCCAAATCACTCAGGATTGAGGTCATGTTACATATGGTCATCTTAGTGAAGTGAAGTCTCTGTCATGAACGACGTTATATAATGAGACTATAACACTTCCTGGTCCGGTTTTATACAAACTCCTTTGTATAGGATGCTCCCGCTCGCATGTCTCCACATGAATGATCAGGATCAGACCATCTTTAACAAGTCACAACACTCGTATCTATTCTACAAAGCAGATTGCATCCGTAGCGTTACCAGGATAAGGTTTCCCTCCTATATCTATATACTACAGACCATTTTGGTTATCACTTAAGGCATGATCCACCTGTATGTCTCCACATACATGCTTAAGTTATAAACGACAACCAGTGATCTTAGTTTATTGGTTTGTGATAAAGCAAATAAAACATCCAATGTTCATAGACAAAAGTGAAGAAAATATCATATATTATACATCACAAGTGTTTGTTCAAAACTGTGTTTACAAACAACAGGACCCAACGAGAGTTTATAGCATCATCCTCAACAATCTTCCATTTGTCCTAAAGCGAGTGGGGTGTACAAACAACTAGTACAAAATATCTCCCACTTTCCCTAGTCCAGCCGCAGGCGGTCCCGTAGACCCATGCTCTGAAGGTGACTCTAAAAACCTGTAGCTGTAAGAGCCTTCGTAAACGGGTCAGTGATGCGTTATTTTATGAGGTGGAAAAATGGAATGAAATGCGGTAATGGAGTTGCATTGAGCAATCAAGTTTTCTCAGTGGAATCCAAGTGTAAACCCCACTGAGTTTCCTTGTAAGTCTAGGGTCGAACTCAGGGACTTGGGAAAACAATATGCGGTGGTAACTTTTCAGAAAGACTTTGTGGTAACCAAATAAATCAATAGTTGTTGTGATTGTTGATTGCGGTAATGAAATAAATAAATGCAGCGGATTTGAAAAAAGTTTGAGTATGCGATAGATGCACTGAGTATGCGGAGGAATGGGTTGAGAAGATCTTTAACTAGTGTTACCTGGGAATGCGTCAGATTATGCGATCATGCTACACCCATGCACAACAAGTCATTTTCCAATGCAAATGCGGTGCTCCTAAGTCTAGGACACATGTGTTGAATGCAAAAGTGTCCATAGAGCTTATCCCTAAGTCTCTACTCTTTTCCTATGCGATGATGCAAGATGCACACAAAGACAAGGTGACCACACCCAATCATATCCTATCTCTAGGATGCATACAATGCGTTAATAGCGAACAGTGCTTATTCCTAAGCTCCTATCTCTTGATTATGCATTCTAATCTGACTCTCCCGAGCCTAGATTCTAACTTGACTTTTCCAAGCCTAGATCCTGTCCTTAGACTACTTTCCCGAGTATCTCTAATGGACGAATGAAGCATACATAATACAAGATAACCGCATAGAATGAAGATCCCCAGTTATGCTAGCTAAATGCCTCTCAACTCATTCAACAGATTTAGCTACTCATGCGTAAATAACAGAGAGTGAATAGATATAGAGAAGTAAATTCCATTTCTATAAATGAGTTTGAATACAAAATAATAATGGAAGATAAAGGTAGAGAGCTTGATAGCAATCCCTTGCTGCCCAAGGCTTTTACACTGACAACTCTATTCGATTCAAAAGATATTCTTGCTTCCACAGGAGCTGGCCCTCTATCTGATCTTGATGCTTCCGACACTCTCCCAAGCTCACCGGAACGATCTATTGGCACAACCTTCTTCTCTCACTTCTGCCTTAAAATATAAAGGAAAATTATGGACAAAGCTAAACTATGAACAAAAATAATCGAACTTCCTGAACCCCTTTTCTGAAGGATGCCTTCGGTATTTATAGAGCTCTGGGTGAAAGGCGGCTTCTCTCTTATGATTGCACAGATGAGATGGCTTTAATTCTCTGAGTGATGCGCCGAATATTTGTCACCGAAAAGCTGAATGTACTTGTTATCGTTAGTAGCATGTCAACTTAATTCGGATTCGACCGTCATCAACTTTTTCTCCCATCGTGATTAATTATGCCTTTTACCTAGATACACCCATCAAGTTGTGTCGGCTCTATGCAGCAATCCTTCTTGAGCAGATGTTTGTGAGCACACATCACCGCAAAGCCTTGCGGTAATGCTGCGCTCATTCGTTGATTTCTTATGATCGTGCTTTTTGCCTTGCGTCAACGCATATTCTGCATAAAAATACAAAAATTAATTGTTTCTATGCAATGAACGCATGCGACCGCAATGTTATGAACTTAATGCTTTTTGGACGCAATCTAACATATTTTATCAACGCAAGCTAGCATTGTTTAAGAACTTAACACTATAATAATGTGCATTTTTGCTCGTTATCACCAGTTATGCTAGCTAAGTGCCTCTCAACCCATTCAACAGATTTAGCTACTCATACATAAATAACAGAGAGTGAATAGATATGGAGAAGTAAATTCCATTTCTATAAATGAGTTTGAATACAAAATAACAATTGAAGATAAAGGTAGAGAGCCTAGTAGTAATCCCTTGCTACCCAAGGCTTTTACACTGGCAACTCTATTCGATTCAAAAGATATTCCTGCTTCCGCAGGAGCTGGCCCTCTCTCTGATCTTGATGCTTCCGGCACTCTCCCGAGGTCACCGGAACGATCTATCGGCACAACCTCTTTCTCTCACTTCCGCCTTAAAATACAAAGGAAAATTATGGACAAAGCTAAACTATGAAAAAAAAAGAACCGAACTTGCTGAACTTTTTTTCTGAAGGATGCCTTCCGTACTTATAGAGCTTTGGGGTGAAAGACGGCTTCTCTCTTATGATTGCACAGATGAGATGGCTTTAATTATCTAACTGATGCGCCGAATATTTGTCACCAAAAAGCTGAATGTACTTGTTATCGTTAGCAGCTTATCAACTTAATTCGGATTCGACCATCATCAATTTCTGTCCCATCGTGATTAATTATGCCTTTCACCTAGATGCGCCCACCAAATTGCACTGGCTCTATGCGGCAATCCTTCTTGAGCAGATGTTTGCGAGCACACATCACCACAAAGCCTTGCGGTAATGCTGCGCTCGTCTGTTGATTTCTTGTGATCGCTTTTCACCTTGCGTCAACACATATTCTGCATAAAAATACAAAATTAACTATTTCTATGCGATGAATGCATGCGACCGCAATGTTATGAACTTAATACTTTTTGGACGCAAGCCAACATTGTTTAGAACTTAGCACTGTAATAACGTGCATTTCTGCCCGTTATCAGTCAGCAACATTGTTCTCCGAAGCGATCTTCATGACTATCACGTGCCCTCGATGCACTATCTCACAGATGACATGATACTTCTGTTCTATATGTCTGTCGTGCTTATGACTCTTGGGCTCCCTGGAGTTCGCCACAACACCACTATTGTCACGATAGAGCGTGATGGACCTAGACATGTCTGGAACAACTTCTAGATCTGTTAGGAACTTTCTGAACCAAACGGTCTCCTTAGCAGCTTCACAAATGGCTACATACTCGACCTCCATCGTGGAGTCGGCGATGCATCCCTACTTAGTGCTTTGCCACACTACTGCTCCTCCATTAAGAGTAAAAATTGGCCCTGAAGTGGCTTCTGAGAGTCCTTATCAGTCTGAAAGTCAAAATTCGTATATCCAGTAAGGATCAAATCCTGAGTTTCATACACAAGTATGAAGTCTCTCGTTCTCCGAAGATACTTGAAGATATTCTTAACTGCATTCCAGTGACCCTGGCCTGGGTTATACTGATACCTTCTAACTATTCCCACAATATAGCAGATGTCTGGTCTAGTATAAAGCATCGCATACATCAAACTACCAACGACAGATGCATATGATACCTGTCTCATCTTCTTAACCTCTTAAGGTGTCTTAGGACATATTTCCTTAGACAAAGTAACTTCATGCCTGAATGACAGTAGGCCCTTTTTAGAGTTTTGCATCGAGTACTTGAGCAACATCTTGTCAATGTACGATGCCTGAGGTAGTGCTAGCACTTTGTTCATACAATCTCGAAAGATCTGTATACCAAGAACAAATTGAGCCTCTCTCATATCTTTTATTTGGAATTGGGTCGCTAGCCAGTTCTTAACTGCAGTCAGTAGTCCTACATCATACCCAATGAGTATCATTCCTAATGAGCAAGATATCGTCTACATATACCACTAAGAAATCTATTGAACAGTTGATGATTTTCTTGTAGACACAAAGTTCATCAATGTTTTGGTCAAAGCCGATTGTTGTATCAAACCGAATATTCCAAGATTGAGACGCCGTTTCAACCCATAAATGGACCGATTCAGTTTGTAAACTTTTTGCTCTTGACCTTGGGCTATGAATTCCTCAGGTTGCACCATATAAATGGTCTCCTTAAGAATGCCATTCAGAAAGGTAATCTTAATGTCCATTTGAAAAATCTCATAATCATAATAAGTGATAATGGACAGGAGGACGCGGATTGACTTCAACATGGCAACAGGCGAGAAAGTCTCCTCATAGTTGACTCCCTTCCCCTGGGTATAACCCTTTGCCACAAGTCGAGCCTTGAAGGTTTTTACCTTTCCACCAGCACCCCGTTTCCTCTTGTAGATCCATTTGAAACCTATAGATTTTACCCCATCAGGCACCCTGTTTGCTGTCGAAATATTAAGTATGACCGCAACAAAAAGCCAGAAGCAACCACCCATATCTGTGTCAAGAAAAGCATGCAAGGTGAAAAGTGACAAAAAAAATTTGTATGCTATTCCATTAAGAATGAAAAAGAAGTTACTTGTTTTTGTAAATACAGAGGGTTCATAAAAAGTAAAGCGACAAGATGTCATTATCACTCGATCTAAAGAGAATAACCTAAAGGATGAAGAAGATGGGACAAGTTGTTACCATATTACAATAGAAGAAACATCAGATCCTAAGCTTATTGAAAAAGACGCGGGAGAAGCTCAATTATCACTTAAGGATGGTGGTCAATCAACGGTTGATGTGCTGAAGGAAGTCAAACTTGGCACGATAGAAGAGCCTTGTCAAACCTTCATAAGTGCACAACCTTCTGATGACGAAGAAAAGGAATATGTGAACTTACCCACGACATATAAAGATGTTTTTGCTTTGTCGTATAAAGAGATGCCTGGACTCGATCCAATTGTGGTTGTCCATCACCTAGTAATTAAACCACTATATCGAACATATGAAAAGCATGTTCAACGACGCTTTTCAATCAACACTGATTCCTCAAATTGAAGAGAAGGTTAACAAGTTAAAAGAGGTTGGATTTATACGCGAAGTCAGTACTCAACATGAATAGCCAACACTATTCCCGTAAGGAAAAAGAATGGTCAACTACATGTTTGTGTGAATTTTTTGACCTAAATAATGCGTACCTAAAAGATGACTTTCCCTTACCTATCATAGAAATTATGGTGGATGCCACCACAAGGCACGAGTCTTTATTCTTCATGGACGTGTCATCAAGTTATAACCAAGTTTGAATGGCTCTAGAAGATGAGGAGAAAACAACATTTTGAACTCCAAAATGTATATACTGTTTTAAGGTGATGCCTTTTGGATTAAAGAATGTAGGTGTCATTGGGTTTTATGTCCAAAAACTTGTCAATAGTAAATGTAACATTTGACCGATCATCAATAAAGTAAATGTAACATTGGCAGCGGTTTGCGAAGAGGGATTCAGTCCTTGATAAAAGATCTCCATCTGCAGGCAGTCTGGTAAGCCATTGTGTGGAGAGTCTCTTACCAGCCGCTTAAACATCGCCCAGGCATCGTTGAGCGATTTGTCATCTTCTTGTTCAAAATTTGTTATTAATTTCCTTTTCCTAGCATTCTCAATTGGTGGGAAATACTACTTCATAAATTTTTTCACCACCTGTTCCCACGAAGTGATCTCTCCCGGCTCGAGGGAATATGCCCATTTTCTTGCCTAATTACACAGAGAAAATGGAAACAAAGTTAGTCGAACTTCTTCGGTAGAGACGTTCGGGAACACAAAAAGTGTTGCAAATTTTTATGAAGCTCCGGAGGTGAGCATGTGGGTCTTCACCATGCCTTCCTCCAAACTGCCTAGCAGCCTAGATCATTTGCAACATTACCGGCTTCATTTCAAACCTTGATCCATCTAGCGCTGGCCTCGTGATTCCTAGAGAGAAATTGTAGAGGTTGGGCGACGCATAGTCCCGAATGGGTCTATTGCAGTCATCGCCAGAAGGATGAGGGTTGGCCATTATATTGTTCGCATTTGCGGCCCTTGCTTCTGATTGTTCTGCCATTCTTGGTGTTCTCTCTTGTTGTTGGTGGTTGTTTCTTAGTCTGCATCAAAATGTTCTCTCAATCTCCAGGTCATAATTCACCAAAGATTGAGAGCTGCAAAGAAATCAAAAAAATCACTGTTAGCACATTGATTTGCCGAAGCACCCGGCAACGTCGCCAAAAACTTGATGCGTTATTTTATGAGGTGGAAATATGGATGAAATAAAATGTTGAAAATGTTGGATTTTATGTCCTAAAACTCGTAGTTTGTAAATTAATAAACATATTCTGTTTTGTTTTTCGATAAAGTTGTTATTGAAATTGTAATCTTGAATCTAACAAACTAAGGTCCTGAGGCTATTTAATGTAGTTTGAACTTTATGTAGTGACATAAATGTGAATCAAGTTCAAATATATAGCCAAAATGGTCTATAATATATGAATAAGGTTGGGCGCCTTATTCTGGGGACACTATGGATGCGGCTCACTTTGTAGTTAGTACAAACGATGTGATCCTGAATCGTTCATGTAGAGATATGTGAGTGGGGGCATCCTATGCAATGAGTTTGCATAAGACTGAACCATGAAATAGTCACTTTTTACGTTCTAAATGTCGTTTTATGTATAAAACTGACTATTTCGTTAATTGATGACCTAGGTAACTTAATCTTAATCCTGAGCTAACTATGAACTCCTGTTCACTTGGAATTATCCTTAGATCTGCATAGGTGAGGGCAGCTCATTATCACTGGCCCAATAAGCCTCACCTTTCAAGGGTAAGATCAGCTGGATAGTTGGGAACATAGGGTTCAAGACGGAATTCACTCCTACCCATTATAGGGATAGTAAATAGGTTGTTCCCTTTAGTACTGAATCTAGGTCTTGAACAAGGGGCCCCACCCTCTCCTTGGCCTAAGAGGGATTCGGTTTATAGGTTGGACCTTAAACCAATTGTTCATTAGAGGGTCAGTGGAACTTAAGGAAGAAGATGTAGTCTCGGGGGTAAAACGATTTATATGACCCAGTCGAGATTACGAACAACCAGTGAAGGATTAGCTTACTAATCATGGTTATATCAAATGGACACAAATATATCTATAGTGAGAGGAGTGCAACTACGGGACTATAATGGAATGACCCGTTAGTTAACGAATGTTGATTAGCTCCGTCTAAAAGAGTTTTAGCCAGCTAATCTCGGATCGTTGGAGCCCATGATCTATAGGTCCATTAGGTTCCCCTACTAGCTCATATGGAATAAACTTAGAACAGTATGATAGAATAATTCAAATTGTTTGAATTAGGTGAAGAGAGAGAAATCGACAAGTATAAGTGATATAGTGATCGGGTTTTTCAGTTTAGAGATACAACTTTAATATTTAAATGTTATTTAAATATCAAGAATATGAATATGTTCATATTCAGAAGCTCGGAAATCATGGAAATGGTCAAAGATGTAAAAAGTTAAAGAGTTGACTTTTGACTTTGAAAAGTCAAACTTTGACCGACCTTATATTCAAATGTGATTTGAATTTTGAGAAAATGAATGCGGATTCATGCTCGGGAGATCAAAATTAGTCAACACGAAAAAAATCATAAAAAGTCAAAATGTTGACTTTTTGGTCAAAGTTTGACTTTGACAAAATGACTATTTTGCCTTTTGACTAAAGTTAGTGGGAAAATCTAAACTTTTGTTGGATAGTTCCACTAACAAAATAGTGGGCTAGGTTTTGGCTTATAGTGGAGACATTAAGCCCACTTAGATAGTGGATTCTAGGTGTTGGGTTTTTATGGATTTGGTTCATGCAATTGTTGCATGACTTTTTTCTATAAATTGGGCTTTGAATTTGGATTAAATACTTTTGGCCATTTTTTCAAAATTAGGCTGGAAAAATAAAAAATCCAAACCCAAATTCATTCTTATTTTTCATCTCTTTCTCTCTCTCGATTTTCTTCATCCATCGGGTCCCACAACCCAGTTCTGAGTCTAGAGGATAGTAGGTCAACTCTAGTGGTGGTCCGAAAGAGTTCGGGTTGAGATTCAGTGAGGAAAAGCGGTTTTTGGGAGCTACAAAGGCTGTATCCTATCCTATTAATTTACTGTTTTTCCATTTAGTTTCCTTTTAATTAAAAGCAATTAGAGTGTAATTAGATCCTAATTCCACTGCGTATGTCTCGAGTTCCATCAGAAAATGCGTTGAACACTCAAGTTTTCTCAGTGGAATCCAAGTGTAAACCCTACTGAGTTTCTTGGTAAGTCCAGGGTCGAACTCAGGCACTTGGGAAAACAATATGCGGTGGTAATTTCTCAGAAGACTTTGCAGTAACCATAAATCAAGTAGTTGTTGTGAGTGTTGTTTGCGGTAATAAAAATAAACAAATGCGGTGGAGTTCGAAAAGAGTTGATAGGACGGAAGATACGATGAGTATGCGGTGAACGGGTTGAGAAGGGTTTCGGCTAACACTTCCTAGGATGCGTTCATGTTATGCGATCATGCAACACACATACAATAGTAAACCATCTCTCGATGGGAATGCTACGGCTTCTAATGATAGAACGCATGCGATATATGCGATAAGTCTATAGGACCTACACATAAGCCTCTATTCTTATTTATGTGATGACAAAATGACACACACACAAATAAGGCGGCCATATAATATCATACCTATCTCTAGGGTGCATGCGATGCAGGTTGAAAAACAGAGCTTATCTCTAAGTCCCTATCTCTTGTTTATGCAGATCTAATCTTACTCTCTCGAGTCTAGATTTTAACCCAGCTCTCTCAAGTCTCAGGTTCTTTCTTTAGACTCTCTCTTGAGTAGCTCTAAAGGGGTGTTAGGCATAACATAAAACAAGATAATCGTATGCGATGAAGATCCTAGGTCTTGTTAGCTTAGTTCTTCTCAACCCATTCGATAAGTTTAGTTACTCATACGTGCTAAGAGAGTGAATAGATGTAGAATAAGAACTTCCATTGTATAAATATAAAGTTGAACTACAAAATAACAATGCAAGAAGAGAATAAAGAGCCTGGTAGCAATCTCTTGCTTCCCAGACTTTTACATTGTCTTTTCTACTCGTGTTCAAAAGATAATCTCGCTCTCACGAGAGTCAGCCCGCTCTCTGCTTTCTACGCCTCTGGGTTCTCTCTCGAGTTTCCCTGAGCGATCTTCCAGCGTCTCGGCTCTTCTTTTCCTTTGCCTTAAAATAAAAAGGAAAACTGTGGAGAAAATTATCTACGTATTCGAACTGTTGAACCGGTGAACCCCTTTTCTGAAGGATGCCTTATGATTCTACAGAGCTTCGGGGTGAAGGGCGGCTTCTCTCTTATGATTGCACAAATGGGATGGCTTTAATTCTCTAACTGATGCGTCGAATATTTGTCATCGAAAAGCTGAATGTACTTGTTATCGTTAGCGGCTTGTCAATTTAATTCGGATTCGATTGTCATCAGCTTTCTGTCCTATCATGATTAATTATGCCTTTCACCCAGATGCACCCACCAAGTTGCGTCGGCTCTATGCGGCAATCCTTCTTGAGCAGATGTTTGCGAACAAAAATCACCGTAAAGCCTTGCGGCAATGCTGCGCTCGACCGTTTATTTCTTGTGATCGCACTTTTCACCTTACGTCAATGCATATTCTACATAAAAAGACAAAAGTTAATTGTTTCTATGCATTGGACGCATGCGACCGCAATGTTATGAACTTAATGCTTTTTGGACGTAATCTATCATATTTTACCAACGCAAGCCAACATTGTTTAAGAACTTAGCACTGTAATAACGTGCATTTCTGCCTGTTATCATTCACCAACTCAATAAGCCTACCATTTTGGGACAAGACCGAGTGGGGAGCTGGGAACATAATTTCACGAGATGGAATTCACTCATTCCTGGCTTTATGATAAGTAGATAAGTGTTCCCTTAAGTGTTATCTCGAGGACTTGAACAAATGGCCCTACTCTCTCACTAGTTCGAGAAGGGTTTCTGTTTGATGGTTGGACAACAAACAGTATGTTCATTAGAGGAACACTGATACTTAAGGATGTAGAGGTAACTTAGGGGTAAAACAGTAATTTGACCCAATTTGTATTCATTAGAGTGCAACTATGGGTCTATAGTTAAGTGTACCCAAAGTTAACGAATATTGATTAACTTGGTTAATGAGTTTAGCCAATTAATCTCATATCGTTGGAGCTTCCAATTTGTAGGTCCATTAGATCCCCCTGGTAACTCATAAAGAATATTCAAATTTTCTTAAAGAAAGAATATAATGTATGGAAACATTATAATATAAATTTTATATTTTAATTAAACTTTATAATATAAAATTATTTTGAATTTGACCCAAGAATTAATTTAATGAGGGAATTAAATATTTGAAGAAGTTCAAATATTAAAATTTAATAGGAATAAAATTCATATTAAACTATGGAATAAAATTAATTCGCATTAGATACACATTAAACTATATGTAATATGAAAGAAAAATAATTGGATGTGATTCAATTATAAGATTAAATTAAATATATGATATTTAATTTAATGATTAATTAGTTTGAGAATTAGTTAATTATTTAATTTAATTTAATTAAGTGATTTAATTAAATTAATTGAATTAAAATTATAGATTATAAGAGAAGGATGCATTAAAATATGATTATAATGCACATTTAATTAAATATGAGTTATTTAATTATTATTAACTCGTTTAATTAATTAATAATTATTTGATTTTTTTAATAAATTAAATTTTGATTTAATTTATTTTTAAGTTAAATAAATTTATTGTTATTTAATTAAATAAATTAAATTTGACTTAATTTATTAATTAAATAAATAATGAATTTAAATAAATTAGTTATAACAAACTCTCAACGTGGCTAGTTATATGGAAGTGAGAGAGATCTTCTCCCTAACTTCCTACTCTCTCCTAATTCTCTCCACATCATAGAATTAGTTTTTTTTTGTCTCGCTTTTGGTCTTTTGATCCCATCTCTTTCTACCTTACTAGCATAAGAAGAATACTGATAAAACTATGTTGGTGGTGTTCACTTGATTTGTAGCAGAGAATCAAGATCGTAGTTCCAAAAGTTAGTGAAACCTTTAGTCGTCAATGATTGTAAGAGTTTCTAGATTTTACTTCCTCTGTTAATTTGTTATTAAAATCTGAAAATAGTCTGAATTTTTTTGTTGTGCTTAGGATTTTAATCCTACAATTGGTATCAAAGTCATTTCAGAATTTTAATTAACGAATTAAATTTTATTTATTTTTTTTATATAAGATGGGATTTGCATTATGAATGTTGGGTTTTGACGAATTTATGTGTTTTGGGTATTTAAATTATAAATTAAGTCTTTTCTAAGTTCGAGTCTACATTAAGTCATTTTCTGATGAAGATCGATGAAAATCGAGACCAAATTTGGCCAAAAATTGCGGAAAATACTGAAATTAAAAAAAATCGAAAAAATTGCGGTTGACGCAAGCATGACATCGGCATCACGTGTAACACAGAAGATGCTAACACTAATCTTAGTTTAGTGGTCTGGTCGGTTCGGCAGCGGTCCGGTTCGACATCTGGCGTGTATTTCATTAACTGGTTTGACTAGTTGTTGACTGTGTTAATGATTTTGACCGATTCGAGCAGTTTTCGACCAGTTCGAGCAATTTTGGTCCGATTCTATAGCGGCTAAAGAATTTTTGGGATAAAATTTGTAAAACTAATGTAATTTTATTATTTAATTTTAGATATAATCCCACCTTAGGTTAAGCATGCTCATGCATTTTTATATATTATAATAGTTGTAATGTATGGGATAATGCGTGATTATTTAATTTCATGATTTATTTAATATAATGGTTATGTTAATTTGATGAAACTAATAAAGCATGAAGCTTGTAATTACATAGGTTAAATGTAAACAATTATATTTAATGCAATGTGTAGAGCATGCTTGTATGATTTTTATGTTTAGCTTCATATAAGGAGTTCTATTAATTAAATATGAAAATCAAGATGCATTGAGCATGACAGATTCATAGTAATAATATAATTGTTATATTATATTCATGAAATGCATTTTGTATGATGTAACTATTTAATTAATTAGAATATGATTTTTAATTAAATTAAACCATAGAGAGCGTGATTATAGGACTAATCATTAAAATTTAAAATTTTTATTAAAATAAATTATTAGAAACCAATCCAGAATTGCTTGCAAACATAGGATCATAGGATAAATTTATTAATTTTAAATTCTTTAAAATTAATTAGACCTATGATCATTTTAATTCTAATAAGATTAAAAAAATTTCTTACTTAGTTTTAAAATAGTTTTAATGAACTAAGTAGGAAAAACATTACTATGATTATAAAGGAACTCTATCAATTAGATTCTGTCTAGGCTAGAGGTATTTAAGTTGATGTTAACGAAACACTTTCTACCTGGGAACTGACCAGAAACTTGAGTTGAATTAATCATATTTTTATGTTAGCATTCAATGTCACTAGGTTAATTAAAAGAGTTTAATTTAGCTAGAAAATAGTGTAAATACCTTTTTATAAGAGTTGTAATAGGCATAGACTTAGATAGATTGACTTAGCCAGATTTATCTAAGTTTAATAACCATAAATTATGGTAGGAAACTTTAGTGGGAGGAAATGTACAAAACGAGATATTCATATCGAGTTTTGCTCCTATGTCCCTATATGTTCATGACGTGAGATCCTTGCTTGGCTTCATGTTGTCTTAGGTGCAGTCTTCCTCCAGAAAGTGCTTGCATGGGTCAATAATAAGGTGAATGGAGAGAGTGTCTATAGTAAGTGGGAGCGGGTCACGTGTTAATGTATCCTTCAGTTTCCACTCTTAGGTCACACCGTGAGATTCTCATGATCTGCCTATGTGTTGTCCTAGAGCAACCATCCCTTTGGAGTGCCTGATCATAGTATTCAGAACACAATGAACTCCTGAAAAGGATAGAGTCACTTAAGTTAATTACCAACAGTTGTCTTTCCTAACAGTAGCCTGTTGGTGTGTACCTCTGGGATCGGAAAGTGGGAGGGTTACGTTTATGGGGATGAGTTAAGCATTAACGAATCCTTGATCGAACAACGGTGGCTAATGTCTATAGGAATATGAGTTATTCTGGTATTAGAATTAACTGAAGGTTGTCTCATTTCAGAAGAGGGGTGGCTGATCACCCTTTGGTGATTGTTGCTCTATACCCCTAAAGCATCATTACACCTATGATTACTTATTCTTGCTAAATTGATTGGATAGTTTGCAATTGTTTGCTTGTGTAATGGGTTATGACAAAGATAACTAATACGATCGATGTTTGTTTTTTAATTTTCAGCAATGTCTTCCTCAATAATTTCACTACTTAAAAATGAAAAACTTATTGGCGATAATTACTCTAGTGGAAGTCCAACTTGAATACGATTCTTGTTATTAATGATCTACGCTTTGTTTTATCGAAGGATTGTCCTCCGGTCCCTACTTCTAATGCATCCCAAGTTACGAAGGATGCTTATGACTGGTGGATAAAGGCCAATGAAAAGGCCCGCTTTTTCATCTTGGTGAGCTTATCTGAAGTCATGGAAATCGTGAGGGAGATTATGGAATCTCTCTAGGAGATGTTTGGACAACCGACCTATCAACTCCACCATGATGCCCTCAAATACATTTACAAATGCCACATTAAAGAGGGCACATTTATTCGGGAACATGTCCTGGACATGATTGTCCAATTTGACATGGTAAAGGCAAATGAAATGGTCATAGACGAGTGTAGTCAGGTTGCGTTCATCATGGAATCTCTTCCAAAGAGTTTCCTACAATTTCGCAACAATGCGATGATGAACAAAATCCAATATAACCTAACTATTCTTCTTAATGAGCTACAAACTTACCAATCTCTTCTTAATGAGCTACAAACTTACCAATCTCTTATGAAAAATAAGGGACTAGTTAAAGGAGAGGCAAATGTTGCCCATTCTAAAAGGAAGTTCTATAAGGATTCATCCTCTGAAACTAAGTCTATTCCTCAATCTTCTGCTTTGAAGAAGATTCAAAAGAAGAAGGGAGAAAAGGGGAAGGCTCTCGTTGCTGCTGTAAAAGGCAAGGGAAAGGCCAAGTTGGTCGACAAGGGTAGGTGTTCCATTGCAACGTGGATGGACACTGGAAGAAGTACTGCCCTAAGTACCTCACTGAGAAAAAGAAGGAAAAAGATGGTAAATACAATTTATTTGTTTTAGAAACGTGTTTTGTAGAACATTATGAATTTGCTTGGATACTCAATTCGGGAGCAATTAATCATGTTTGTTCTTCTTTATAGTGAATAGCTAAAAAAAGGTGAAATGACACTCAAGGTCGAAATGGGAAATATTGTTTCAGCCAGTGCAGTGGGAGCTGCAAAGTTATTTTTAGAGATAGCTTTGTTTTTATTAAGGATTTTTAAATTGTACAAAAAATTAAGACAAATTTAGTTTCTATCTCTTATCTATTTGAACAATCTTACACTGTAAATTCTAAAAGTAATGAAGCATTCATTTTCGAGAATGATGTTCTTATATGTTCAGCTATATTATAAGATAACTTATATGTATTAAAATGAACTGAAGCAAAAGCAAACTTAAATCATGAGATGTTTAAAACTATTGAAACTCGGCGTAAAAGGCAACACATTTATCCTAAAAGTAACAACACCTATCTTTGGCACTTAAGAAAAGGTCACATAAACCTCGATAGGATCAGACGTTTGGTAAAGAATGGACTTCTAAATGAGCTAAAAGATGATTCATTCCACTATGTGAATCATGTCTTGAGGAAAAAATGACCAAAAGATCTTTTAGCGGAAAAGGTTATAGGACCAAAGAACCCTTAGAGTTAATACATTCAGACCTCTGTGGTTCAATGAATGTAAAAGCTCGAGGAAGATATGAATCTTTTATCTCTTTTATAGATGATTATTCAAGGTATGGTTACTTAGACCTAATGGGACATAAGTCTGAAGCTCTTGAAAAATTCAAGGAGTTTAAGGCTGAGGTTGAAAACCTATTAGGTAATTAAAACATTTCGATCTGATCGAGGTGGAGAGTATATGGATAAAAAAAATTCCAGGACTATATGATAGAACATAGAATCTAGTTCCAACTCTTAGCTTCTGGTACACCTCAGCAAAATGGTATATCCGAAAGGAGAAATAGAACCTTGTTAGACATGGTTCATTTGATGATGAGCTATGCTCAATTGTCTAACTCGTTTTGGGGGTATGTAGTAGAGACTTGATGTGAGCGTCAGCCTAGTTTAGGCTACATCAGGATTTGGGGTTGTCCAACACACGTGTTCAAACCCTTGCAACGTTGTTTTCTCCCCAATTGATATCAATTTCTACTTGTTGAGCCTTCTTCATATTTCAAGCCCGCAAGTGAGAGGGAGTATTATATGATATATGGGGTTCCATCTCAAAACCAATTGGCAATGAGAGGAGTAACTCATCTATCTTATAAGGAGTGGAGTGTGAGTCCCCTCAGTTTTTCCAGTGTGGGATTCTCAACATACCCCTCAAGATGGTGCCTTTTTTAGTTCACCATTCTTGATCGGATCACAATTTTTTCTTATTGGACCAACATCACCCGTTTGGGCTTTATAGGCTCTGATAGCATATTTGATAATATGGGGTTCTATCTTAAAATCAATTGGCAATGAGAGGAGTAGCCCATCTATCTTATATGGAGTGTGAGTCTCCTTGGTTTTTCCGATGTGGGTTTCTTAACAATGAGAGATCACAAACCACGTAGCTAGTTAGTATTAGGAGAAACTACTAAAGAGTCAACAAGAATTGTTGATGAAGTTGGTCCTCCAACAAGAGTTGATGAAGGAGCTAGTTCTTTAGGCCTGTCTCGTCCTCCTCAATGGTTGAAAATACCTTGATGTAGCGGGAGGGTTGTATCATGACCTAACCGCTACTTGGGTTTAACTGAAACTCAGGTCACCACACCTGATAATGGCATTGAGGATCCATTGTCCTATCGGCAAGCAATAAATGACATAGATAAGGACCAATGGGTCAAAGCAATGAACCTTGAAATGGAGTCAATGTACTCTAATTTAGTATGAGAGCTGAAAGAGATATGCAACTGGGAAAGTATAGACCTTCAAAGCTAGACTCATAGCAAAGGATTATACCCAGAGAGAAAATGTTGACAATGAGGAAACATTGTATCTTGTTGCTACGTTAAAGTCTATAAGAATTCTCTTGTCCATAGCCACATATTATGACTATGACATATGGCAAATAGACGTCAAAACTGCCTTTTTAAATGGTAATCTTGAAGAGAATATCTTTATGTCTCAGTCCAAAGGGTTCATAGTCCAAGGTCAGGAACAAATGGTTTGCAAGCTGAATCAATCCATTTATGGGTTGAAACAACATCTAGGTCTTGGAACATTAGATTTGATACTACAATTAATTCTTTTGGTTTTGACTAAAATGTTGATGAGCTTTGTGTATACAAGAAGATCAACAAGAATAAAGTAGCTTTTCTAGTACTTTATGTGGACAATATTCTACTCATTGGGAATGATGTAGGGTACCTTACTAAAGTGAAAAACTAGCTAGCGACCCAATTCCAAAAGAGAGATTTGGGAGAGACACAGTATGTTCTTGGAATCCAAATCATTAGGGATCCTAAGAATAAAAAGTTGGCATTGTCTCAAGCAACGTATATCCACAAATTATGGTTTGATATTCGATGTAGAACTCCAAGAAGGGTTTATTGCCTTTCAGGTATGGGGTTCAATTGTATAAGGAACAATGTCCTAAGATACCTCAAGAAGTTGAGGATATGAGATGTATTCCTTACGCCTCAGCTGTGGGCAGCTTAATGTATACTATGCTCTGCAGTAGGCCTGACATATGTTATATAATGGGAACAATCAGTAGGTTCTAATCCAATCCAGGATTAGACTAATGGACAGCAATTAAGAACATTCTCAAGTATCTTCAGAGAACGGGGAGCTACATGCTAGTGTATATGGCTAAGGATTTTATCCTTACGGGGTACATTGACTCTGACTTCCAGAGCCGGGGTCAGTGTTCACCCTTAATAGGGGAGCTGTAGTTTGGAGAAACATCAAGCAGGAATGCATAGCAGACTCCACTATGGGGGGTTGAGTATGTAGTTGCTTGTGAAGTAGCTAAGGAAGCAGTTTGGCTCAAGAAGTTCGTTATAGATTTGGAAGTTGTTCCAAATATGGACTTGCCCGTTGCATTATATTGTGACAACAATGGGGCAATAGCCAACTAAAAAGAACCTCGAAGCCACAAACGAGGAAATCACATAAAGAGGAAGTATCATATAATACAGGAGATTGTGCAATGAGGAGATGTGATCATCACCAAGATCGCATCGGAGCACAACATCACTGATCCATTTACAAAGGATCTCTTGGCTATAGTGTTCGAGAGTCATCTACAGAGTCTAGGTCTATGAGACATGTATATAATACAATCTAGGGCAAGTGGAAGATGTGTAATGGGTATAAAGATGTCCTAGTTTATTGTATTTGTATATTTACTTTTCATGTAATTTACATTATACATTTGACATTTTCAACTTTAGATTATTTATTGTATATACATCCCGTTGACTAGAGATTTAGTTAAAGAAGGAGTTTGTTGGGTTTTATGCTCTAAAACTCATATATAGTAAATGTAACATTTGACTGATCATTAATAAAGTATTATTAATGTTTATTATAATAAATAATTATTGCTTATCTTTTATTTATCTTGCCTAAATAACTCTAATCCAATAAACTAACATCCTAGATTGTTGTATGAGCCTTGAGTTGTATGTGAAGATATATGGAGATCAGCGTTCAAGATACAGCCTAAAGGGTCTATAATATATGGATAAGGTTGTGTACCTTATCTTGGTAACACTATGGATATGACCCACTTTATATTTAATATAAATGCAATGATTCAATGTGTTCGTATAAGGGACATGCAAGTGGGGGTATCCTATGCAATGAGTTTGCATAAGACTGAACCACAAAATAATAACCTTTAGATGTAACTCCATTGACTAATTAGGTTTCTATTTCACTCGGATGACTTAGACAACTTAGTCTTAATTCTGAGTAAGTTATGGACTCTTGTTCATGAGGGATTGTTCTTTGATTTGTATGGGTGAGAGTGGCCAGTTTTCCGACTCAATAAGCCTACCATTTTGGAGACAAGACCGAATAGGGAGCTGGGAACATAATTTCACGAGATGGAATTCACTCCTTCCTCACTTTAGGGTAAGTAGATGAGTGTTTCCTTAAGTGGTGTCTCCAAGACTTGAACAAAGGGTCATACCCTCTCACTGACCCGAGAAAGGTTTTCGTTTCATTGTTGAATCACAAACAGGATTTTCGTTAAAGAAGCACTACTACTTAAGGATGTAGAGGTAACTTAGAGGTAAAACAGTTATTTGACCCAGCTGGTATTACGAACACTCGTGAAGGGCTAACTTTTATTATTGATCAATATCCATGGACACAAAAATATATTTATAGTGACAAGAGTGAAATTGTGTGTCTAGGGTATATCCATAGTTAACGAATATTGTTTAACTTGGTTAATGAGTATAGCCAATTAATCTCATATCGTTAGAGTGTAACGACCTGACCCCCTAGGACTTAAGTTAGGCCGTTACTAAAATACATGCATGCATGGAACTTAAAACGACACTCTTTTATGATGAAATAAATGTTAAATAGATAAGGGAAGTTCAAAAGTTCTTTATTAAATGCAAATATGAAAACAATAATAAGGTACCCATAAATCATAAAGGTTAATAAATAAGTATGAAAAATAATTCTTAATAATAAGTTTCAAAATCAGAACTAAACATTAAGAGAAACATGAAAAGAACTCTAAATCTCATGATGCGGAAACATAAAAACTAGTCCCAGTGGCTCAATCACGAATTCCACTTGTCCATCGCCAGTGCATCTCTACCCTTACCTAAAATGACAACATGAGAAAGAATGAATATAAAATATTCAGTAAGTAACCCCACTGTTGGGGTCAGGCTGGGCATCTATGTCCTTTAGATACCCATCTCTGGTGAAACATATAAACTGAAGAATGAGTATAAAAAACTCAGTAAGTAACCCCATTACTAGGGTCAAGCTGGGCATCTACGTCCTCTAGATACCCATCTCTGGTGAAACATATAAACTGCTCTAGTTCTCATGGGACACATATGCACATGAAACAAGGAGACTGAGTCCTATACTATTGTAGTTAAGTATGCCCACTACCTCTAGTGAATCCCGAAGGGGACACAAACTGGTGAACCCCGAAGGAGAAATCCCGAAGGAGACACAAACTGGTGAATCCTGAAGGAAACACAAAATCTAATGGGCATCTAACTAATCTGTAAGGACGTTTGCACAGTCTCAACATCATAATCATCACTGTACGAATTTATGACATACTTATAAACCTCAACATCATGGCTCTACAACATACACATATACCTCAACATCATGGTTCTACAACATACATGTATACCTCAACATCATCAGATCAAATACAACTATGGAAGCACATACCATTTCATACTAGCATTCAAGTGTCTATGTGCATAAATAAATAATTCGGATCTCATAACAAAACATACTTTAATCATGTTATACTATAAATCTTTCATGCTGTCATTTTGCCATAACCTTCATTTAACATGCTAGCATACATCTAATGCCTGGCCCGTGGGCAGTTCCAGTAGTAAAATTACTTACTTTGATATTAGATCGAACCAAAAAGCAATTGAATCTTTGTGAAATTCTTGAATCCTTAATCAAATCTAAACATAAATCAAGTTTTAAAATTAATAGTTAAGGCCAAATTCCAAACACCCAAATATTACAAAATATTTCCAGATAACCTTACCTAAGGTGTGGTCCAATTCGAAGTCACCTTCCAAACCTCCAATTTTAAGCCCAAATAATTAGAAAACCAAACTCTTCTTCATCTTGAATGAAATTCTTGAATCAACCCCCTAATCATAATTTGAAATTAGGCTTACATGATAAAAGTTTGAATCAAATACATACTTCACTACCAATGTCTCAAATAAATTATCCATATGTAGCTTTATCAAAAAAATAACTTCCAAATGACTTTACCAAAATTTCTCAACAATCAAAATTAATCCACAAGAGGGTAATCAAAGCATAAAACTTACCGAAACTCACTAAAACAATCTCTAACTTCACTGAACAACACTTCAATACCTTCACAAACTTGAATCCAAAGTTGAAACACAATGGGTATCAACCAATTGATGCCAAAAGTAAATGAGTATTCAAGAATCAATCGAAAACAAACCCAAATGGCAGAAATCTTACTCAAATCAATAGATCTAGTGACGGTAAAAGCGAACGACGCTTGAGCAGTGGTGGACGGAGGTCATGAAGAAGAAAATAACGTGGCAACTTTGGGCGGCGTCGGACGGGCTCACGAACGTGAGGAAGAAAAGGAGGGTGGGGTTTGACTTTTTATAAAAAACAATAATAATAATAATAAAACAAAAAAGGAAATAAATATAATTACATTTAATTCCTTTCCGTTTTATACTATTAAATTTCTTTCCGTTTCAAAAGAAAATTAATTCCTGCCATTAATTTCCAATTTTAATTTCAAATTGAATAATTTCACGCCAACAATTAAATTCCCGCACTTACACTTGAATTCCAAAATGCCCTTCAACTAATAATAATTACTGAAATTCTAAATAATAAAGTTACTGAAATTACATTATTACTAAAAAAAATGTGCGGGGTGTTACATGGAGCTTCTGATCGGTAGGTCCATTAGGTCACACTGGTAGTTCATAAAAGATATTGAGGTAATTAAAGTAATTTGAAATGTTCAAATTTACTAAGGGAAAGAATATAATGTCTGGTGATACATTATAATATAAAGTTTATATTTTAATTAAACTTTCTAATATAAATTTATTTTTAATTTGATTAAAAATTAATTTAATGGAAGAATTAAATATTTGAAGAAGTTAAAATATTAAACTTAATATGAATAGAATTCATATTAAAACTATAGGTTAAAATTAATGCACATTAGATGCACATTAGAACTATAGATAATATGAGAGGAAAATAATTGGATGTGATTCAGTAATAAGGTTAAATTAAATATGTGAATTTAATGATTAATTAGTTGGAGAAATTTAAATTAATTTAATGATTATTTATTTAATTAAATTAAATTAAATTTGATTAAATTAAATTGATTGAATTAAAACTATGGGTTATAAGAGAGAGATATTTTAGAATATGATTCTAATGCACATTTAATTAAATATGAGATATTTAATTATTATTAATTAATTTGACTAATTAGTAATTATTTGATTTATTTTAATAAATTAAATTTTGATTTAATTTATTTTAAATTAAATAAATTTATTATTATTTAATTAAGTAAACTAAATTTTATTTATTAATTAATTAAATAAATAATGAATTTAAATAAATTGGTTATAACAACGTGGGGAGTTATATGGGAGTGGGAGAGAGATCTTCTCCATGACTTCCCCATCTCTCTCAATTCTCTCTGCATCACAGAATTAGTTTTTTTTTTCTCTCTAGCTTTTGGTCTTCTGAGATTTTTTCTCCATAGAAAGTTCTGATCCCACCTCCTTCTACCTCACTAGCCTAAAGAGAATACTGGTGAAACCATTTTGGTGGTGTTCACTTGATTTGCAGCAGAGGAATCAAGATCGTAGATCCAAAAAATTGGTGAAGCCCTCCAAAGTCGTCAACGATCATAAGGGCTTCTAGATTTTATTTCATCTATTAATTTGTTATTAAAATATGAAAACATTGTGCTTGGGATTTTAACCCAGCAGGTGCCACATATCAGCGTGTTATGTAAAGGATCTTTGATGATATACTACATAAATGTGTTGAATGTCATATCGATGAACTTGTAGTGAAGTCCAAGAAGCGACATGACCACCCAAAAGACTTGAAGCTTGTCGTTGATCGCCTAAGGAAATATCAATAAGAATGAATTCCCTTAAATGTGCATTCAGCGAGACTTCAAGAAAGTTTGTTGGGTTTGTTGTAAGTCATCGTGGAATTGAAATCGATTAATCTAAAATTGATGCTATCTAGAAGATGCCAAGTCTAAGAAACCTACACGAGTTAAGAAGTCTTCAAAGTCACTTGGCCTACATCAAAAGGTTTATATCTATTCTTGCAGGTTGATATCAACCATTTCAGAGATCGATGAGGAAGGATACAATCTTTGAATGGGATCATACATGTCAAAACGTGTTCGATAGCATAAAGAAGTATTTACTAAACCCTCCGGTCTTGAGTGCACCTATAGTTGGAAGACCATTGATATTATATATTGCTACTCAAGAAAGATTTCTTGGAGCATTACTTGCACAAGAAAGGGAGAAGGACAAGGAATGTGCACTCTATTATTTGAGTAGAACTTTGACTGGAGCTGAGTTGAATTATTCTCCGATTGAAAAAATGTGTCTCGCTTTGTTCTTTGTGATAGATAAGTTGAGACATTATATGCAAGCCTGTACTGTACATTTGATGGGGATGTACATGGAAGTACACAATGATTTGGCTTGAAAATGGCTCTACACATTATATGTTGAGTATCAAGTGCTCATCATCGGCTTACAAATGGCTCTACAGATCAGGATAACATACATGAAAGTACATAATGATTTGAAGTTAATTGTGATTTAGCTATCACGCCAGTATGATCTTAAACATGAGGATTTAAAGACTTAATTCATTTTTGCTAGAAGATTGATGGATAATTATGAAGGTATAATGCTAGAACATATATCGAGGACAGAAAATAAGAAAGCAGATGCATTGATAAAACTAGCCACTACCTTAACGATTTTAGATGATGTACCTATAAATATTTCTTTTTGTCAAAAGTGGATCATTTCGCCAATTAAAGATCAATATGGAGAAATCGATGCAATATTTGTTTGTATGATTGAAGAGGAAGATTAGTGACAATGCATTATAGATTATCTGCAGTACGGAAAGCTTCCCATAGATATTTGACATAAAGCTCAAATACGAAGAAGAGCTGCTTTATTTATCTACTACAATGATAACTTTATTGGCATGAAGGCCTCTTTCTCCAATGCTTAGGGAAAGAAGAATCAGCAAAAGCCTTAGTATAAGCACATTCAGGTGTCTATGGTGCTCACCAGTCTAGACCAAGGCTCCAACATCAATTAAAAAGAATGGGCTACTACAGGTTCACTATGATCCATGACCCAATGTAGTATGCAAAGTGATGTGAAGCTGTTGGGATTGGTGTCCTAATTCTTTCGGAGTCTCATTGTTTTGTAAAGATACACATTGTTTAATGAATAAAATATGTGTTATTTAATTCTGACATTTACTCATATCCAATAAACAAAGCTCCTTGGTTATCTTATGTGAACTTAAGCATGTATATGTGATATACATGTGGATCATGCCCTAAGTCATAACCTAAATAGGTTTGTAGTATAAGGATTAAGGTGGGATACCTGATCCTGGTGACACTATGGATACGACCCGCTTTGTAGAGGTTTTCAAGTGTTGTAAACTACTACAGATGGTAGATCTTAACCATTCATGTGGAGATGTGCGAGTGAGGGTATCCTATACAAAGAGTTTGTATAAGACCTGGACCACGAGATGACTAAACTCTGTATATAACACCGTTGATACTAGAGACTTACATCTCACCTAAACGACCATAGGTGACATGACCTCAATCTTGAGTGTTTTGGGAACTCTTGCCTTTGAGGGCAGTCCTTTGATTAGTATGGGTGAGAGTGGCCAGATTGCCAACTCAACATGCCTACCTTTTTGGAGACTTGTCTGATCTGGGAGTTGGGAACTGGGAACTCAATCACAAGATAGAATTCACTCCTTTCCCAAAGCAGGGATAAGTAGAGAGATTGCTCCCTTAAGGGCTGATTTCGGGGATTGAACATAATGGCCACAACTTCTCTTTGGAAGAGAAGACTCAGTCATAGTAGGACTATGACTTATGTTCATTAGAGGGATCAGTGGTACTTAAGAAGTTAGATGTAACTGTAAGGACATAACGGTTATTGACCCAGTTGTACTTACGAGTGATATGTGTGTTGGGATTGGTGTCTTAATTCTCCCGAAGTCTCGTTGTTTTGTAAAGATACACATTGTTTAATGAATAAAAAAATGTTATTTAATTCTGGCATTTACTCATATCCAATAAACAAAGCTCCTTGGTTATCTTATGTGAACTTAAGCATGTTTATGTGATATACAAGTGGATCATGCCTTAAGTGATAACCTAAATAAGCCTGTAGTATAAGAATTAAGGTGGGATACTTGATCCTGGTGACATTATGGATACGACCCACTTTGTAGAGGTTTGTAAGTGTTGTAAACTACTACAGATGGTAGATCCTGACCATTCATGTGGAGACGTGCAAACGTGGGTGTCCTATACAAAGAGTTTGTATAAGACCTGAACCACGAGATAACTAAACTCTGTATATAACGCCGTTGATACTAGAGACTTGCATCTCACCTAAACGACCATAGGTGATACGACCTCAAACCTGAGTGTTTTGGGAACTCCTACCTTTGAGAACGGTCCTTTGATTAGTATGGGTAAGAGTGGCCAGATTGTCAACTCAATATATCTACCTTTTTGGGGACTTTTCTGATCTGGGAGCTGGGAACTCAATCCACAAGATGGAATTCACTCCTTTCCCGAAGCAGGGATAAGTAGAGAGATTGCTCCCTTAAAGGCTGATTTCGGAACTTGAACATAGTGGCCACAGCCTCTCTTTGGAAGAGAAGACTTAGCCATAATAGGACTATGACTTATGTTCATTAGAGGAATTAGTGGTACTTAAGGAGATAAATGTAACTACAAGGGCATAACGGTTATTGGCCTAGCTGTACTTACGAGTGATCTGTGAAGGTTTGTCGCACTGCTGATTGGTTAAGATAGACACATAATATATCTATGGTAAGGAGAGTTCAGCTATCAGTCTTTAGTGGAGTGCCTGACAATTAACTGATGGTGGATCCCGTGACTAAAGAGTTTAGTCAATTATTCCCATGCCTAAAGAAGATAAGGACTATGGTTTAAATGTGACATATGATGTGATTTTAAACTATAGGTTATAAATATAATATGATAAGTTAGTTATTATATTTATTTATAATTAAAATAATTATGAGATAATTGTGGGTGGTTTCTCCTTAACCATGCATGAAAATGGGAGGTTTTATTCAGTTTTCATAACTGAAGGATAAAAAGAAAAATGTTTTCAGTTTTTGAAAAATAATCGTTGGATCTCTTCATTAAGTACACAGCCTATCGTTTAGCTCACAAGAGACTACATGACAACCTTCAAGTATTTTTCTAAACGATCGTGTACACGCGTCATTCTCTAAATGATTGTGTAGCTTTTTACTAAACGATCGCGTGGCAAGCGAGCTTCACTAAACGATTGTGTAAACGATTACACTTGATTTCCTAAACGATCGTGTACCTGCTGAAATTTTATTAAACGATCAAGCACAAAGTCTAGGTGGTAGACACTATACTCTCCTACTTGTTTGGTCGTTGAGTTCGATCGTTGTTTGCTCCAAATCTCTACCAAATCCAATAGAGCCCACACCTCCTGGATTCTCAATCCGAGAATACCAAGGTTGCTGAGTGGTGGTGTCCGAGAGGTTGCCTGTTCGTGGAGAAGGTTGTTCATGATTGATCAGACGTTTGGGTAGACGATCGTAGCGACAGTGAGAGGTGTTGATCCAAGTCTTCATGAGAGCGAGAGACCTGTGAAAGAAAAGTTCTTCAAAGGTAAGTCTCTCACTTCTTTTGTTATTAATGTCTAAAGCATGCCATAGTTTTATTGAAGATGCATAACTAGTTTGTAAGTTTGTGAATACTTGTAATTCTGTCACAATAAATTTGGATCGAGCGTGCTTCCGCTCATAGATTCTCTTTTATAAGAGCTCCTTCAGTTCAAGCCTATTGAAATTAACCGTTAAAAGAAAGAAGACAATTACAAGTTATTTTAACTTAAAATTTTAACTATATCATCAAACAAATTGTATCAATTTTTGATATCATGGTGACTATCTTAGGATGCGCAAGTATACCTTGAGAAACCAATAGAGATAATGACGATTATATTCACAACAAATTGCCCAAAATAATGATGGATTTCAAACAGTTCTAGGATACTGAAATTTCCAGCAGATTAACAAATTGTTATAACATAGTGAAGGATCCATATCAGTTCAAAGTTGCAATAGATATTAAAAATTAAACTAGATTTGAATGTTAAAGGATTCCCACAACTTTGGTTATCTTCCCTAAAAACCAGTAGAGTATAATAATCGATTAGCTACCAGTTCACATTGCCAAACCAATGACATGGTTCCTAATTTAAGGCATAAAAAAATGGACGAAGTAACTTACTTGGATCTCTGTGGATCTTTTTAAGAAACAATGAATTGAATCTGAACCAAACATACGTACACAAATAAAATAAATTTTCAATACAAAGATACTTTGAGGCCTAAAAGTCCAAAGAAATGTTAACTACTCCTGTCATCAATTGCATTGGACAAATAGCAGAAGCTTAAACACTAAAGTTTCTTAATAATTTCTTGTACTTTCTCTCAAATTAAGAAAGATTGAAATGGACTGGTTGGGTTATTCAACCAATAAAAGAGAAAAAACACATACCAACGCTACAATAATCTGGAAACTTGGAATATTAAACATTAAGATGATCACCATTCTTAACCAATTCGATGTCAAATTAAGTAGATCCAAGGAACATGAAGTTCTTAATAGAAATTAGAGTCCATGTTTTAGTTATGTAAAATGATTAATGATCCATGCAACACATAAATGTTTTTCAAAAAATTGTTTGTTGGGATCAAATTTGCTATCGATAGATATTAAATTTTGACTATAGGCCAAAGAAAATTCTTCTAGTGCAAAAAGAAAAAAAAAAGTAATAAATAAAAGAGAGTGAAATATTTAAACTTTTCAAGTTGAAAGAAAAACTAAATAGTTCAATGAAATGCTAGCCAAGTACAAAATTAGTAACATGGCTCAAATGAACCTTTACACACACACTACTAATACTTCTACTACATGGAGAGATTATGTGTGCTCTACATCAGAGCTCTAGGAGACATTAATAACTCTCTTATTAAGCATTCTAGACGTGAAGCAAATCTTGAGTCAAACTCCCACCAAAGCCTCAAGCACTTACTTATCACAAAGCTGGCCTAGGGGGTTAAGTTCATGTTAAATGAAGAACCAAAATACAAACATGCATAATAACAATAAATAAGAAAATTAAAACTGACAAGTATTCAGAGCTAGAAGGAGATGGATAATTTGTTTGCCTATTCTAATATTCAAGCATTGGACTATAAGTAAAGAATTTCGATGATTTTTGTGATTAGGTATCCAATACATGCCAATATAAAATACCCAAGAAGATAATCAAAACAGGGGGAACAACCATTTCTAATTTACATATTCACAATATAGCAAGAGTAAACCAATATCTCATCACCATAACAAAGAAACGACCAAAAGAAAAAAAAAAAAAATAATAAGGAAATAGCAAAGATACTCCAGCAAATTCTAAAATGTTGCTTCTCTCCCTCACATAAACCCTCCTCATTCAGCCTTGGTTCCCACTGTCAAATTAACTAACTTCACGTCCCTCCTTCACCTGTCCATGTGAAATATCTTTCTTACCCATCCTCTTATATGTATGATAAATTGGAGGTCTTAAAAATATATTGACAGATCATGGAAATTCAGGGCCAAGAAGATGGAATTGGATCGTGGATTCAAAGTTTGGTCTAAGGAAATATTTGAGAACTAAAGGATGGAGAGTCAAATTTCCTTATCAATCATCAATCTATACTAAGAAGAGTCTCACCTCAGAGTTAACAAGAATTGGAATGAAAGATAATTTCTTTCCAAATTACAGTTCTACTTTATGCTTCAAATCATTACCCCAGAGTAGGCTAAACATAAATGGTCAGGAAAATTACACTATGACATTAGTAATTCAGGAAGGAGGAAAAAGCCCTCAAATGAAACTAGCGACAAAACGAAAAAATAATAAATAACCTTAGTCTACTTGCTTCATGAACTCAGCTATAACCCTGCTATAACAGTCCTCACAACAGCTGGTGGAACTTTTACACTCGATCTAACCTGAACACAACATTGATTAAATAAGAATAAATAAAAACAATCCATCAAAGAGAGAATATCACAAAAAAAAAAAAAAAGGTTCAATTTCAAGAAGAAATTTTAGAAAACTCACTATGGAATTGGGCTCTTCAGTCTCGAAAATCTCCAAGTCCGCAGGAAGTTTATCGATCTAAGAGTTAAGATCGATGGAAGAAGGTGATGGATATGGCCGATGATGGATTTTTGGGTACTTTTGACGAGAGAGGGATGGGTATGGTGTTCGAAGGAAGAGGGAGAGGAAAAATGCACTCATCTTTTGATACGTGTTAATCTCTATGCATCGATGGTCATGCGTTGGACTGAAGAATATGCAATATGCGTTAAGCGCGTATGCGATGACCATGCGTTCCTGTCACAAGTTTTCTTGCTTTCTCGCCAAGTATAACAAGAATGCAAGTTTCACGGGATGATCTAAGGTCGAACACAGGGACGCGTAACTAAATAATGTTTGTGAAGTAATGTATTTGAGGCGATGAATAAAAGTAAAAAGACAGAAGTTAATGAACTATGTGCTACTCCTACTCCTAACTAAACAGATTGAGCAATGGAAGTTTGACGTTGAGAATTGGTAGAGATGCAGCAACTGTTAATGCGTAATAAGGTGAATGAAGAGATAGAATTGTGGAGGGAATGAATTCGCCACTTCATTATGCTCGGTCGTAAAAGTAATCCCAGCTCGCCACACTAACGCATCGCACACCTCTTGATGATCGACCACATACTTATATCTCTATAACGCATGGGTGCGTTGAGCATAAGATTGTGCCTATCTCTAGGAACAATGCTTACTTTGCTTTAGTGTGTTCCACTACTTACTCTCTCAGGCAGTTGGTTGTAGCTAATCAACTCATAGACAAGCATTGCGATAGCCTCACACCAAGCAAAAAGGCTTAACTCGCTATACTCGTGCAATGCACATCTCTCGGTGGTTTGCTACATGCATCATATCCCTAGGCCACATGACTTAGTATGTGACTTGTCTTTGACACTTAACTAAATGATGAATGTAAACGATGATAAAGAAGAAGATGATGATGAAGAGGGTGCTGAAGGAACTAAGAGATGCATTGATTACAAAATGTATTAATGTCTTAAGCCAAAATGTAATATAATACAGAGATAAGAGAAGAGGAGGAGGGCTAGATATAAGCAATCTCTTTCTTTTCATCCAAAATGCATCAAGGTTGCTAGTGTTGTTAGAGATGATGCCCTAAACTCTCATGTCCTGTACTTTGTAAACACAGTTTTTGAACAAACGCTTGTGTTGTATAATATATGATATTTTCTTCAATTTTGTCTATGAACATTGGATGTTTTATTTGCTTTACCACAAACCAATAAACTAAGATCCCTGGTTGTCGTTTGTAACTTAAGCATGTATGTGGAGACATACAAGTGGATCATGTCTTAAGTGATAACTAAAATGGTCTGTAGTATATGGATATAAGAGGGAAACTTTATCCTGGTAATGCTACGATGCGGCCCGCTTTGTAGAATAGTTACAAGTGTTGTGACTTGGTACAGATGGTCTGATCCTGATCATTCATATGGAGACAAGCGAGCGGGAGCGTCCTATACAAAGAAGTTTGTATAAGACCAGACCACGAAGTGTTATAGTCTCATTATATAACGTCGTTCATGACAAAGACTTCACTTGACTAAGATGACCATAGGTAACATGACCTCAATCCTGAGTGAGTTGGGAACTCCTGCCTTTAAGGGCGGTCCTTTGATTTGCATGGGTGCGAATGGCTAGATCGTCGACTCAAACCTACCACTTTAGGGATTCATCTGATTTGGGAGCTGGGAACTCAGGTACACAAGATGGAATTCACTCCTTCCCCGAAGCAGAGGTAAGTAGATAGATTGCTCCCTCATGGGCTGATTCCGGGCTTGAACGATGTGGTGCCACACACCTTCTCATGGCCCGAGAGGTGTCCACACATAGTAGGAATATGTTGTATTGTTCATTAGAGGGATCAGTGGTACTTAAGAAGTTAGATGTAACTATAGGGGTAAAATGGTAAATTGGCCCAGCTGTACTTACGAGCATCTGTGAAGAGTTATCGTACTGTTGATTGGTTATATCCGATGGACACAGAAATATATATGTGGTAAGAAAAGTGTAGCTATTAATCTTTAGTAGAATGCCTAGCAGTTAACGGATGGTGGATCGCGTGGCTAAAGAGTTTAGTCAGCTATTCACGTACCGTTGAAGCTTCAAGCCATAGGTCCATAAGGTCCTCTTGGTAGCTCAATGGATTCAAGTTGAGAACCAGTTTTTGGGTCAGTTTGAAATGTTCAAATTGACAAAAGGGAGTTCAATTATATATGGTTAATTATATATGATATGATTGACATTATATATGAGATACATTATTTGGAGAAAAATGATATAAATATGATTTATATCTAGTGGAGGAGAAAAGACTATGGTTCATATGTTGCATTTGATGTGATATTAAACTGTAGGTTGATGAATATAATATAATTATATTTATTATTTATTCTTAGAAAATTATAGGATAATTATGCCGGGATTTTCTCCATAACCCTGTGATAGTGAGAGGTTACATTCAATCTTCATAACTGAAGAATAAAATGAAAATCATTCTCATTTTGCAAGACATCAGTCATTCGCTCACATCTTGGTGTATACAACCTATCGCATAGTAAATCGAGAGTCTACACGATAGCTCAACGTTTCTAAATGATCATATACACGCGTGCAGCTTACTAAACGATCGCATAGGATTTGCTAAAGGATTATCTAGCTTTTTCCTAAACGATCGCATGTCTGAGCATTTACTAAACGATCATCTATACGATCGTGACCTATTTACTAAACGATCATGTACCTCTTCCTAAATGATCAAGCATTGTCTATACGATAGACATCAGACTTCTCTCACTTGCTTAGTCGTGGTATACGATCTTCTCTTCCTCCTTTCCTCTGTTAAATCCAACAGAGCCCACACCTCCTGGATTCTCACATCGAGAATACCGAGGGTTCTAAGTGGTGGTGTCCTCCCTGTTGCTATGTTCGTGTGGTGTCCGTTCATGGGTAGACAACCGTGATTTGGTGAACGACTAGAGTGGACGTTCTCAGCGAGAGTGAGAAGAGCAGTCCTTGTATGAGAACGAGTTCTAAGGCGAAGAAGGGCTCTTCAACTGGTACATTTCTTGTTCTCTTGTTGTTTAAGTTTCAAAGCATGTCAGTAATTTGTTGAATATTGCATATCTATTCTATTTGATTATGAATGCGTTAATTCTATCACAATGAGTTTGGAACGATCTCGCTTCCGCTCAGAGGTACTCTTTGATAAGAGTTCCTTCAGTGGTGCCATGGATGGATGGTGGAGAAGTCTCTCTCGAGCCCTATCTCTGGCAAAACTCCGATCGTCACTCGGAAGGGGCTTTAGAGGTGAAGAACTCTCAAAGAATGTCTTGCTTATGCTCTCATCCGTGATCACAAGAATCTACCTAAGGCAGAAACTCAGATGGTTTGAAGTTAAGCTCCACGGCTTTATTTATAGAGCTCAAATGCCAACAACATTGATGATTCCATTCTGACTCACTGCTACTTTTGTCGCGGTATGGGAGTGAAGGATCTCTTAACTAAGAGCATCTATGAGCGCATTTGGATCTTTCCGATTTCATTGTGACCAAAATACAACATACACATTCTAACAGATAGTTATGCAAATAAACACTAATTAACGGCATGCTTCGAACAATAAAACACAAGGGAAAGAGTTCTCATACCAGTTAAAAACTCTCTTCAAACATCAAACTCAAAGTAGCGGAAGAACCTCTACACGCTCTATCGCCCAGCAAATCAGTCGGCTGTGGCAGCACGATCGTTTACATGAATGACAGCAACTCAAACGAACACGAACAAGTAACAGTGGGGACGACACCACCAGTTGGAGCCCTTGGAATTCTCGGAGTGAGAATCCAAAGTTTGGTCTTTGGTGAATTTGGTAGAGGTAGGAGAAAAGACATATCGTGTAGACGATAAGCAAGTGGGAGAGAAAAAGACAGTTATCGTATAGCAGAGATGCTTATCGTTTAGACAAAGATACATGATCGTGTAGGTTTTATTAAGCGATTGTTTAATAAAAGGTAGACGATTATTTAGAAAACGCGGTATGCTATGCGATCGTTTAGAAAAGCTAAGCGAACGTTTAGGGACAAACATGCGATCGTTTAGGTGCTGGTGTGTGATCGTTTAGATGATGAGACTCTATCGTATAGGCTCTCAAGCTAAACGATCGTTACGTTTACACACCGATTACGAATTTTCGAACCCTTTGCAAAATGAAACAAATTTTCATTTCATTCTTTGGTTATAATAACCGACTACGGATTCTCCCACTAACGCACGACTGAGGACAGGTTTTTGGCCAATTATCATACAAATAATAATTGAATATAATCATATTATATTCTTACCCTATAGTTTGGTATTACATATCTACTATAGTAATTTCTCCTCCACTTGATACAAATCATATTTATATCTAATTTCCTCCAAAATAATGTATCTTATACATTTAGTCAATTATATCATATATAATCGAACTCCCTCTTGTCAATTAGAACATTTCAAACTGACTTAAATACTGATTCCCAAATTTATCCAAGCTACCCAAGGGACCTAATGGACCTGTGGCTCGAAGCTTCAACGGTACGTGAATAGCTGACTAAACTCTTTAGCCACGAGATCCACCACCCGTTAACTGTCAGGCATTTCACTAAAGACCAACAACTGAACTCTTCTTACCACAAATATATTTCTGTGTCCATCGGATATAACCAATCATGAATACGATGACCATTCACAGATGCTCATGAGTACAGTTGGACCAATTTATCATTTTGCCTCTGTAGTTATATCTCACTCCTTAAGTGCCACTGATTCCTTTAATGAACAATACAACATAGTCCAACTATGTGTGAACACCTCTAGGACGAAGAGAAAGTGTGTGGCGCCACATGATTCAAGCCTTGGAATCAGCCCTTAAGAGAGCTATCTACTATTTACCCCTGCATTGGGGAATGAGTGAATCCCATCTTGTGTAGCTGAGTTCCTAGCTCCCAAATCAGACGAATCCCCAAAATGGTAAGTTTGAATCGGCGACCTGGCCACTCCCATCCATACAAATCAAATGACCACCCTCAATGGCAGGAGTTCCCAACTCATTCAGGATATGGTCATCCTAGTGAAGTGAAGTCTCTGTCATGAACGGTGTTATATAACGAGATGTTAACACTTCGTGGTCAGGTCTTATACAAACTCTTTGTATAGGACGCCCCTGCTCGCATGTCCCCTATATAAATGATCAGGATCAGACCATCTGTGACAAGTCATAATATTTGTGACCATTCCACAAAGCGGGTCACATCCGTAGCGTTACCAGGATAAGGTTTCCCTCCTATATCCATATACTACAGAGCATTTTGGTTATCACTCAAGGCATGATCCACTTGTATGTCACCACATACAGGCTTAAGTTACATACAGATAATCAGGGATTTTATGTTTATTGGTTTATGGTAAAGCAAATAAAACATACGACTGAGCAAAATCAAGATGTGAAGTAAATATCATATATTATACAACATAAGCGTTCGTACAAACCATTTACAAACTACAAGACATGAAACTTTAGGGCATCAACCCCAATAGGGAGATGTTAGCGTCACCTTATCTTGTTGATATTCCCAAGGTATGCATTCATGCTAGTTTCTCCTAAAGTGTCAACGCATTCCACCCACTTGGCAATCAATCTTCCATCACGATTATCACTCTGTGGATGCAGCATTCCATGCAACGAACTAGTTTCCATGAAAATCAACGCATGTGATTAACCTTGCAGCGGTTTGGGATTGACGCATGCGATCAATTCCCGCAATAGCTACAAAAATAGACACTTTGATGTAGAATAATGCATCATATAAGGTTAGTGAGGATTTTTGGTGTTGGTATCGACGCAAGCTCACTTTTTCACATGAATTCTTGGTATTATTAACGCATATTCTGCTTATTAGCCCTCATAATTCTATATAAAAGGCTACAATAGCTTGTATTTTTACAAGCTATCATATGGCAATGGGTTTCTGCGCGAAGGAGAGAGTGTAAAGAAAATTTCGAAGTAAACATATCAAGAACATGAATAATTATTGAAACAGAGTGTGAATTTATGACGTCTATACTCATAATATTCCATTTATATATTGAAAGTGATACTATCTGCTCGAACTTATACCAAATTTGAGAAGTCCTCACAGTTCTCAACAAACATATAAAGAAAACCAATAATCCCCACTCATAAAAACCCAGTAGTAATCAAATCACCAATAACTTCCACGAATGGTATGGATTTCATTCCAATCGCCAAATAGAACAATCTGGAAATTTTATTTTAAAAGAGAAATTAGCAAGAAATCCAAAACCCAAGATTTGGGAAAGTAAGATGGATATATTGATTGGCTCTTTGATGAATGCGGTGGCCTGGACGAGTTGCCAACAAACATGTCAAAATAAAAGTTCGGTGAAAAAAGAGAAATATACTAACTATTTATTTCACAATCCGTATATAACACAATCCTTCGACCATCATGAATAATCAAAATTCATAAGTTAGAATAACTTGCATCGGAAGTAGCTGACATCTTCTTTGTTTGGAATCTAGTTCGATGAATAACCATAAACAATTTTGAAATCATGCTATAAGAAAACCAATAGCCTCCATAGCTTAGAGTGAAGAGGATTAAGTAGGAAGGAGACTGAGTGGGAAGAGACGAGCGCGAAGAGTACTGAGGAGATTGAGTGGGTTACGCTTTTTCTTTTTCGAGATTGAGAAAATAATGGTGGGAGAGACAATTTTTTGGGGAAGTAGGTGTCGCCCAAATTAATTAGGGATTTCATGTCTCCCGCCTTTTTTTCCATCCTATTTTTTATAGCCTCTATTATAAAAGGTTATCCCCAAGATGCTATTAAATGGATTATTTCTTATAGTGGAGATTAATTAATTAAATTAATCAACATTCATTAATTGTAGATCACTCCACTAAAGACACACAGTTGTACTCTTCGCATTGTAAATATATTTATGTGTCCATGGATATAACCAATAAATAGTAAGTCGACCCTTCATGAATCGCTTGTAACTACAACTGAGTCAAATTATCGTTTTACCCCAGTAGTTACATCTAACCTCTTAAGTACCACTGATTCCTCTCATAAACAAACAGTTTATAGTTCAACTACAAACTAATCCCTCTCAAGCCAGTGAAAGGGTGAAGCCTCAATGTTCAAAACCTGGAATCAGCCCTTAAGGGAGCAATTCATCTACTTATCCTAAAGACGGGAAGGAGTGAATTTCATCTTGTATATCCATGTTTCCATCTCCCTAATCGGATAAAGCCCCAAAATGGTAGATTTATTGAATCGACGAATCTGGCCACTCTCACCCATACAGGTCAAAGGATCACCCTCATAAATAAGAGTTCATAACTCACTCAGGATTAAGGTTGAATCACTTATGGTCATCCTACGAAATGTTAATCTCTTCAATTAACAACGTTATAAAGAGTTACTAATCATTTCACGATTCGGTCTTATACAATATCTTTGTATAGGATACTCCACTCGTATGTCTTCACATGAACAATTAGAATCAAATCGCCTATAACACTTTACAACTCTTGTAATAATTACAAAGTGGATCGTATCTGTCTGTCACCAGGATAAGGCACCCAACCTTATCCATATACTACAGACCATTTAAGTTATTACTTAAACATGATGCATCTATATGTCAACCACACACATGTTTAAGTTATATAAAATAACCTTGGATCTTATTAGATTTAGTTAATGTAATTTAAATGTCGAATAAAATAACACCTTATTTTATTAAATAATAATTCATATATAAAATTTCCAAACTATGAGAACGATGAGATTTAAAGCATCAACCTTAATAGTTCGGATCCAAAAATTCGTCCCAATTCAAGCCCGTAGTGAAAAATTTGGGCCGAATAAAAGACTGGGCACAAGCCTAAACTTTAGCTCAAACCCAAAAGGGAGTTGGGCCTGAGACCACCTAAAACCTATGGAAATCCTTTTTAAAAAGAAGTCTTGCCCTTTCATTTTTAGAGGGGGAGAGGGAGTGGGTAGAATTGACAACGAAGTGCTGAAGCTTTAGAGATCAAAATTAAATCTTTGAAGCTCTCAAGACTTTAAAGTTTTAATCGATCTCGAGATTACTACCTTCTGAATATTGAAGACTTGGAAGACTCAACCTTACTTGAATTCTAGAAGATTGAAGCTCAAATTGATCTCAAGTTTACAACCGTCTGAAGATTAAAGACTTGGAAAGCTAAAATTTCCTTGGATTCCAGAAGATTGAAGTTCAAATTGATCTTAAATTTATAATTTCCTGAAGATTGAAGAATTAGAAGTTTTAGACTTTATCCTACATTTAGGAGAAAGCATAAAAGTATCAAATATTATAGATTGTATCCACTATACTATACTAAAGTCAATACAAATCCCACGAATTGAATTTCTCTACAAGTCTCATGTGAACAACTGTTTACTTGCTTTAATGTATGTTGGGAAAAAATCATCACTTGCAAACCCCTGAATAAAATTAGAAGAGTTTTTTATAGCTAGAGAATTTAATACTCGATCTCCATAGGAATACTTGATCTTGGACCATTTTACTATACTATATGTATTAGGAAATGATGAATTTTCAAGAGTTTCTCCAAGGGAATAGAGCTTGATAATGTAGAAGAGTCTTTGCCACCTTTTGTAGATGCTCTACGGTTAAGGTTTTCTTCAAATCAAGACGAGAATCCTTCCTTAGCAATTTAGTCGAGAATAAGGGAGATTTGATTTGATTGAAGATTCTATAGATTCCAAGATTTCTATAAAAAATTTCCATCTTTAGTGTTAATGTCTGTTAATTAATTTAAAATAGTTTAAACATTATAATTAATTAAGTTTTACTATTTTTCATGACTATTAAAATTAAATTCAAAATTTCACTACAAACTATTTTAAATTAATGATTAGACATTAACACCAATAACTGAAATTGAGTATTTAATGAAAATTGAAGATGAACAGTGTAAATCTTGAACCTAGGGGCCGATAAGAAACAGAACTCAAATCTCGATAGTAAAATTGTAATATTTTGAAACATAGAAACTAAATTAAAATCAAACTTAAGACTTAAGGATTAAATATGTGACATTTCTTTTAAATGTAATTTTTCCAAAGAAAAGTTAGACATATTCAATGTAACGACTCGACTCCTTAGGATTTATACTAGGTCGTTACCACATGCATGCATACATTTTAAATTGACACATTTTCATGATTTGGTAAAAGTCAATTAAATACTATAAATTTAAATAACTTTATTAAAAGTAAATAACTAAATTTATTTAATAGAGTACCCTTAAAACCATAAAACAAAACTAGAAAATTCTCATGAAAAATTCAAAAGCATAAATACCAGAATTTCAAGTTCAAACATCAAGACTGGAAATTTTAAAACATAAAATCCTGAAAACATGAACAACAGTATATGACTAGTCCTAGTGGCTCGATCACGGATTTCGCTTGTCATTCGCCAGCATGCTCTTACCTTTACCTGAAAAATAAACATGAGAAAGAATGATTATAAAATACTCAATAAGTAACCCCATTATCCGGGTCAAGTTAAGCATCTATGTTCTCTATATGCCACTCTCTAATGGGACGTGTAAAAACTCTACTTTCTGATAGGATGTAGAAGCATGCAACGAAAGCAATCAGAATCAATAAGCACTTTAATTACAATTAATTTGAGTTCTAAAAAGCATGTAAAACATATTTCCACAGACAAGGGTTTCAAGAAGATATATCTTTGAAGAAGCCTCCAAATCCAAGTTGCTCTTCACGAAATCTCAGTTTCAAATCCTTAGTGAACCACCAAGAGATCTTCTCTACTATTCTCAGCCTTGAATTTGAATGGTGGAACTCTAGATTGAAGTAAAATGTGAAAGGAATAATGGAGGGTTTCAGTAGAAATTTTTTTCTACAGAAGTTAGAATTCAACTTCAATCAATCCCCTTAAGACAAAATTGAAATAATTTTATATATCTCATACATGCAGCCATTACGATTGAAGCTAAATGTCACTTTAATTTTGACTTTCAAGTGGGCTAGGCGTAGGAAATGTGTAAAAATACACCAATTTCCAAAATGTTGGAATTTTCCACTATCTTATTAATTTTCAATTTTTTATTATTAATTTAATTAATTCAAAATTAATTTATCAATTTGTGAAATTGAAAAAAGTGAAAATTAATTTGATTTTAATTAATTAAACAATAATTTAATATCAAATATTAAATTAATAAAACACCTAATTTTAAACATAAATCCTATTATGTAATTAATATTTAAATATTATAAGCTCTCCACTTTCGTTTAATTTTGATAAATTAAACATTAATTATATCGAATATAATTATTCAAACCCTAATTTGCATTTGAACATTTCAAATTCAAACCCTAATTTAATTTGAACGGTTTAAATTTAAATTTATTTTGAACACTTAAAATTGAAATCATTTCAAATTCACTCAATTTACTAATCAAGGTGTTCATGTTTTACAAACTAGTAGAGGAACCTTATGGATCTACAGATCACGAGCTCCAAAGATTTAAGATTAATTAGCTAAACTCTTTAGTCTGAATTAATCAATATTCTTTAACTATCGAGTCACACCACTATATTTTAGTTGCACTCTCCTCACTGTAGAATATATGTTGTTGGGATTGGTGTCCTTATTCTCCTGGAGTCTCGTAGTGTGTAAACAGTTTGTACATATTGTTATTAATAAAATAAGAGTTATTTTATTTGCATTTACTCATATCCAATAAATAAAGATCCGTGGTTATTTTATGTAAACTTAAGCATGCATATGAGATATATAAGTGGATCATGCCTTAAGCAATAACCTAAATGGTCTGTAGTATAAGGATAAAGGAGGGATACATTATCCTTGTGACACTACGGATATGGCCCGCTTTGTAGAGATTTACAAGTGTTGTGAACTATTGCAGATGGTCTAATCCTGACCATTCATGGGGAGACATGCGAGCGGGGGTGTCCTATACAAAGAGTTTGTATAAGACCGAACCACGAGATGATGCGTCTCTTTATATAACATCGTTGATAATTGAGACTTACATCTCACTTAAATGACCATAGGTGACATTATCTTAATCTTGAGTATTTTGGGAACTCCCGCCTGTGAAGGCCATCCTTTGATTAGTATGGGTGAGAGTGGCCAGATTGCCAACTCAACAAGCCTACCTTTTTTAGGATTTGTCTGATTGAAGAGTTGGGAACTTAGTTACTCAAGACGGAATTTACTCCTTCCTCGAAGCAGGAGTAAGTAGATAGATTGCTCCTTTAAGGGCTGATTCCAGGTTTTGAACATAGTGGCTACACCCTCTCTTTGGAAGTGAGGACCCAGTCATAGTAGTACTATGATTTATTGTTCATTAGAGGAATCAATGGTACTTAAGGAGTTAGATGTGACTATAGGGGCAAAACGGTAAATTGGCCCAGCTGTAGTTACGAGCGATCTGTGAAGGGTTATCGCATTGTTGATTGGTTAAGATGGACACATCAATATATCTGTAGTGAGAAGAGTGCAGCTGTCAGTCTTTAGTGGAGTGCTCGGTAGTTAACAGATGGTGGATCTCGTGACTAAAGAGTTTAGTCAGCTATTCACATACCGTTGGAGCTTCAAGCTACAGGTCCATAAGGTCCCCTTGGTAGCTCAATGGGTTCAAGTTGAGAATAAGATTTTGGGGTTAGTTTGAAGTGTTGAAATTAACAAGAGGAAATTTAACTATATGTGATATAATTGGTGTGATGTATGAGTTCCATTAAGTGGAGGAATTAATGTAAATATGATTTACATTAAGTACCATAAAATAGAAAAAGAACTATAGTTTATATGTTTCATGAGATGAAATATTAAAACTATAGGTTATAAATATAATATGATAAGTTGGTTATCATATTTATTTATAATAAATTAATTATATGATAATTAATTCTTTTTCTCTAATAACCGATTGAATGGGAAGTTATTGGTAGTTTTATGGTAACCGTGAGATAAAAGGAAAATTGTTTTCCTAAAATTAGGAGTTACTTCATTTGGAAAGTACTCACGGAGACAAGCTATCAAGTGAAAGATTTTCACTAAGCAATAGCATTGAGAGACTACATGATCAAAAAGCGATCGTTTAGAGTTGACTATACAATAGTCATTCAGCTAATCATTGCTACACGATCGAGTGGCTAAGTCTATACGATAGGCTGTTGTTTACTAAATGATCGAGCACATCGTCTATACAATAGACTAGCTTCTTATCTCCTACTTGCTCGATTGTCTACTCAATCGTAGACCTCCAGTCTCTTCCTCAAGCCAAGATTATACAGGGCCCACAACTCTTGGATTCTCACATCGAGAAGAGCAAGGTAACCATTGTGGTGGTGTCCTTACTCAATTCGTGGATCGAGTAAGACTCAATTGGGTTTAAAAAGCTGTTGGCTATTCGTGTTGTTTGTGTGGTGGTCGTTGCGTTCGTGTGTTGTTGTCTTTGGACGCATTGTAGATTGCTTGAGAGATTCTTGAAGAATGGTTCTTCAAAGGCATGCATCCTCTATCCCTTGTATTATTATTTGGCATGTTGTAATTTCTGTATATGCATCTCCTATTAGTTTTCGTTTAGACTGTAATTGTTTTGTGTTCATTTCGAATGGAATTTGGAACGTTCCCTTCCACTTCTCATCGAAATTCTTGTGTTTTATTTCTACCTGATTTAACCATAATTAGTAAGTCGGCCCTTCATAGGTTGTTCATAATAACGACTACGTTAAATGTTGTTTTACCCCCAAAATTATATCCTGCTTCTTAAGTTCAAATGAGCCTCTAATGAACAATTGGTTTGTGATCCAATCACTAAACCAGATCCCTCCCGGGCCAATGAGAGGGTGGGGTCCCTTGTTCAAGACCTAGATTTAGCACTTAAGAGAACAACCTTCCTCCTATCCCTAAATCGAGTAGGCATGAATTCCATCTTGCACCCTTTGTCCCCAGCTATCTACCCGGTCTTACCCCTGAAATGGGAGGCTTATTGAGCCAGCGCTGTTGAGCCAACCCTCACCTATGCAAATCTAAGGATAATCTCGAATAAATAGGATTTTATAGTTAGCTTAGGATTAAGATCAAGTTACCTAGTTCATCTAAGTGAAATAGTCAGTCTTTAAATAGTAAACAATGTTATAAAGTCAGAGTGACTTATTTCTTGGTTCAATCTTATGCAAACTCATTGCATAAGACGCTCTCACTCCTCATGTCAATACATGAACAAATCAGGATCACTTCATTTGTAGCACCTTATAACAAATTGTAACAACTACAGAGTGAATCGCATCCAATAGTGCTACCAGAATAAGGCACCCAACCTCTTTCATATATTATAGACCATTTTGGCTATTTACTCGAATTTGATCCATCTTTATGTCTCCATATAAAGTTCAAGTACTCATGTAATAGTAATAAATCTTAGTTTATTGGATTTAGTCTTTACAAGTGCAATTTACATATTCAACAATAATTTCATTGAATAAATGCTAAATAATATCTTTATTGATAAAAGAAAATGTTTCACTTTACAAACTGCGAGTTTTAGGACATACAACCCAACACGTTCCAGGAGATAGCTAATTAGTGCATAGTTGAACCCACTCTACCGTAGATTAGGTATACCCACAAACCTCTGGTGAATCCCAAAGGAGATCACTACCTCTGGTGAATCCCGATGGAAACACGAACCTCTGGTGAATCCCGAAGGAAAAGTAAACCTTTGGTGAAATTCCGAAGGAGATACCACCTCTAGTGGGTATCTATTTATGGGTAGGGGTAATTATAACTATCATAAACATAACGTTCATCATAAAACATAGTCTGACAAATATGCAAATACATATCATCATGCTCAATGTTCATCTAGAAAATCATATAAACAAAATAATTTAATTCAATCTTGCACTCATAACATGCTTCAAACGTAATCAAGTTCAACTTATATATCTTCATGCATCTAAATACAAACAGTCTTAGGGTCCTCAGAATTATTCTTAAATTTATTGTTTGGCACAGAGGTGGTTCCAGTAGTAGAATTACTCATCTTGATATTAGGTCCAACCAAAAAGAAATTGAAACTTTGTGAAATTCTTGAATTCTTAATCAAGCCTAAACATAAACCAAGCTTTAATCTAAGACCTAATTCCAAACATCCAGATATTACAAAATATTTCCAAATAACCTTGCCTAAGGTGTGGTTCATTCGAATTCACCTCTAAACATTGAATTTAAGCCCAAACAATTATTCGAGCAACCAACCCCTTATAATCTCCACAATCTTTGAATTAAATCCTAGTAATAAACCAAAATAAATTTTAACCTTTAGGATCACACTCCTACGCGTTCAATCATGCCAAAATCAGCAACAAAACTTAATAACTTAATTCGTATAAATTACATTCAAACCGAACAAGTCACAAAGTTCAAATCATACCAAAATTCTTGCTAGAATCACCTTAACTCTACTGGACAGCACGTTGTTCGGACTCCGAGACTAGCGTGTCATGACCGCTCCCAGCCCGAGCAAAGATAATTTATTTTTCCCGATCTAAGGCTTATATTACAAAGGTAGCAAAGTGGTAAGATCGGGGTCGAGTCCACAGGTCCACAGGGAGACTGTTGAATTAACTTAGACCAATTAATGAATTCCAAGTAAAAATGAGGGTTTGATGATTCTTGATTTTGTTTACAAAATAAATTAAAAACCAAATAGAGAAGAATAAATAAAAGTTAGCATAGAAAAGAGGATTGAATCAAATTAATGGAAAATCTTGGGATTAGTTTGTATGCTTTTTATTTTCTATCATTAGATACGAGTTAATTTCTTCAATTATGTGAACCCTTCAACCTATTAGAAATTCTAATAGCCCAATTAGCCAATTTTGATAACAATCTAAATCAACCCTAATTCAGTTTTAAACTTTTCCTTCTCAGCGACATACAGTTAAACCTGAAAAGCATTAACTAAAGGGTTCAATTGTCGAGACACACTACAAGCCGGACAACCACATCTTATAGCATGATTTATTTGGGAAGGATTATACTAGGACATACATGAATTTGGCTAGAAAAAGTATAGACCCTAAACATGCAATCCTAATACGTGCAACTTAATCAATCAATTATGTACAAGCTAGAATGATTTTGCATACAAAAAATTCAATAAATTAATTTGTCAGAAAATTCACCAAATTTCTATTATTAATAAATCAAATCCACCCAAAGGGTTCACAACAATTGAATAAATAGTAACTTAAAGAATTAAGACATACAAACTATCCCAAGAAAATTATCTAGACTTTAAAAGGCATATTGGAATTACAATGATCAAAGGAATGGGTCGAGGCTGACTATGACGATGATCGATTGGAGATTTGGCTTCAATGGCTCTTAAAATTGAACCAAACTCTCAAAATTCACTCTATTGGGAAGAGGAATGCATTAGGCGGTTGCTTGAACTCTTTTCTCTGCTTGTCTCTAATACTGAACACCAACGCAATATTTATAAGTTGGGCTCAGTGTCGCAACATTGGGAAATAGCATTGCAACGCTTGCTTGTATCGTGCGTTCATCAATTTTCCGTCAACCGTCGTAGCATTGCAATGCTTGGAAGGGGCGTTGCAACACTGAGTGTACTGCCTTACAGCGTTGAGGTTTAAGCATCGACATGTGTTGCAACGCTTGCGATGGCTTAATTCTAAAGCGTCACGACGCTTGGGGCAGTGTTGCAACGCTGCCCTGCACTTGATGCTAATGCCTTCCAGCATCGAATGAACATTGAACCAAGGCTTGTGAAGAGCATTGCGATGCTGAGTGTTTTTCCAGAAGCTCGATACTTGCTGATTGCTTACTCGATATTGGTTGCTTGCTTCCTCGGTGCTCAATGCTTGTTTTCTTGGTGGAATCTGACTCGATGGTACTCGATAGTCGACCGTACTCAATGGCAATTTGGCAATCTTAACTTCTTTGAAGCCTGGATGCTTAAATCAACTCTTAATTACTTCAAATTAACCTCGTTTGGCCCTAAATCACCAATTTCATCTCATGATTGCTCAGTACCTACAAAATAGGAATATAAATATATAAAATCTGATAACGAGCTAGAATTAAGGTAGGAATAATAGCTCTTTTTTAGAGCTAACAAATGCTAACGACCTCTTAAACTCCTTCAAACTTTCACATCACACCTCCAAAATCATGATTAAAATGATAATTAAACACATCATTTATTGGGTATTCAAGATTCTCAACAAACCCATGACAATCATTTAGAACTTACCCCAAAACTCAAGAATTTAGTGTAAACAATGGCGAAGGAAAATCTTCGCGATAGACCGACGGTGGTGGCGAACTGCGGTGGCCGGATGGGTAGAGCGTCGTGAAAGAAAGAGAGTCAGCTTTGTAAAAGTATATCAGCATGTAACGGAAGCAACAAGGATCAATAAGCACTCTAATTCATTAATTTTGTCAGAAAGTAAAGTATGCTCATTTAACATAAGAGGGTTTGAAGTCATATCTTTGTAGAACTCTTCAAGATCTTGATTCTTAGCTACAATCTTCTCTGAAATTTGTTGTGAACCACCTCAAGATCTTCCCCACTATACTCTTAGAGCTTTAGAATGAGTTGTGGGACTCAAGAACAACTTGAACGAAAAGAAACTTGGAGTGAAACTCACTGCTACAACCCACTTTGAAGAACAATTCTTCAACACGAATTTTCCTATAAAAACTCTTTGAATGCATGCCTCAATTCCACTTCAATCTTCTTTATTTATTGCAGCCCTCTCAAGCAAAGAAGATGGTTACATGAATTACAGCTCATGCTTGAAGTTAATGAAGCAAAATATAAATGGGTTTTGTGTGAGCTAGTTGAAGATGGTAATGGGGAAATCCAAATTTCCATTTTGTGTAAATTTTTCAATTTTTCGAAAAAAAAAAACAAATGATTTCAAAAAATCAATTTGATTTTAAAATTTATTAATTTTGTAAAATTAATTTCATAAATTAATTTTCTAATAAAATTAATAAATAATTATTTAAATAACTATTTAAATAATTCAATTAATTTAATATCAAATATTTAATTAATTTTTACATAAATTCACCTTCATATATTTAAATATAAATTCTCCTATTCTGTTTAATTTTAATTTGAACGTTTCAAAATAACTTATCATGCTACTCTAAAGCTAATCTACTTACGAGCTAGTAGGGGGACCTCGCGGAACTACAAATCATGGGCTCCAACGATCCGAGATTAATTGGTTGAACTCATTATATCGAATAAATCCTCATTTGTTAACTAATGGGTCACTCCACTAAAGCCCATGGTTGAACTTCCCTCACTGTAGATATATTATGTCCACTTGATATAACCACAATTAGTAAGTCGATCCTTCACAGGTTGTTTGTAATCACAGTTGGGTCAAGATCACCGTTTTACCCTTGTGAATACATCTCGTTCCTTAAGTTCCTACTGACCCTCTAATGAACAATTTTGATTCATAATACCTATGAATCAAGTCCTTTCTCTATCAAGAGAAGGTGGGGCCCCGATTATTCAAGACCTGGAATCAGTACTTAAGTTGATCCTGTTTATGTCACCACATAAAGTTAAAATATTCACATTATAGCCATAGATATGTTCATTGGATTTTCATAATAGAATGCAAAATCAACGACTTTATTGAATAAATTACTCAATAATATTTTATTGATAAATAGAATGTTTAACATGAACTGCGAGTTCTAGGACATTCCCAACAAGCTTGGCATGAACGGGTTCAACAGTGCATGGCTGGGACTCTGACTCAGATCTAGCAGTACGCGAGTGGCTAGAGGAGACGATTGCGCGGCGCGACTACCAAATCTACTAGTCTGAAGGTCTAACAGTGTTGAGGCTGGGTGAGATCGGCAGCTAGCGTTGACCAAATCAGCAAGCTGGAAGAGGGCGGCACAACTGGAACAAGCGACTCGTACAAATGGCTCCTCGACGATCGACCGTGGGATGCGTGGCTGAGACGACCAATGCCTGAAAAGGGGGCGAGCAACGACGACCCTAGGGTTGCGTGAGGAAAAATGACCGTGAGGGGGGTTTCATGACGTGGGTTTGAGGATTGAAGAGAGAGAGGGTGGTTTAATTTAATTCTTCTTTTTTTTTTTTTCCAAATTCTCTCTCTCTCTTTAACCTAAATAACACCTTACCCTTCGATATATCTAATTAATTTTTTCCCCTTTTCTTCCTCCAAATCCAAATTTTCCCTTCTCATCTTCAAATTCCAAATTCCTTTAGAAAAATTCAAAAAAAATAAAAATATCTTCTTAACAATCTAAGTAAATTCAAATCTAACATTTCAAATCTTTTCCAAAATTATTTTAAATCTTCCATCCATAAAACAAATTGAATTATCTTAATAAAATAATCCAATCTCTATTTGCAGGCCAAATTAAACTCTACTTTATACCAAAATAATTAAATCGAATTTAACTTAACCAAAAACTTAAATTTTGAATTTCAATTTATCCAAAAGTCTTAAATAAATTATTGCTTAATTACCTAATAAATTAGGGTGTTACATTCTACCTCCTTTAAGAAATTTTCGTCCTCAAAAGTTTTAATCCTGAAAAACCCGAGATACTGTGACCTCATCCCATCTTCTTGTTCTCATGTTGCTTCCTTGAACTAATGATTCTGCCAAATAACCTTTACCAATGCCATCTCTTTGTTGTGCAAACCTTTCACCTCCTTGGCAAGGATTTGAATAGGCTTCTTTTCGTAACTCAGGTTCTCATTCAATTGTAAAGGCTCATAATCCACAATATGAGATGAGTCCCCCACGTACATCCTCAACAAAGAAACATGAAAAATATTGTGAACTGTAGAAAGAGATGGTGGCAAGGTCAGCCAATAAGCTATGGGACCGATCTGTTCCAGGATCTCAAATGGCCCAGTGAATTGAGGGTCAACTTTTCCTGCCAAATCTCAACACTCCCTTCATAGGTGCCACTTTAAAAAATACTTTATCACCTACCTTAAACTCCAGATCTTTAGGCTTAACATCAGTGTAACTCTTCTGCCTACTTTGAGCTGTCAACATTTGGGCTCTGATCTTCTGTATCGCCTCATTGGTGGTTTGCACTAACTCTAGACCCAACAATTATCGTTGACCAACCTCGTCCTAATAAACAAGAGACCTGCAACTCCTCCTATATAAGACCTCAAATGGCACCATGCCAATGGTAGCCTGATAGCTGTTATTATGAGCGAACTCCATCAAGTACAAGTGGGAATCCCAACTCCTTGTAAACTCCGCGCACATGCATGTAACATATCCTCCAAGGTTTGGTTTAAACGCTCAGTCTGACCATCAGTCTATAGGTGAAAAACCGTACTGAAATCCAAACAAGTATCCAATGCTGTCTGAAGGTTCTTCCAAAAGTTGGATGTAAAACGAGGGTCCTTATTAGACACGATGGACACCGGCACCCTGTGCAATCTCATCACCTCTTTCATATACAACTGCGCCCACCTACTCATAGAATACGTAGACTTACCTAGAATAAAATGTGCTAGCTTAATGAGTCTGTCCACTATAACACATATCACTGTACAATCTTTAGCTGTTCTTGGCAAGCCAACGATAAAATCCATGGACACGTTCTCTCGCTTCCACTCTGGTACACTTAGGGGCTGCAACAAACCCGCTGGCTTCTGTCTCGAGGCTTTAACCCGCTGACACACTAAACATTTACTGACAAACTCATAAATTTCTCTTTTCATATTATTCCACGAAATAACATCGTTTCAGGTCTTGATACATCTTAGTGCTGTGAAGATGCATAAAAAATGGAGAGTTATGGGCCTCTGTCAATAATTCATTCTTAATGTTATTGTCTGTAGGTATACATAAGCGTCCCTGGTACAGAAGACCATGATCTTGAGATACCGAGAACTCACTGGTACATAGGTGGTTTAATTTAATTCTTTCTTTTTCTTTTCTCCATATTCTCTTTTTCTTTTTAACCCAAATAACACCTTACCCTCCAATATATCTAATTAATTTTTTTCCCCTTTACTTCCTCCAAATCCAAATTTCCTCTTCCTTTCTTCAAATTCCAAATTCCTTTACCAAAAAAAAAAAAAAAAAAAAAAAAATCTTAAATTCAATCCAAATAAATTCAAATCCAACCTTTCAAATCCTTTCCAAAATTATTTTAAATCTTCCATCCACAAAACAAATTGAATTATCTTAATAAAATAATCAATTTCCATTTACCGGCCAAATTAAATCCTACTTATAACAAAAATAATTAAATTGAATTCAACTTAGTCAAAAACTTAAATTTTGAATTTCAATTTATCCCAAAGTCTAAAATAAACGAGTGCTTAATTACCTAATAAATCAGGTGTTACATGCAAAGTTTATTACTAAACACATAAAAGGAAAATTCTAATGTCAAATTGGGTATTTATCCTCAAATCCCCTTGTACCAGTTTCTTTCCCTTTTGTTTTCTTTTTTACCTGCATTTTCTTTTTCTCCATTCCTCCTCTTCCTGGACGAAGCGCCATCGCCGACGAAAGACCATTACGAAAACCTCAGTCCGCCGATTTCTGAGATTTATCGGATCTGGCCTGTAAGGGTCATTGATTGCTAGATGAATCTTTTTTCATCATCGCGAAACTCTTCATTTATGCATGGAGTCTTCACCGCCGTTCGATGCCCCATTATGATTAGAAATTCCGCCGCCATTATCAACTCAGGTCAGCTCCTCGTCGTCATTGAATTCAGGCTTAGACTGACATTTGCACTCACGCCTAAGTTCTTCACATCAACTGCTTCTCTTCCTCAAAGCCTTTCTGTAGAACATGATATTTCCGCCCAGCTCTTCTCCATTCTCTCTCGCCCTAATTGGCAGAAGCAACCTTCTCTGAAAAATCTAATCCCTTCTATTGCTCCCTCCCATATTTCTGCCCTTTTCGCCCTCAATCTCGATCCACAAACTGCTCTTGCGTTTTTCAATTGGATCGGGCAGAAGCATGGATTCAAACACAATATTCAATCCTATATTTCTATGTTAAATATCCTTGTTCCCAATGGGTACCACCACGTTGCTGAAAAGATGCGAATTTTAATGATCAAGTCTACGGATTCCTCAGAGAATGCGCTGTTCCTGTTAGAAATACTGCGGAGTATGAACCGCCGGGGGGATAATTTCAAATTTAAGCTCACTCTTAGGTGCTATAACATGCTCTTGATGTTGTTGTCGAGGTTTCTCATGATTGATGAAATGAAAAGTGTTTATTTAGAGATGTTGGATGACATGGTTACACCAAATATATATACCCTCAACACAATGGTAAATGGATATTGTAAATTGGGTCGTGTAGTTGAAGCTGAGTTGTATGTCAGTAAGATAGTGCAAGCCGGTTTGAGTTTGGATACATTTACTTATACGTCTTTGATATTAGGATATTGTAGGAATAAGAATGTAGATGCTGCATATAAAACTTTTCTATCAATGCCGAGTAAGGGTTGCCGCAGAAATGAGGTTTCTTATACCAATCTGATTCATGGATTTTGTGAAGCCAGGAGGATTGATGAAGCTCTTAAATTGTTTTCACAAATGCATGAGGATAATTGTTGGCCTACTGTGCGTACCTATACAATTATCATATGTGCTTTGTGTCAATTGGGCAGGAAAACAGAAGCATTTAATATGTTCAAGGAGATGACTGAGAAGGGTTGTGAGCCAAATGTACATACCTATACGGTCCTTATTCATAGATTATGTGAGGACAACAATTTTGATGATGCCAAGAAAATGCTAAATGGGATGCTTGAGAAAGGATTGATTCCAAGTGTAGTCACGTACAATGCCTTAATTGATGGTTATTGCAAGAAAGGATTGAGTATGAGTGCCTTGGAAATTTTGAGCCTGATGGAATCAAATAATTGTAGCCCAAATGCTCGCACTTATAATGAATTGATATTGGGGTTTTGCAGGGCAAAGAATATCCACAAGGCCATGTCAATACTTCATAAAATGCTTGAGCGGAAACTTCAACCAGATGTAGTTACCTACAATCTATTAATCCATGGACAGTGCAAAGAAGGGCATCTGGGTAGTGCTTATAAGCTGCTTAGTTTGATGAATGAAAGTGGTTTGGTTCCTGATGAGTGGACTTACAGTGTCTTCATAGATACACTCTGTAAAAGAGGGCAGGTTGAAGAAGCTCATTCTCTCTTTGACTCTCTAAAGGAGAAAGGCATAAAGGCAAATGAAGTAATATACAGTACTTTGATTGATGGCTATTGCAAGGTTGGAAAAGTCAGTGATGGTCATTCCTTGCTTGATAAAATGGTTAGTGCTGGATGTGTTCCAAATTCAATTACTTATAATTCCTTGATTGATGGATATTGCAAAGAGAAAAATTTTCAAGAAGCTCTTTTACTTGTGGAAATAATGATAAAGAGGGATATTATGCCTGCTGCTGATACTTACACCATTCTTATAGAAAATTTGTTAAAAAATGGTGAGTTTGACCGTGCTCATGATATGTTTGATCAAATGCTTTCCACAGGTTCTCATCCTGATGTATTTATATATACTGCATTTGTTCATGCATATTGTAGCCAGGGTAGACTAAAAGACGCAGAGGTTTTAATTTATAAAATGAATGAAAAAGGAATATTGCCAGACACTCTGCTTTATTCATTATTGATCGATGCGTATGGACGGTTTGGATCAATTGATGGTGCTTTTGATACTCTGAAGCGCATGAATGATGTTGGTTGTGAGCCATCTTACTACACATATTCTTATTTAATCAAACATCTCTCAAATTCAAAGCCTAAAGAAGTAATTAGCAGTTTAGAGTTGAGTGAGTTGTCATCGGGGGTTGCCTCCAATGATTTTTCCAACTTTTGGAGGAGAGTAGATTATGAATTCGCTTTGGAGTTATTTGGAAAAATGTTCAAGCATGGGTGTGCACCTAATGCTAATACTTATGGCAAGTTTATTACAGGTCTTTGCAAGGTTGGATGCTTGGAAGTAGCTCACAGGTTGTTTGATCATATGAAAGAAAAGGGACTATCACCTAATGAAGACATTTATAACTCTCTTCTTGGTTGTTCTTGTCAATTGGGATTGTATGGAAAATCAACGAGGTGGTTAGATATCATGATAGAGAATGGGCATTTACCACATTTAGATTCTTGCAAGCTGTTGCTTTGTGGTCTATATGAAGAAGGAAATAATGAGAAAGCAAAAACAGTGTTTTATCGTTTACTTCAGTGTGGGTATAATTATGACGAAATGGCTTGGAAAGTACTAATTGATGGCTTACTTAAGAAGGGCCTTGTTGATAAATGCTCTGAACTATTTGGCATCATGGAGACACAAGGTTGCCAAATTCATCCTAAGACATATAGTATGTTGATCGAGGGATTTGATGGTATTGAGGGATTTGATGGTAATCGGGATATTGATTAATCATTTACAGTTCAAGGAGGACAACCCTATTTTCTTTCAGTGGCATATTGATGAATGCAAATTCGTTACCCACTTGCCCACTAGATAATTTATCACCTTTGCAACTAACTTCTCTTCTGATTGAAGGTTGATGTTGCTTCGTGAAGGGTGCACGTTTGGATTTTTTGAGTGGGTACCATATTATGGGAAATTGCGCCTGAATGAGTAAAACTTCAGCAATGATGGGAAGGCAAGCTCTTCTACTCTTTTCATTTTGTATATTCTCTTATACATCTAAAATTCATATGATTGTTTTCCCTTTGAGCTTTCTTCTCTCAGCAACTTCCTGACAACTTTTAATAATTAGAGCGCCTTTTTTAACTTTCTTGGTTTGGAGGTGTTTCTTACCTTCCTTTTGTACATTTCAAATAATAAAGTGTTTCATTAGGGAATTTATGTTACTGAGTTAAACTTATTTATTTGTTGATTTTGAGATAGACCTCAAGTGTCCTGTTTTCATTAGACAGTTTGCCATTAAAAGAAGCATTTTGACAAGATATGATTTTTGGCATAATATCAAGGGGGTGTTTGGCTCACCAACACGAAATGAGTGAGTTGGTATAATATACCAACTCAATGTTTGGCCCACCAACTTTAAATGTTGGTGGAGTTGAGTTGGTATATTTTACCAACTCACCCCAATTCACTCAACTTTCTCTTCTTCCAATGTTCTCAATGGCTCCACCCATCTGCCACTGTCGGCGACTATCGCTATCACATCCCGGAAACTAACTCCGGGCTTCGATAACCACATCCAATGACAACTCCAGACTCCTACAACTACCTCCGATGAAAACTCTGACGAACAACTTTGCGCTTCAACATCCACCTTCGATGGCAACTCCGACGACCAACTCCGGGCTCTGACAACCATCTTTGGTGACAACTCCAACGATCAGCTTCGAGCTTGGACAACCACCTCCGATGACCAATTCTGGTCTCACACAACCTTCGCACGACCAACTCCGGCGATCACCTCTGATGACCTAACGCGGACGACCACTTTTGTGCAACCAACTCTGAAGACCAATTTCAGTCTTCGACAACCACCTCCGACAACAAATTTCGATGACCAACTCCGACAACCACCTTCGTAGGCTCCGACAACCACCTCTGACTACAAACTCCGATGGAAATCACCTTCGATGAGCACCTTCGAGTGAGCAACTCCGATGACCAACTCTTCAATAACCACCTCCGATGAAAAACTCAGGCAACCAACTCTAATATCACCTTCATGCGAACAATTTCAGCCTCCAACTACAAACTCTGATGAAAATCATCTTCGATGATCAACTTCAACGACCACCTTCGTGCAATCAACTCCAGGCTCCGAAAACCACCTCCGACGACAAACTTTGACGACCAACTCCAATACCACCTTCATGCGACCAACTTTAAGCTCCGACAACCACCTCCGACTACAAACTCCAGCGAAAATCATCTTCGATAATCAACTTTGACAAACACTTCCGACTATTGTAACACTAATGACTGTTAAAGTATGTTGTAGGATTGTTAATTATAAGTAATAGTATTCTGTCTATATTAAGTGTAATATTTATACATAAAAAATTGTAAAATATATTTTTATTTAATTGAATTCACATATTAGAAGAGTGTTAAGAAAATTTAAACGAAAAGTATGTATGTAGTTGAAAAGTATGTAACATATAACAAAAAAAACCATAAAATGAAGATTTTTTTTCTAGAATATTTTCTAGCAAAAATTAGTGAAAAATGGAGATTTGTTCTCTGATGAATCTCCAAATTTGGAGGAATTGAAAGTGGAGTTATTGAAAAAATGTGGTGACATTCTATTGGTTGCTAAGATGATAGGGGAGATTTAATTAAAAAAAAATTGATGACAAAGTAAAAATATAGAGCAACAATAGAAAGAAGAAAAAAAAGAAGATGATAATGAAATTCATGGAGAAAAATTAGGAATAAAAAATTTTGATTTCTCTTTTGTTTTTTATTTTATTTAACCATATTTCTTCGAGAAATGTAACGGATTAATTGTTGTTCATTATCCTAAAAAGAAAGAAAGAAAGAAAGAAAGAAAAGCTTTAAAAATTAAAAGAAAAAATTGCAATCCATATTTTATTCAAAGATGGGTAGAATTATTGAATAAAAAACTTTCAAAACAAAAATAGTAATCATGAAAGCAGATTATTTAGAGTTAAAAAAACTGCATTACATACCTCAAACATATGAACTCAACTCTGCACCCCAAACACAGACATATGAACTAAACACAGACATATGAACCCCACAAACATATGAACTCCAAACATTCTATCACAACTCAGCGCCCCAAACAGCTCCTAAGATAATAACTCTTGTTCTTTCTTGATGTACATATTACTTAAATTGCTTTTTGACTTTTTGTTTTCCTTCTTCATGTATTAGCCACCTTGACATTTTGACACTTGTCAAGAACTTTGAAACTAGATTGTTAGTTTCACATTCTCTTTGATTATATTCATCTCAAGTTTTTTATTGTAGGCATTTGAACTTCGTAAATATATTGACTAAAGTTTAAACTTTAGTAGAAACACTGTCCTCATTCTTTTAGCATATTATTGAGTTAATATAATTCATTTTCTGTTCAATGAATAATAAAAACGTTATGAACTAGACATAAGTATTACAAAAGTGGAAAATGGGAAGAGGCGTTGCCTCAATCTAGGCTAAAGAGGAGGTTACTGTTAAACCTCCAATTATTTGTACATACAAAAGAAAGGGCAAGAAGGGAAATTCATAGAAGACAAATATGGCAGGGGAGGAGGAAATCGGTTGAGGGACCACAAGGTGGTTTTAAAAAGGACAGTTTGGGAGTGAGGAAAGCAGAGAAAATTTTGTGTAAAAGTTAGAGGGATCTTTTTTTAGGAGAGGACCACTAGCTCTCTCGAATGTGCTTGTTTATTATCCTTTTTGGGATTATTTTCATTTCTTATTTAGGGCTGAACTTGTTTGTTTGTATTTAGCAATCTCTACTTTTGGTTTCCATTTCATTGTTGAAAGACTATTGCTTATCAATATATTAGGGGCTCTGTTGCCCTATTTCTTTTGTGTTTCTTGTTAGGTTATTCGTTGTGGGGAAGAGGGACCTAACAAATTGGTATCAGAGCCGCTTAATCCTGGGACGAACTAGGGCGATGGCTCAGAAACAGATGGAGGAGAGGATGGAGAAAAACGAGAAAGAAATGTCCGAAATGAAAGATATGCTGTTGGGAATATGTAAGAATATTGAGAAACTTACCGAAGAGATAAGGGAGAACAATTCCTCCTGGAAGGTTGAGGAATCAGGTACCTCGGACGCCTCTCGATTTAAACTCAAAGGGAAGATCAACGATTCTGATTCAACACAACACGCCGGAATAGGGGGGCAATAAAAGAAAATACGAACGGCTGGAGATTCCTGTTTTTTCTGGTGAAAACCCTGAGTCATGGGTGTATAGGGCGGAGCACTACTTCGAGATTCATGAGTTGACAAACTCAGAGAAGGTAAAGGTAGTAGTGGTAAGCTTTGGCCCTGATGAAGTAGACTGGTTTTGTTAGAGTCACAACCAGAATGCGATAACCATGTGGGAGGAATTAAAGAGGCGAATGTTTGAACACTTCCAACCCACCGGAGAAGGAAGTTTGGATGTGCAGTTGCTGAGAATCCGGCAAGAAGGATTGTACATCGATTATGTGAAGAAGTTTGTAACTTATTCAACGCCCCTACCAGACTTGTCGAAGAACATGCTTAAGGATGCTTTCATTAATGGGCTTGAACTTGCCCTAAGGGTTGAGGTGATCAGTAGGCATCCATCCACTTTGGATGAATGTATGCGAGAAGCCCAGTTGGTGAATGATAGGAATATGGCCTTGCGATTGGCCTTATCGGACCTGGGTATAGTTGGGCTGAAGAAAAAAGAAGCCCAAGTAGGAACGAATGAGGGCACATTAACGGATAAAAAGAATGTCAAACCCCACGAAGTCCTAGCAACGAAGCACATTACTATTCCGGTGAAAGGCAACTACATGAAACGAGATCCTCCAATGAAGCGCTTGTCGGACAGTGAATTCCGGGACCGGTTGGACAAAGGACTATTTTTCAGGTGTAACAAGAAGTACGCACTTGGCCATCGCTGTTGAGTAAAAGAAAATTGGGAACTCATGTTGTTTATTACAAATGAAGAAGAGGATCTGGTAGCTAAAGGAGTGAAAGAAGATGAACAACCTGAATTGAAGATAATTGAAGTACCTGAGAAAGCAGAGATCGCCTTGAGATCGATCAGCAAGAGGGACGATGAAGTTGAAAGGAATGTTGAAAGAAAAAGAGGTTATAATATTAATAGATTGCAGAGCAACACACAATATTATTCACCAGAAAATTGTGAGAGGACTGAACCTCCCAGTAGTCAAGAAAACGAGTTTTGGAGTGGTTATTGGCAATGACACGACTATACAGTGGGAAGGAGTCTGCACAGCGTTGGAACTAAGACTCCCTGAACTGACAGTGAAGGCCGACTTCCTCGCAATTGATCTGGGACAAATGGACTTGGTGCTAGGGATGTCGTGGTTGTGCACCATAGGATTTATAGGCATGCATTGGCCCTCATTAACTATGTCGTTCTTGGCACGTAACTCTCAAGTAATATTACGAGGAGATCCATCACTTAACAAATCAAAGGTGTCGTTCGAAGTGTTGGCTAAAACATGGGAGGCAGAGGACCAAGGTTTCTTAATTGAGTTTCAGAACTTCGAAATTGAAGAAGATGGCGAGGCAGGGTACGACAGTGGGCAAGAAAGTGGAGAGAAACTACTAGTAATGATCCAAACCTTGCTAGAACAGAATGAAGACATATTTGAAACTCCAACCACCCTTCCCCCGAAAAGGGCTGTTGACCATCGGATACTGACCTGTGAAAACCAAAAACCGATTAATGTTAGACCATACAAATATGGCCATACCCAGACAGAAGAAATTGAAAAATTAGTGGAGGAGATGCTACAAGCGGGAATAATTAGACCGAGCCATAGTCCCTATTCTAGTCCGGTTTTGTTGGTGAAGAAAAAAGATGGAGGATGGAGGTTCTGAGTCGACTATCGGAAGTTGGATCAAGCCATGGTTTCAGACAAATTTCCAATTCCGGTAATAGAAGAACGGCTAGATGAATTACATGGGGCAATAGTTTATTTGAAACTTGATTTAAAATCAGGATACAATCAGATCTGAATGCACGAAGGAGACATCTAGAAAACAACTTTCAGGACTCATGAGGGACACTATGAGTTCTTGGTAATGCCTTTTGGGTTGACAAATGCACCAGCCACATTCCAATCAGCACGCAGCGGAAATGACAAGGATCGATAAACACTCTAATTGATTAATTTTGGCAAAAAAGAAAACATGTTTAAACAGAATTTAATGGGTTTCAAGAACATATCTTTGAAAAACCGCTGCTAAATCCTCCAAATCTTTGTGCAGTTCTTAGGGAGAAGACAAGACCATTGGGAATGAATCTAATGAATCAGGTATTTCGACCATTCCTCCGCCGATTCATTCTAGTATTCTTTGATGATATTTTGGTCTATAGCCCAGACATTTCAACCCATGAAACGCATCTAGGAGTGGTGTTCAACATCCTAAGGGATAACAAACTCTATGCCAACAAACGAAAGTGCATTTTTTGCCAGACCAGAATACAATACCTGGGTCATTGGATATCTGCACAAGGAGTAGAAATGGACGATGAAACAGTTAAAGTCATGATGGGGTGGCCCCAACCGAAAAATGTGTATGAACTTCGTGGATTTTTGGGGCTCACTGTATATTATAGGAGATTTGTGAGAGGATATGGCAATATTGCAACCCCTTTAACTCGACTCCTCCAGGAGAATGCTTTCAATTGGGATGAGGAAGCCACTCAAGCTTTTGAACAGTTGAAACAGACAATGGTGACCGTTCCAGTATTGGCCATTCCAGACTTTTCGAAGCCATTTGTTATAGAGACAGATGCGTCAAGGTTCGGGTTGGGCGCAGTGGTAACTCAAGAATCCAAACCCATCGAGTCAAAAACTTTCACAAAGAGCATAAGCCAAGTCAATATACGAGAAAGAACTAATAGGTGTTAGCGGTTAAAAAATGGAGGCATTACTTGTTGGGAAATAGGTTCACGGTGATATCTGATCAAAAGGCCCTTAAGTTTCTGATTAAACAACGAGAAATTCAGCCACAATTCCAAAAGTGGTTGACCAAATTGTTAGGATATGACTTTGAGATACTATACTAGCCGGGATTGCAAAAGAAGGCAGCAGATGCTCTATCCCGTGTCCCTAATACAGCTGAAGCCTATGTTTTAACAACACCCACTCTTATAGATATCGAGGTAGTTTTGAAAGAAGTTGAAGAAGATGAAGACCTCCAGAAGATAATAGCTACCTCGAAGTCGAATCCTGATGGAAAACCTAAGTATCAATGGCAACACGACCGACTGCTCTACAAAGGGAGGTTAGTTTTGTCTCGAAAATCCACGTTGATCCCCTTTTTATTGCATACGTTTCATGATTCTGTGTAGGAAAGCCATTCGGGGTTCCTAAGGACATATAAAAGAATGAGTGGGGAACTATTTTGGCAAGGAATGAAGGCTGATGTAAAAAAATACGTGGAAGGGTGTGAAATTTGCCAAAGAAATAAATCAGAATCGCTGTCCCCAGCAGGTCTCCTTCAGCCTCTACAAATGCCATGTTTTTTTTTTTTTAAAGGAAACGATTCATTGTATTAATAAATAGAAATGAGCGAAAGCTCTAAGTACAAGAGAGTTATACGAAGAGCAAAGCGAGAATACAAGTGCTTGTAAAAGGATCAGGAGATGCACCCAGACGACTCAACTAGGTTGACACTTCCTTAGCATCCTCATCATATTCAATTTTAACCCATGACTGAGAGATAAGAGAACAAGATTACAAAAAGAGGACAAAGTCTAAAGAGACAACAAAAGTGAAAAACTAAGGATGAAGCCAAAATAGTGGCCTGAAAATAATAAAAATATATAAAAATGTTCAATAGGCGTTGCTGGAATCTGGAAATCTGGAGGAGTTTAGTGTTGTCCGTTAGGAGGGGTTGAGATAAAGGCCTCCCAATTGAGGTTGAAGTCTGAAAGGCTGTGGGCATGGAAAGGGCCGGAGAGGAGGCACCAGAAGGAGGCTTGATGACTGGCGGCTTCAAGGCGATCTTGGAAACTAGTGGCTTTGTTATGGAAAATTCTTTGATTACTTTCAAACCAAAGGTCTGCCAATAAGGCTTTTACAGCATTGCACCATAACAAACGGATAGATTTGTGGGAGGTGGGTCCGGCAAGGAGCTGAAACACATTACTTTTGAAATCATTGCACAAGGTCCATGGAAGATTGAAAAAACACAGCAGCTTATTCCAGCACCAATTTGAGTAAGGGCATGTAAAGAAAAGGTGAAGCGAGTCCTCGCTATGATGTAGGTAGAGTGGGCAGACTGTGGGGGAAAGGGAGGATGCTGGTTGCTTTTTCTGAAGGACTTCAGCTACATTCAGCTGACCGAAAAGCATAATCCAAATGAGGATGTTGACCCTTCTTGGGCTTTTTGTTTTCCAAATAGCCGAGAAGATGGACTTTTCCAAAGGGGAGAATGGTGTAAGGTGGCTTTTGAGGGATTTAACGGTGTATTGGCCATTGTTTGAGATGGACCACACTCTTTTATCAAAAGAGAAAGAAGGGCTTCTACTTACAATTTTCCTCAACAAGTCTTGGAAGGCCAACACTTCTTCATCTTTAAGCGATCTTCGAAAAGTAATGGACCATGAAGCTATGTTATTGTCCCAATGATCGGCAACTGAGCCATTGGGTAGCTTGGTGATTCTGAATAAGTTAGGAAAAAGGATGCTGAAGGGGGAATATCCTTCCCAAGTGTCTAACCAGAAAGCAATACGACTGTCATTACCAAGTTTGAAAGTGGCCAAGGATTCTACCTTCAGCCACATTTTTGAGATGCTGACCCATGGACTTTTTAGGCTTCTACCTCCTTTCCCTGTCGTATGCCAATCAAAAGCATCCGTACCGTGAATACTTCTAACAACTTTACCCCAAAGAGAGTTTTGCTTATTGAAAAATCTCCACCCCCATTTAGCAAGTAGTGCAGTGTTCATAGCTCTGAGCTCCCCGAGACCTAGACCACCATCTGCTATAGGTTTTTGAACCAATTCCCATTTGACCAAGTGGTTCTGCTTGCTGCCCTTGTTGCCTTCCCAAAAGAAACTTCGTATAAACCTTTCCATTTTAGATGCTACCCCTTTGGGCTTGAGGAAGATAGCCAAATAGTAGGTTGGGATGTTTGAAAGGACTGAGGTACAAAGAGTGGCTCTTCCACCCCTAGATAGATTGAATCTTCTCCACTTGTCGAGTTTACCTTGTACTTTATCTAGGACCGGCTGCCAAAAGGAGGCTCTTTTTGGGTAACCCCCTAGAGGCAACCCTAGATAAAGGAAGGGGAGGTGGTCAGCCGAAACATTTAAAGAAGCTGCTGCATTATAGAGCTCACTATCATCCACATTAATGCCGTAGAGTGCTGATTTATCCCAATTTACCTTCTGCCCTGAACACCATTCAAATAGCTCCACTGTATGTTTAAGTTTTGACAGCAAAGTGCTGTCATGTTTGCAAAACAATAAGGTATCATCCGCAAATTGGAGTATGGAAACTTGGACTTGCTCTTTGCCTACTAAAAACTCTTCAATGATGCCGGAATGATTGAGTTTGAAGATTAATGCACTCAACACTTCGCTGACTAGAAGATAAAAGAAAAGGGGAGAGAGGATCACCTTGTCTAAGCCCTCTTGAAGCGGCCACTCTTTCCCTTGGTCTCCTGTTAATGAAGATCGAGTAAAGTGGGTTTTTGACACATCCCAAGATCCATTCTATCCATTTTTGATTGAAGTTCTTGGCCCAAAGCACTTTTTCTAAAAAATCCCAATCAACTCGGTCAAAAGCTTTTTCCATATCAAGTTTAAGTATCCAATCCTTTTTCTTTTTTGCTCTATACTCTTCCACTGCTTCATTGGCTATAAGTATGAGATCCAAAATTTTCCTTACTTCTATGAAAGCACATTGGGATGGAGCAATCGGACATAACCCCTTTTAGTCTCTCGACTAACACCTTAGCAATGACTTTGTAGATTAAAGAGATTAAACTAATGGGTCTATAATCACTTACCTTGATGGCTACTTTCTTCTTTTGAATTAAGCAAATGAAATTCTCTTTTATACATGCATTGATCTTGCCATTCTTGAAGTCATTAAAGGTATCTTGGAAGCTTGACTTGAGCATAGGCCAAAACTTTAGCAAAAATTCAGTAGTGAAGCCATCGGGGCCTGGGGCTTTGCTTTTGCCAAGGGTTTTTATAGCTGAGAGGATTTCTGTGGCTGAAAAATTGCTTTGTAGTAGAAGATTTTGATTCAAGTTCACACAAGGCCAATCTAGGTTTAAAGGAAGGTGCCTCTGCCCTGGAGATTTTAGCCAATGCCATGTTTGATTGTGGAAGAGTGGATTGTGGATTTTATGGAAGGTCTACCTAAAGCAAGAGGGTATGACTCAATCATGGTGGTGGTTGACCGTCTGAGTAAGTACGCCCACTTTATCACTCTCAAACATCCTTTCACGGTAAAACATATAGCAGAAATGTTTATACAGGAGGTTGTTCAACACCATGGGGTCCCATTATCTATCCTAACAGACCGAGACAAGATCTTCTTAAGTAACTTTTGGAAAGAAATGTTCATATCCATGGGCACTCAGTTGAAGAGAAGCATGACTTTCCACTCTCAAGCAGATGGTCAAACGGAGAGGGTCAACTGCTGTCTAGAGACTCATCTTAGATGTTTCTGCAATGAACAACCCACTAAATGGAACAAATGGATCGCGTGGGCAGAATTGTGGTATAACACGACCTTCCACATATCGATTAGAACCAGCCCTTACCAGGCAGTGTTCGGGAGACCCCCTCCACCCTTTATTTCGTATGGAGAAAGGAGAACAACCAACAACACAGTGGAACAACAGCTGAAAGAAAGAGATTTAGCTCTTAATGCCTTAAAGGAAAATTTGGTGTTAGCCTAAAACCATATGAAGAAACAAGCAGATAGGCACCGGAGAGAGTTGCACTTTGAAATAGGGGATGAAGTTTACTTAAAGCTCCGACCATATAGGTAGCGATCCCTAGCCAGGAAGAGGAGTGAAAAACTATCACCAAAGTTCTATGAACCATACTGGTTAACGGAAAGAATTGGAGAAGTGGCTTATCTGATGGCAAATCAACTTTATAAGCATTATCTCCATAGCACTTTAAGATCTAAAAAGGTCCCATCTTCCTTTGCTTCAACTTGTTATAAATTTATAAGTACCAATTGGAAACCGAGTTTTATCAAGTGAATCATAACTTGATCTCCTTGAAGTTTCTTAAAGCATCTGTGCAAATTAGCCTTTTGTTTATAATTGGTCATCGTCTTGGCTATTTGAGCAGCAACATCCTTTCAGTCATGACATCTGTATCTTGACTAAAATCAACAGAAGTAGGACTATGAGCTAAATGCCTAAATCAATAGTAAGTCTAGGAAGCTTTATGTAAACAATTTCAAATGGTGACTTCTCTGTGGTCCAGTTCTTCACGTGGTTATAAGCAAACTCAGCTTGAGGAAGAAGAAGATCCCATTTCCTTGACTTATCTCCACTTAAACAATGAATAAGGTTGACTAGAGTTTGATTAGTTACTTTAGTCTGACAGTCTGTGGTTGACTGGTGGTACTAAATTTTAAGCTGGTATGAAACTTTTAACATAAAAATGTCTGGAATTTAAGATCCCCATCAGACATTATAGCCTGTACCCTTATAAGCGCATAATCTCTTTGAAGAAAAGATTGGCAACATATATTGCATCAGAAGTCTTCTTACCAGGCAAAAAAAAATGTGACATCTTGCTGAATCCATTAACCTCAACAAGGACTGAATCAAACCCACGCTGAGTCTTAGGAAGACCAAGGATAAAGTCCATGGACAAGTTATTCCCAAATACTCTCATGGATCGGTAAAGGACTATAAAGGCCAGTGTTCTGTTTTTTCCTTTTTCCTTGTTTGACAAAGAAAGCACCTTTTGATAAAGTTAGATTCATCTTTCCACATTTGAGGCCACAAATATCTATCAAGAAGAAGATGTGAGGTCTTATCCTTCCAAAATACCAGCTAGGCCACCCCCATAGATGTCTTTGATCAAGGATTCCGGTAAAGATGTATGTGGCATACATAATTGATTATTCTTAAAAAGATAACCATTTACTATGTAAATTGACATGGGCCATACAGTTGGACCAAATCTTTCCAAAGTTCAAATCATTGTCATAAGGATCTGGAAGGTGATCAAAGGCAACTACCAAACCTTTTAGGACAGCTCCAATTATTTTTTGTTTCTACTTCATACGTTTCCAACAACACATACCTTTGAATCCATTCATGAGATTGAATTAATCCGTTGCCAATTTGATACGAGGTAAAATGCTTTGGAAACATTAGCTCACCCATATTCGTGTGTATATCTGGGCAGCCTCCAATCCATCTTTATGAGGTTTAGTCGATAGTTCTTAGCCAGATAAAATCAACATTTGTATTGGGAAAGGTCTTACCTCAACCTTGCTTATAATAATAATAATAATAATAATAATAATAATAATAAATGTCAAACCTTACTTTTGACATTTATGGTTTAAGAAGTAAAAGTATAGAAGCTTGGATGTTTCATGTTTGTCATAAAAATTGGAAATTGACTCACATACCCATGCAGAATATGAATGAGAAATTCTAGATCTCAGGTTTTTTAGGAGTTCTCGTGCTTTTTTTATATGCTTTGCTTTTTTAACTGGATGCCTATGATCGAGCTTAAGATCATTGAAGTTTATTTATTTTGTAACTGGTTATATTTAAATAATGGGCAGCATGTGTGGCATTAGAGAAGTTACTTTTTTTCTTTTTCTTTTTTTTTTAAGTATAGCTGAGAACTATCATTACTATTTTGACTAAGCTTATTCTTCACTCTGTGCAGTTTTGAACAATTATGCATCAATTACACAAACGTAAGCTACCATAACTTTTCAACCAGGTATTCCTCATTTCTTTCTCTAATTCAAGGTCAACTTTGAATGCCGTAGTGATATTTAGCGCCTCTTCGAGACAGAGCAAGAAGAAACGGATCGAAGCTGGTATACTAATTTTGATAATCAAGCTCTCCTGTAGCTCATTCAGAAGGTTCATCTCTCATCCTTAGAATTTTGATCTTCGGGTTTTATTAGCTCTTCTACTCAGTCTTTTGCAGTTGATTTCTCTTCATTTTAAAAGCTTATGGAAAAGTTTTTCACTTGATTTCCACATAAATATTCTACACACAGAAGGTTCACTATGAGGTTCAGCCTAACCTATTTGTAGGGGATTCAATCAATACTAACTTTATCTTCTTTTTTATCCTCCAGAGAGGTGAAGTGATAATACCAAAGTAATTGGCTGGATAAAATTTATCTTACATGCTTTTTCTGAGAGAATAATATAATATATTAACAAGGGAAACAATACTAGAAAATTGAGATCTCCTATTGAAAGGAAAATTATGGTAGGTCCTTGACATTGCAATCGAAATTGACAGAAAATAGCTCGGAATTAATTTGTACTACAATTTAAACAGTGAAATTCATTTACTGGCTACAATGGGAATTACAGTGCTGAACCCCAAGCACTTTGAGAGGCTCCCAAAATTACTCTTCCAAATTCTACCTATTCCTCATCTCCATAATACTTCCCTTGTGTGTATGTGTGTGTGTTTTTCACACCCCCCCCCCCCCCCCCCCCCCCCCCCCCCCCCCCCGTCCAAATAAAAGATACAAAAAAGGTGGTCAACTACTCGAAAGGCCTCCAATCGAACAAATTTAGACTAATGGATAATTACAAAGAAAGCTGTTAGGCCTCCGATCATCTTACAATATCAAAGGAGGGGTAAAAAGGGAATGGCTTGTTCGTGAGAGCATAGCATCTACATCCAATAATAATAGAGTGGGGCACCACAGTTAAGTTAGGGGGAAGAAGTGAGAGTATATGCGGGGAGGGAAGTAGGGAAGTATAGTTTTCACTTTGGTAGTTTCTTCTAGAGAGTGAGGGAGGGGATCCCAAGCTTCTGTATGGGTTGGAGTGTAATTGCCCTTGGGGCAAGTTCTTTTGATTGAATAAGACTTCCATAGATCGATTCCTATCAAAAGCTTTGTTGCTGAACCCTGCATAGAAAAATTAAATCTAATAAGGGACCAAATATCACTTGGAGAACACTCAAGCCATTTAGAAGAAATTCTATTGTTCCTCTCACCCATTAGCCCCAGAAAACAGCACATACTATTTTAAACAGAGAATATTACTCAAGATGAACAAAAAAACAGCCTAAGGGCAGGGGTTGAGGTAAACTTCTGAGTTCTTTGATCAGTTATGAGACAAATATCATGTTAAACTTGGTATTTTTGTGATCACCGAACTTATTGGACGGTTGGCTCTCGCCTCTCACATATTAAATACAGTCTGTCCAATGTGGTTACCACATGGCCATCAGATATATGCTGTCTTCTGAATTTTCATATTAGGTGAGTTCTTATACCTGCTGCCACAATGAACACCGAACAAGTATTCGACTCATCTTGGTTGCAGTCAGGAGCAATATAAGAGGAACACTGGGAACAGCTGTGGTTGAAGTAAGAAGTGAGCAAAGTTGTAGCAGTAAATGAAGGCACTGATGAAAGGAGAGGTTTTAACATTCAAGCGCTTGATATTAAATATGTATGAGATTCAATTAGTTTTCATTGAACTACTGTAAACATTGGACAGGAAGTGTCCTGGGACTAATTCTATAAATAAAATGGCATCGGCCATTCATTAGTTCAAACATTTGACATGATACATATATATATATATATAATATATATATATATATATTTAAATTGTTTGTTGTCCTTTTAAATCAGAATGGAATATAATCTTCTATTTTGATTGCAAATTTCTTCCCCTCTAAAAAAGATAATGAAAATTTAAAACTATCAAGTAGCTGGCTTAATGTTTATCCATGTGGACAGGCTGATATCAGTCTTGTTTCAGGCTGATAGCTAGACTAAGAGCTAATGAGGGAGAAAGGGTATGCTGAAATGGAGAGATTAAGGATAGGAAAGTCAGAAGGAACTGAAAAATGCAACTTCAGGACTCTTAAAACAGGTAGTTACTACTATTACACTTACATGGTGTCCCTGAGAAACATGTGATTAGAATAGTCTGAACATTTCTAAGCATGAATGAAGCATAGTTATCTTTTCTGAAAATTGAGGTTTTGTTTTCAATTTGACAGATAGGGTTGTTTCTTGTCCCCATACATGGATATATTTCAACACACAAACACCAAACATAGATTAGGAAACATATATGATTTTCATATATCTACAAATGGTATTGATATGATATACTTGTGCTGAGCCCGTTGGTAATTTAGAATTATATGCAATTTCATTCTACTAAGATGAAGTTCAATGAAGCAGCGACTATAACAGAACCTTTGATGGTAAGAAAAAGTAATACAATATAAGGTTGTAATGATTCAAACAGATTTGATACTCATGATGGTGATGCATTTCCTAGGACTTTTATTCTTTCCATGAACTAAGTCACACCTGAATTGTTGCCAGGATGAGGCTGCAAGAAGCTTTGAAAACCGAGTGAATTCTTCCGGAGAATTTTCTTCTGAGACCAAGAGATTCTAGAAGTTGGACGCTTGGTTTACAAGGTAATGTAAGCTGACTGGATACTGTTCTGAAAGAGGAGATAATATATGACATATTTGAGTTAGAAAACATCATGAGGTAAAATTTTGTATTTGGATCAATGGAGTTCAAAAAGAGTAAGGAATTCCTCAATATTCTCGTCTCCAAAGTACTTTTCAAAGGAAATGTTGGAGGAGATGGATATCTTCTCATCCACTGCACTTATATCTACAGACGCTGATGTGAGCTTCTGAACTTTAGATTTGTATGTTGCTTAGGAGTTCTAGGAACAACCTTTACCAACTGTTGTGGTGTACCCTCTTTGAGAGGGGAACTCTGATTCTCTGGTTTTTAATGTATACTTTAGAAAATTTAAGAGTATCACTTTTGAACACGCGGAAACTTCAGATAAACTCTTGGCTTCTAGTAGGAGTAAGGGTGTTCAAATAACTTAATGATCTAGAAAATCCGATCACAACCTAACTCGATCAATATTATTAAATTAAAATTATATTGATTGAATTGGCTCATGAATTCACTTAAAATTAGTTTGATTTGAACTAAATCAAACCCAATATATCATTAAGTCTAAAAGTATTAACTTTTCATATTTAATACATAGATTTATAATTCTTTTTGGATTCTTTATTCTGGGTCAATTAAAAAAATATTGGAAATGTAAATTTTCATAATATAAATAAAATTTATGTTATTAATCGTAATTCTATGGTTTAGAGATTAACATTTCACTTCTTTTCTTTTTCTTTTTTTAATCTTAAACAATCAAAAGACTAAATTATCCAAATAACTCGAATCAAACCAACCAAAATATCTTATATTTGGGTTGGGCTTGAATTCATTATTTTATAAGCGATCCCGAACCATTTAAGTTGAATATAAAAATTATTTCAATTCAACTTAAGTCATGAAGACCCCTAGTTTCTAGTTATATAGTAAAGATTTGAATTTAAATACCTTGACCGATGAGTTATACAAATGCTTGAGGATTAAAACTAGTTATCTATAATAGTTTATTGAAGCTGGTGCCCTATTAAAAATCATCACACAACACGAGATGGTGTACTTTCACCTTTCTAGCTTTCCAAATTAACTCTTATTATCTAATAATAATACGATGAACCTGCAGTCAACCTCACTGGAATCGTGCTCCCAATAGATTCATCAATGAGATGTTAATTATGCCGGAATTTATTATGGTTGCCTACTTGTTTATCTAAAAACTGAAATTTGTGGGGGAAAAAAAACAGAACTTTTTGTCACAATAAATTTAGTTAATCTTTTAACGGGTCTATTTAGTTTATAAATTGAGTTTCTAGATTTTAAATTGTGATTTTTTTTTTCTTTTCAAGATACTTTAAATTGTGATTCTGTTGTGGTCTCCAATCTATTGAGATTTTAAATTGTACTTATATTATTTTTAAAAAATAAAGTAGGTTGCTTATTTCGGTAATTGTGTTAAATGACAAAACTGCTAGAAATATTTTCAAATATTGCAAAATGTCATTGAAAACACTAATAAACCTATATCAGCGTGTCTCTATCAGTGTGTATCATTGATAAATAGTGACATTTTACTATATTTGTAAATAAATTGGTTCCTTCTACTATATTTGAAAATACCCCTCGTTGTTTTCAACCATTATGTCTTCGGAGAAGAAAATATTTACAATATATTATATATATATATAAAAAAGAAAGGAGTAATATGAAAGAATCTGAGTACATCATAAGTAGCAAATAGTTCGCTTTCATTAAGAATTTTCAATTTATGCTTTGTTTTTCAAGATATAATATATATATTAAATTTGAAGTTTAAATATTCAGAACATTTATTTGATAGCTACAATTAAAATTAAATAGAATACGAGCAAATCTGAAAATAGCAAAATTTCAGATTAAGCCACTTTGAAAAATCAAAAGAAATTTCTGTTTTTATCTGATAGTAATTTATTTATTTATTTTTGACCATATGTGAAAAATGTAACAGATTACACTTGCTTGACGAATTAGAATACATTGAGTTTTGGTGTCATCATAATCAGCGTATAAGCAACTTTCTTCACATATCCTTAGTTTAATTAGATTTGTATAATATCAAACTTCACTTGGAGATATCTTTTTTCACAACAGAAAAACTTTTTTATGATGAATTCGATAATCCTTAGAATTATCTTAATGAAAAAAAAAAAATCAATTTAACCAAAAAAATGATAAATAAAATTCAAGTTCTGGATGAGGGATCCCTTACTCTAGCTCGGGATGTACTGGAAAAAAGGACTCAATTATGTAATGATAAAACTAAAAAATACTATTTATCAAAAACATATGATCCGTTGTTGAGCGGACCTTACCGCAGACGAATCCATTTTGTTTTTTCATTCTCAGTTATAAATGAAATTTCTAGAAAAAATTATAGTGAGAATGTTTGGACAAATAAGATTCATGCTATCTTTCTTAATACTAATTACCCACAAATTGAAGATAAAATTGAGTCGAAAGATCAAATAAAATCTTTAAACTTTTTATTCGATGCATTCAAATCTTTGATTTCAGTGACAAATTTCTCTAGTCTTTGATAGGGACCATCAAAGTAAACTTGTTCTTATCTCCATTCTTAGATTGATATAAGTTCTTATTTACACACTTATATAATTAGTACTAGGGTTCTTCATCATTTGTCCTTGGCAACCCTAATAATGTTTGTATTGACATTTTTACAAAAATTGAGATTCCACTTTTAATGTCGGCAACTATATTTAAAACCTTATGATGACATTATATTGAGAGAAGATCTAGAAAGGTATCATTTCCTATAATGTTGTAATAAAAATTGGGTTGGGGTAGGTCAATGTGAATGCAAACAAAAAATGTTCATTATTCAAATTCTTTCCATCATCATTCAAAGCAATTAATTCAGTCTCTCTTTTTTTTATTCAATTGCTTACTTTGGGGAATCTACCACAGATTACCTTGTCTAACTTCCCTTTAATTTAACTATTTATGAATTAAGTACTCAATCTCTTTTCTTTTAATTATTCTTTTTTTCCCCCTAATATGTTATCGTTATGCTTTTTTAAATTAGGAGAACAACAAAGTAGTCAATGTGATCATTGACATATGCTTTGATTGTTAATTGACTAATGATAAAACTAGGTATTGTGAGATTGTTGATTGTAGGGGTTGACAATTTGGAAATTTTAAGTGATTTAATAATAATTATTTTTATGAGGTGGCTTTCATTCTCTTTCCCCCTATTTCCTCCTCACTTCTATAATGCCAATTATTCTTCCCTTCTCCGACAATCTTACCATAATCGTTTCTGTCCTCAGAAATGTCGTTGTCACCAATAGTACAAATCAACCAATCGAAAGATTTCAGACCATGGATCAAAAGAACGAAAAACATAGACGAAGAATAGAATACTCACAGACTGTCAAATACATATAAGCTGAAAACTTGAGATGATAACTTGGATAATTTCAACAAGATATGAGTAGATATCAAATATAGGAATAAAAACTAGTTGATGAAGATCAAAATGTTATTCTCCTAAATTCATTACTTTAAAGCTATAAAGAAGTTAACTTTACAATAAAGTATAGCAAAGATTCATTGACTTTAGAAATTGTATTCAATGCTTTGAGATTATTAAAGATATGTATGTAATTCTACAAGGGTATATATGTAATTTTACATTTTCTCCCTTTAGGGCTTCTTTTCCATGTAGTCTCCCCCTTTTCTCGAGGAAGTAGAAGTCGGCCACTCCATCTCCTGATTCATCACCTTGACTGGTTGAATATGGTACCAGAGCAAATCTTGAAGCTTTTATACCCAGTTTCTTCATGAAGCCCCAACCTATTGTCGACGTTGACATCAGATCTCACCGTTAATCATGTTCAGCCATCGTGCTCACCACCGTTGATCGACGTTCATTCGTGCACCTAGTGCATAGTGAAGGGAATCCATCGAAGGTTTCACAGCAAAAGCGGGGATCATTCCCAATTTTAGTTTTCACATAATTGATAAAAGTTACAAAACATAACAATTATGCATTATCAAACAAAAAAACTTTACAACATGCTATTAATTTGAGAAATAGGGAAGAAATATACGCTTACCCTTGAAGCTAATTTTCTTTACGTATTCCCTCTCGATCCAAATCATGTACCGATCTCTAAAATGAAATCCCAATTAGGCACCACCACTTGAGAACCTTCTGTATTCTCTTGGGAATGAGAATGTGCAGGAGTGGTGGGCTCTACACAAACTTTTGGAAGACAAAAAGAGTTTGAGAGAGGAACGAGATGTTTTCACAGAGACTCTTCTATGACATTCAGAGGAAGAAGATGAAAATGGAATGAATTGCTAAACTGTTCCCTACTCACTGCACGTTTTCCTGAGAGAATTAGGGAGAGGGAGTTATAACTCCCTCCCTTTAATTAAATTAAAAAATTTAATTTAATTTAAATAATATATATAATAACCACCCTATTATATATATATATATATATATATATATATACACTGTATGCTATATCAAATATAACATATAACCTATAGTTTTATATTGTATCAAATACAATATAATCTATAGTTTTATTTCCTCTCAACAATGCATGACATTTAATATAAATCATATTTATATTAAATTCAATATATGAATCTCATCTATATAATTAGTATTCGAATCATATTCAAATATTTTATTTCCTCTCAACTATTTATAATATTTAAGATAAATCATATTTATATTAAACTGAATTATATGAATCCCATTCATATAATTAGTATTTGAATCATATTTAAATTTCTCTTAGAATACCTTATATTATAATGTATCAAATACATTATATTAATTATATCACCTATAATTAATTAATTAAATAATTAATTTTCTCAATTAATTTAAACAATTCAAATTAATCCAAAATTAATTTTCAACTTAATCACTATTGAGCTACAAATGAGACCTTATGAACCTGTAGATTGAAGCTCCAATAGTACTTGGATGATTAATTGAACTCTTTAATTAAATTACCTAACATCCATTAACTATCGGCCACTCCACTAAGACCGACAATTGCACTCTTCGCACTATAAATATATTTTTGTGTCCATTGGATATAACCAATCAACAGTTTGATGCCCCTTCATAATTGCTCGTATTGCCCATGTAGTTACATCTAACTCCTTAAGTACCACTGATTTATCTAATGAATAATAAGTCATAGTCCAACTATGAGTAAGTCTCTCTTCGACCAGGAGAGGGTGTGGCCACATTCTTCAAGCCCCAGAATCAGCCCTTAAGAGAGCAATTTATCTACTTATCCTGACATCAGGGAATGAGTGAATTCCGTCTTGTGTAGTTGTGTTTCCAGCTCCCCAGTCAGACGAATCCCCAAAATGGTAGGCATATTGAGTGGCAATCTGGCCACTCTCACCCATACAAATCAAAGGACCGCCTTCATAGACAAGAGTTCACAACTCACTCAGGATTCAGGTCATGTCACCTATTTATCCTTGTGCTATTATTAATAGTGTTATATAATAAGACTAATCAATTCGTGGTCCGGTCTTATACAAACTCTTTGTATAGGATACCCTCACTCATATATCTCTGTTGGGGTTGATGCCCTAAAGTTTAGTGTCCTATAGTTTGTAAACAGTTTGTACGAACGCTTGTGTTGTTAATATATGATATTTACTTCACATCTTGTATTATGCTCAATTGCTTGTTTTATTTGCTTTACCACAAACCAATAAACATAAAATCCCTGGTTATCTGTATGTGACTCAAGCATGTATGTGATGACATACAAGTGGATCATGTCTTGAGTGATAACCAAAATGGTTTGTAGTATATGGATATAGGAGGGAAACCTTATCCTGGTAACGCTACGGATGCGGCTCGCTTTGTGGAATGGTCACAAGTGTTGTGACTTGTCATAGATGGTCTGATCCTGATCATTCGTGTTGGGGACATGCGAGTGGGGGCGTCCTATACAAAGAGTTTGTATAAGACCTGACCACGAAGTGTTAACATCTCGTTACACTGTTCATGACAAAGACTTCACTTCATTAGGATGACCATAAGTAACATAACCTCAATCCTGAGTGAGTTGGGAACTTCTACCATTGAGGGCAGTTCTTTGATTTGTATGGGTGCGAGTGGCCAGGTCGCCAATTCAAACCTACTATTTTGGGGATTCATCTGATTTGGGAGTTGGGAACTCAGTTACACAAGATGAAATTCACTCCTTCCCCGAGGTAGGGGTAAGTAGATAGATAGCTCCCTTAATGGCTGATTCCGGGGCTTAAACGATGTGGCGCCACACACCTTCTCTTGACCTAAGAGGTGTTCACACATAGTTGGACTATGTTGTATTGTTCATTAGAGAAATCAGTGGTACTTAAGGAGTGAGATATAACTACAGGGACAAAACAGTAATTTGGCTCAGTTATACTTACGAGCATCTGTGAAGGGTCATCGTACTTATGATTGGTTATATCTGATGGACACAAAAATATATCTGTGGTAAGAAGAGTTCAGTTGTTGGTCTTTAGTAGAATGCTTGACAGTTAACGAATGATGGATCTCGTGGCTAAAGAGTTTAGTCAGCTATTTACGAACCGTTGGAGCTTCGAGCCACAGGTCCATTAGGTTCCTTGGGTAGCTTGGATAAAGTCGATAATCAGTGTTTGGGTTAATTTGAAATGTTCAAATTGACAAGAGAAAGTTTGATTATATATGATATCATTGGACTGGTTAATTATATATGATATAATTGGCTAAATATATGAGATACATTATTTTGGAGGAAATTAGATATAAATATGATTTATATCAAGTAGAGGAGAAAATACTATAGTAGATATGTGATATCAAACTATAGGATAAAAATATAATATGATTATATTTATAATTAATTAATTGGTTTATTATACGATAATTAAGCCAATTTTTTCACGTTCGGATGTGGGTTAGTGGGGCAGCGTCGATTATTGTAACTGATGAATTAAAATGAAAATAGTTTTCATGTTCAATCGTCCATCCAAAAGAAAAAGAGAGATCGCACTGGTGAAATCGTAAACGATCTCTTAAGTATTTCGAGAGCCTATACGATAGTAACTCTCTGCCTAAACGATCGTCCACCTCGCGCTTAAACGATCGCACACTAGTTCCTAAATGATCGAATAGCTTCCTTAAGCAATCGTATAGTGTGCCGTGTTAGCTAAACGATCGTATACCATTTCTTAAACGATCGTTCAGTAAAACCTACACGATCATGTAGTGTCTCTTAAACGATAAGCATCATGTTATGCGATAGCGCCTTTTCCCCTCTCACTTACTTATCGCCTACACGATCCATACTTCCTCCTTTCTCTACCAAATTCACCAAAGACCACGCTTTGGGTTCTCACTCCGAGAATACCTGGGGCTCTTTTTTGGTGGTTTCGTCCTTGTGGCATTCGTTTCTGTGCTGCTGTAGTCGACGCCGCTGCTAGGTGTTGGTTGATCGGGTGGAGGGTTCCGATGCGTTGAGTTCTAAAGTTTGAAGACCGTCTTCAACTGGTATGGCACTCTCTCCCTTATTATATCTTGTTCATAGCATGACAATAATTACTGTTTGTCTGCATAATTGTACGTTTTAATGTATATTGTTGTATTTCGGTCACGGTGAGATCAGAGTGATCTGAACACGCTCATGGAACTCTTCAGTAAGAGATCCTTCAATATCTACATGAATGATCAGGATTAGATCATTTATAGCACTTTACAATACTTGTAACATCAACAAAGTGGGTCATATTCATAGTGTCACCAGGATAAGTTATCTAATCTTATCCCTCTATTACAAATCATTTAGGTTATTATTTAAACAAGATCCATCTGTATGTCTCTACATACTTGTTTAAATTACATAAAATGACCTAGGATTTTAGTTTATTGGATTGAGTGTATGCTCATAAAATAACAATTATTTTATTAATAACAATTTGTGTATACAATGTTTACAAACTACGAGAACACAAGAGAGATTTAGGATACCATTTAGGATACCAATCCCAACATACAGATCATTGGCCTGAAGTGTCGCTCATTGACATTAGTTAAGGCCATCCGTTGATCGCAACTGGTCTCGTCTTTTAGTGCCGCCAGTGTGTAGATGGCACCCTCATTGTCAGTGGGTTTGTCAGAGGCTTTTTCATGGTTCTTTATTTTTTTTTTCTTTTCATTCGTGGTTTCATCTATGTCACTGCTCAGTCATCATCGATATATCCATTTGTGGTTCCGTGGGTCTTTCTCCTCTGTGAATGAGATTTATAGGTTCTTGATTGGTCCAACATAAAATTACATAGCCATCTCCCAATGTTGCTGGTATATGTCTATCTGCTTCTCCTTTTGCTTCAATTTTTGATAAGTGGATATTAGATTTGGGAGCTTCGTTACACATCTGTCGTTCTTGATAATTTTTTCATCAATTGATTTTTTTTTTGGGAGTCTTTGTATCTCCTTTAACGTTTCTTCTGTCAATGTGGAATTTGTTGGCGATGTTTATCTCAGTGAACGTATTGTTTTGATTGATGTTCTTTATATTCCCAGTTTTTCTTTCAATCTCATCTCCATCAGTGCATTAATTCGACACATACCTATAATTGTTCAAATTGATGGAAATACTTGTGTTCTTCAGGACAAGTCATCTTTGACAACGATTGGCAAGGCTAACTTTCATGGATTGTATGTTATGGATAATGTTGCTTTTATGCTGGTCATTTATTCTGCTATCACCATTGACACTTGGCCTTGTTGTTTAGGTCATCTTTCTCCTAAACATTTTCTTGCTTTTAAGGATGTTATTCGTGTTGATAAGAAACATCTTGACGCTCCCTTATCACGTGATGTTTTTCCCTTAGCAAAAAAAAAAAAAAAAAAAAAGCATTTATCTTTTGTATCTAATAATCATGTTGCTGCTCATGCTTTCGAACTAATACATTGTGATATTTGGGGACCATATCATGTTGCTTCTCATCCTAGTTATTTTTATTTCTTATCATTGTGGATGATTTTTCACATTTCACTTGGACATTTATGATGAAAGCAAATAGTGAGATTTTGGTTATAGTTCCTCAATTTTTTTCCATGGTTGAATGTCACACCCCCTCCTAGATTACCTTCTTAAATTAGAAAGAGATGTGAAGACAGCAGAGGTTGTCACACCCCCTCCTAGATTACCTTCTTAAATTAGAAGAAGATGTGAAGACAGCAGATGTCAACCCTTTTATGATATCCACTGCCCATCTCAACTTTAGAAACTTATACTCTAAAGCTTTACGCATCTGATAAATAATTTATAAGCATGCATTCAACTAAATACTCCCCAACAACAAACCAGCTAACTCAGATGCACATGCTAAATATATATGTGCCAAAATAATCTACACAATAGTGGATCCCATCTTAAGTCTATCCTCAGTCCCTAACATGCACAAGGAAATTTACTTAAACAAAAAAAGCTTAACCACATAAGCTTCTTATTTTTTTGCTTTTCTCGAGACTTGATCTATGTATGGCAGACTGGCAGATCAGCTAAGCTCTGAGGTGTGGGCCGCTATCTAGGGAAAACGAAAACATTGGAAAAATTGAGTTAAACGCCCAGTGAGTGACTTCTTAAAATTTTCTTTTTAATGATACGATACGAAAACATAATAGTACTCAAAGTCGAAACTAATCAAATTCAGGGCACAACAACATTAAAAGAATTAAAAACATAACATCTTTGAAAATGCTTTAGGGACCCTAGAAACCTCGACTATCATTCAAATCGTTAGGAAAATATCATCCTTTTGCCTTAGTTGAGGGAGAGCCATTTTTGCTCAAGTGTTCAACATCAAATTTCTTAGCTGATGTAGAATATTTCCAATACAATCAACATTTTCAATTTAGAACCTATATGCAAGTGGTCAAGCCCTATAGGTTACTCAATGCCCTGGATACCGTCATCCCTTAGGTATCAGGGGACCCAGATACCTTCATACTGAAGTATCGGGTTTCTTCAATACAACATCATAAAATTCTTACTTAAGATAAACTCTAATAATCACTAGCATAAAGCATTCCAATAGAAAATATATCATAAGTGTCAAATTATTAGAGAACGATTTAACTCATGGAATGCTAGTAAAACATGTTGTCAAGCCTTTAAAGCTAAGTATATATCGTAAATCTCCTTTAGGATTCATCACATACATGCTTTAACTTAGTTTTGGAAACTAGGAAAAGCACACTTAAGAATTCATAGTACAACTCATAAAATGCATGCTTAGTTTCACATAAAAACTCAATCTTTTATAAAGAAAGGGGACATGCATCCACTCAACAAGTCATAATCAAAGCATGTATTGAAAGCTACTAAATGTAAAGCATGTTCTGTAAAAGTAGACATCTTTGTAGAGTGAGTAACTATGCGTTGAAAACTCATTGAAAACCTAGTAAATTATAAATCTTACTTCACGAAAATCAAATAAAGTTCAATTTAATGAAAATCACTCACTATCTTTAAGTTACTTCCTCAAAAGGTTGTAGGCTTCCCCTATATGTATTCGCCCTGTGAAAATAATAGGAACCTTTGGTTAATGCCTTTATCTCCCTCTTGAGCTTAACTTCAATCTTTGGATTTAACACTCTTATATAAAAATTCCACGTAATATTCTAAGTCTAAACCTAGCTCAACGCATCATCACACTTAGCCATACTCAACGCATCCTCAATACTTTGGTAAACTCAACACATCACCACACTTAACCAAATTTTACCTTGTAACTAGGTAGGTGGGTGACAGCACGCACACGGGTGCTCACTGACACCAAATGCGCCTACTTGCCTATGTGAGTTGGTTATCATGACCCTAAGCATGCCTCAACCAATGCGCATAGCCTCACGTTCACCCCGCACACATATCTCAGCCAACGCCCGTCTATACCAACTTGTGCCTCGTCAAGACGCGTGCTCGCCCATGCACAACTTCAACCTGTCAGCTGCTTGCTTATCCTTGAGTTGCAGCAGCCTGCTTGTTCATCCAGCTAAATTCCAAATTCAAATTCTAGCTTAAATAACTTAATTCCATACATTATCTCACAAAATTTCATTCTAAGAACTTGTTTCTAAAATCTTAACTATCTTACCTTAAAATTTCAACCTCTGATTTCTCTTAATGAGCTTGGAATTCTACAATTTTTCCAACCTACCCGAGTAACTCGAGAGCTTCAAGCACTTGCGGAACTCTTCAACTTTTAGCTCAAGCTCGTGAGAATTTTCTTTTGACGGCCCTAGATCAACTTCAGCACTGATCAAGCTTCAATTTGGCAGCAATTTTTCTCCTTTGGCACGAGTAAATTGCACAAACCGAGCTCTACATTCCCAACTTCTTTTTATACTAAGGGTTGCATGATCAAGTACTTCATTAGGGTGACACCTGGCCCATTAATGCTTGCTTAAGGCCTCTAACCAGGCCACTTAGCCCACTAACCAGATGATTAAGCTGGGTGCTTCAACCTTTCACCAATACATAGGCTTGATATGCAAGCCTCTGTTCTCGACCAACGCATACCCCAACCAGCGCAACACTCCCTTGGTCATTGCATCACTAGCCAGTGCACACTCTTAGGTGCTCGTGCCTAGGCCTACCACTTACCAACGTACTGGATAACCTCTAAAAGTGCCTTAGTGCCCCTTGCACTATCGCATAGGCCTTGGATAACCACATGCCTTAACCTTGATGCCTCCCAGTCAACTACTTTTTGTGGCCGCCTAGCCCTTGCCTTGGCTTAGTCTACTAACCTCCCTAACATTGCTCGGTGCACACCATGAACTTACCTAGGCAAGCTTGGCTGCTCGCATTCCACTTACTTTAACCTTTACTAACCTCTTATAACGCTATCCTGTCCTTGGCAACCACGACCAACTCCCCTTCGTTAGGCACCACTAACCTCTATATGGCCATCAACGCATGCCTCATGTTAAACTTAGCCCATTTTCTCCCTTAGACCCTTGAGCGCATAGCATGGCAAGGTCTCCATCTCCAAGCTCTCTCATTTCTTCTAAGTGTTAAAAATGAAGGAATGGTGAAGTTCCACGGTGGAAGCGGGATCACCCCAATTTATTTTTAACAGAATCCCAAATTTATAGAACAAAAAACAAATATTTATGCATTATAATATTTTATAGCATGCTGATCAGAAGGAAGAAAGGGAAGAAAAACAAGCTTACCCTTGAAGAACAATTTCTTCGTTTACTCCCTCGATCTGATCACGACACTTCAACTGAATCTCGATCTCCAAAAAACTAAAATTTCAAATGGCCACCACCACAAGAGAACCTCCTGTATTCTCCTTAGAGGATGAGAATAAACAGGAGTAGTGGACTCTGCTAATATTTTGGGAAGAGGGAGAAAGTTTTGAAAGAGGAAGAAGAAAACCCTATTCTTCTCTATGTTCTTAGAAGTAAATTTTAGAGAATTCACAGAGAGGCCCTCTCAACTGTGAAGAAGACGAAGAAGTAATAAAACAAATTGTCCTTTAACGTTTCATGATGGTTAGAGAGAAAAATTAGGGAGGGAGTTATGAACTCCCTCGACTAATTTAATTCAAAATTAAATTAAATTTAATATATATGTATATAGAAATATATATATATAATAACTAACTTATTATATGTATATACAACTATATATTGTATCAAATATAACATATAACCTATATTTTTTATATTGTATCAAATACAATATAACTTATAGTTTTTATTTATCTCAATCATTTATGGTATTTAATATAAATCACAATTATACTAAATTTAATTATATGAATCTCATTCATATAATTAGTATTTGAATCACATTCAAGTACTTAATTTCTCTCAAAATAAACTTTATACTATAATGTATCAAATAGATTATATTAATTATATCGCATATAATTAATTCCCCCAATTAATTTGAACAATTCAAATTAATCTAAAATTAATTCTCAATAATCCATGTTGAGTTATAGAGGGGACCTTATGAATCTGTAGATTGAAGCTCCAATGATACTTGGATAATTAATTAAACTCTTTAATTAAATTATCCAACATTCATTAACTGTCGTCACTCAATAACCGACAACTGCATTCTTCACACTACATATATATTTCTATGTCTATTGGATATAACCAGTCAATAGTGCGATGACCCTTCAAAAATTGCTCGTAAGTACAATTGGGCCAAAATTATCGTTTTGTCCCTATAGTTGCATCTAACTCCTTAAATACCATTCATCATAGTCCAACTATGACCAAATCCCTCTCGGGCTAAGAAAGGGTGTAACCACATTGTTCAAGCCCCGAAATCAATCCTTAAGAGAGGAATTTATCTACTTAACCTGATATTAAGGAATGAGTGAATTTTGTCTTATGTAGCTGTATTCCCAGCTCCCTAATTAGACGAATCCTCAAAATGGTAGGCATATCGAGTTGTCGTTCTGGCCACTCTCACCTATAGAAATCAAAGAAATGCCTTCATAAGCAGGAATTCACAACTCACTCAAGATTTAGGTCATTTCACCTATGGCCATCCTAGTGAAATGTAAATCTCTATTATTAACGGTGTTATATAATGAGACTAGTTATTTCGTGATCCGGTCTTATACAAACTCTTTGTATAGGATACTTCCACTCACATGTCTCCACAAGAATGATCAGGATCAGATCATTTGTAGCACTTACAACACTTGTAACATCTACAAAGCAGGTCATATCCATAGTGTCACCAGGATAAGGTACCCAACTTTATTCATCTACTACAGACTGCTTAGGTTTTCATTTAAACATGATCCACCCGTACGTCTGATAACTGGTAGAAATACAAGTTATTGTAGCATTTAATTTAGAATTATGAGGGCTAACAAGTAAAATATGCAGTGATTATACTAAGAATTCATGTGAAAAGTGAGCTTACGTCGATCAGCATGGGAAATCTCTGCTAACCCAATATTATGCATTATTTTGCATCAAAATGTCTATTTTTGTAGCTATCGCAGGAATCGATCGCATGCGGTGAATCCCAGACCATCGCAAGGGTGATCGTATATGTTCATCGCATGGATGTTGCGGCTATTGATTGCATGCGTTCATCACATGAATGTTACGGCTACAAAGTAATAACCATGATAGAAGGGTGATTGCATGGTTGGTGGAATGCGATGGTACTTCGAAAAAAACGAGCATGAACACATACCTCGGGAGTATAAAAAAGATGATGTTGACATTTCACCTACTCGCCGTTAGTGGCAGTGATTTAGAACGAGACCATTAATGCTATCGGCGATTGAGCTCTATAAATAGAGCCTTAGAGCCCAGATTCAAGGCATTCGAGTTTTTGCCTTAAGGTAGATCCTTGTGATCACAAATGAGATTGTGATAAGACATTCTTTGAGAATTTTTCATTCCTTCAACTCATTCCGAGTGACGACCGGAGCTTTTCCGGAGATAGATCTTGAGAGAGACTATTCCACCGCCCATCCATGGCACCACCGATAGCCTTGACATACATCTGATGGAAGCAAGAGATTGCCCACATCTAGCCCTCCACCTCTCTTCTTATCTCTGTATTGTATTACATTTTGGCTTATGACATTAATACATTTTGTAATCAATGCATCTCTTTATTTCCTTCGATTTCTTCTTCATTAACTTCTTCTTTATCATCCCTTACTTTCATTGCAACGAACTAAGTAAGATTGCAAGAGTATTGCATACTCAATCATGTGGCATAGACATATGAAGCATGTAGCAAACCACTGAGAGGTGTACGTTGCATGAGTATAGTGAGTTGATCCTCTTTGCTTAGTGTGAGGTGATGACATGCAGAAATGCATGTCATCTTAGGCCTTTTACTTAGAATTATGAAGGTTGTTATGCAAAATATGCGGCATTTATGCTAGGAATTCACGAGAAAGTGAGCTTGTGTCGTTCAGCAGGATGAATCTCGGCTAACTCGTAATTATGTGTTATTATGCGTTCAATTTTCTATTTTTGTAGCTAATACAGGAAGAGGACGCAAACGCGAAAATCGAACCACTGCATAAACGACCGCATGCGGAGAAACACTCCATCGCAAAGGTGAACGCATTGATCAACGCATGGATGTTGCGATAATTAGTCGCATACGTCCATCGCATGGGAGTTGCGCTTGTCAAGCGATTGCGGTCACCATGTAGAGTTGCGGTATTAAGTGAATACAGACACCGAATGATTGTGGCTACACAATAACACATGATAAAGGGATCAACGCAAGGTTGGTGGAATGAACACATCAACGTATCTACCTTGGGAAAATCAAAAGATGATGTTGACATTTCATCTACCACGCCGTTAGTGGCAGAGGTTCAGAAAGGACTAAACGTGTCGAATGTCAGAATCAGAGCAGTCCATCAATGCTGTCGCCGATCCAAACATTATAAATAGAAGCTGATAAGCAAAATTTCAACTGGTCCGGGGGTTATCCCTGCAACCCAGGGTTTTCCCTGCGATCCAGACAAAATGCGTGAGAAGACGCTTTAGAGTTCTTCACCTCCTCCATCCATTCCGAGTGACGACCGGAGCCTTTGACCGGAGCTAGATCTTAGGAGAGTTAACTCTACCGCCCATCCATGGCACCACCGGCAGCCTTGACGCACATCCGCTAGAAGCAAGTCTTTGCTTCCAGCCAGTCATTTCATTTTCCTTTCTTTTCTTATATTGTATTGTATACATTTTGTGATTAAGGAATTAATACATTTTGTGTTCAATGCATTCCTCTGTTTCCTTCGACTCCATCTCCATCTTCTCTGCTTAACATCCTTACTTTCATTGCAACACTTAGTGAGATTGCTTGGGTATCGCATACTTAGTCATGTGGATTAGGGATATGAAGCATGTAGCAACCCACCGAGAGATGTGCGTTGCGTGAGTGTGTGAGTAACCTTATTTTCTTAGTGTAAAGCTGCGGCAATGCCTATCTATAGGCTAACACATTGCTTGTCTATGAGTAAAGTCAGCAACAACCAACTGCCCAGGAGGGTAAGTGGTTGGTCGCATTAAGCACTGTATGCATTATTCACTAGAGATAGGAACAATCTTAGGTCAACAGAGTTCATGCAGTTACCTTGTCCTATAAGCGCTTCATTCATCATTTAGGCATACTCGAGAGAGTAGTCTAAAAACAAAATCTAAGACTCAAGAGAGTGGGTTGGAATGCATAGTCAAGAATGGGGAACTTAGAGATAAACTCCGTTTGCTATCACACAGCGTATGCGCCCTACAGATAGGATATTGCATGCGCCCAGAAAGTAGGATAAGGTGGTATGCGGCTAGCACGTTCATGCGGCGAGAGCTAGTGAGTGGGTTATGGAGGTCTAGGTAGGCATAGGCTTCTCGGCATTATCGTAGATCCATCGCATACGTCCTAGAGTTAGGCTCACGTTTGTGTAGCATGATTGCATGGATTGCGTTGACTAAGGTTGCCCTTGCGGTCACTCTTAAGGGTTGCAATGAAGACATCTCCGCATTTTATCTATTTTCCCATTCATTTGTTTCATGTCAAGAGTTGTCGTGTCTCTACCTCTCATGCATAATCTCATTGCGTTATCTGTTATTTAGAATTAGGAGTAGGATTAGCTTAGCAACCTTCCCATCCATTCTATTATTTAAACCGCCGTATACACATTATCGCATTAATTTTGCTACAAGTCCCCGTGTTCGACCTCGGATCACCCGAGAAACTTGCGTTCGCGTTATACTTGGAGTGAGCGCAAGAAAACTTGTGACAGGACGCATGATCATCGCATACATTTATTAACGCATATCCATTCCAACGCATGACCATCGACGCATGACTATCAACGCACACCTCAAGAACGTGCATCGCATATTGCGTCCAAGGGATTTTAGTTGTTGAATAAATTGACGTCTAATTTCCCATCACCATGAGGCTGTAGCAATGCTTGTCTATGAGTGGTCACAATGCTTGTCTATGAGCTGATCAGCAACGACTAACTACCTGAGGGGGTAAGTAGTGGAACTCACTAAGCAAAGTAAGCAGTGTTCCTAGAGATAGGAATAATCTTATGTTCAACACAACTAAGCTTTGTGTGATTATCTTGTCTTAATTATGCATCACTCCCCGGGGGCCGTTTGGGGCACCAAACGAGCTCCACTCGCAAAACCGTCTAGCACACGACTTTTTATCATCATGCTTAACCCCTAGGTCCATTTTCGCCTTTTTTTGCTCCGGAAGGTTCGCGCACAAAAAACGGCCCCCTGGCGCAGCCCGCGGGACCGTTTGGAGAACCAAATGAGCTCCGTTCGCAAAACCATCTGGCACACGACATTTTTCATCGTTTTAAACCCTAGGTTCGTTTTCGCGCATTTTTGTGTCGGACGGTTCGGGAGCAAAAAGTGGGCCCCGGGGGCCGTTTGGGGCACCAAACGAGCTTCGTCCCCAAAACAAACTGGCACACACGTTTTTTTTCATTGTTCTTAACCCATGGGTCCCTTTTCGCACTTTTTCGTGACAGAAGATTCACGCACAAAAATTGGGCCTCGTGGTAGCCCTGCGACACCTCAGCAGTGCATGGCGACACCCCAATAGTGCCTAGCGATACCCCAGCAAGCCCCCGTGACACCCGAGCAAGGCCATATGACACCTCAACAAGGCACCGCGACACCCTCGCGGGGACCTCGGAACCATTTGGAGAACCAAATGAGCTCCGATCGCAAAATCATGGCACACGCCTTTTTTTCATAGTTCTTAACCCCTGGGTCCGTTTTCGCGCATTTTCGCGTCAGAAGGTTTGAAAGCAAAAAGTGGGACCCACGGCATCGGGGGCCGTTTGGGGCACAAAACGAGCACCATTCACAAAACCATCTGCCACACGACTTTTTATCATCATTCTAAACCCTTGGGTTCGTTTTCGTGCTTTTTCGCTCCGAAAGGTTCACGCACAAAAACCGGCCGCCAACGTAGCCCACGGGGCCCCAGGGGCCGTTTGGGGCACCAAACGAGCTCCGTTTGTAAAACCGTCTGACACACAGCTTTTTTTCATCATTCTTAACCTCTGGATTTGTTTTTGCGTATTTTCGTGCCGAAAGGTTCGGGAGCAAAAAGTGGGCCCTAGGGCTCTGGGGGCCGTTTGGGGCACCAAACGAGCTCCATCCCCAGAACCGTCTAGCACACACCTTTTTTTCATTGTTCTTAACCCCAGGGTCCGTTTTCGCGCTTTTTCGTGACGTAAGGTTCGCCCACAAAAATTGGACCCCGTGGCAGCCCCGCAACACCCCAGCAGTGCATGGCGACACCCTAGCAGTACCTAGCGACACCCCAGCAAGGCCATGCGACACCTCAACAAGGCACCGCGACACACCCGTGGGGCCTCGGGGACCGTTTGGAGCACCAAACGAGCTCCGATCGCAAAATCGTCTGACACATGCGTTTTTTTCATAGTTTTTAACCCCTGGGTCCATTTTGTGCAATTTCGTGTAGGAAGGCTTGAGAGCAAAAAGTGGGCCCCACGGCCTTGGGGGCCGTTTGGGGCACCGAACGAGCTCCGTTCGAAAAACCATCTGGCACACGACTTTTCATCATCATTCTTAACCCTTGGGTCCATTTTCGTGCTTTTTCGCTCCGGAAGGTTCGCACACAAAAAATGCCCCCCCCCCGGCACAGCCTGCGGGCCCCTAGGGGTCATTTGGGTACCAAATGAGCTCAGTTCGCAAATTTTCATTGTTTTTAATCCCTGGGTCCATTTTCGCGCTTTTTCGCTACGGAAGGTTCGCGCACAAAAAAGGGCCACACGGCTCAGCCCACGGGGCCCCGGGGTTGTTTCGGGCACAAAACGAGCTTCGTTCGCAAAACCGTCTGTCACACAACTTTTTTTCATCGTTCTTATCCCTTGGGTACGTTTTCGCGCATTTTCGTGCCGGAAGGTTCAGGAGCAAAAAGTGGGGCTCCGGGGGCCGTTTGGGGCTCCAAATAAGCTCGGTCTCCAAAACCATCTAGCACGCGCCTTTTTTACATTGTTTTTAACCCCTGGGTCCGTTTTCGCACTTTTTCGTGACGGAAGGTTAGCACACAAAAATTGGGCCCCGTGACTGCCCCACGACACTCCAGCAGTACATGGCGACACCCTAGTAGTGCCTAGCGACACCCCAGCAATCCCCTGTGACACCCCAGCAAGGCCATGCGACACGCCAGCTGGGACCCAGGGGCTGTTTGGGGCACTAAACGAGCTCCGATCGCGAAACTGTCTGGCATACACCGTTTTTTTTCATAGTTCTTAATCCCTGGGTCCGTTTTCGCGTCGAAAGGTTCGGGAGCAAAAAGTGGGCCCCACAGCCCCAGCGGCCGTTTGGGGCACCAAACGAGCTCCGTTCGAAAAACCGTTTGGCACACGAATTTTTATCATCATTCTTAATACCTGGGTTTTTTTTCGTGCATTTTCGCTCCGTTAAGTTTGGGAGCAAAAAGTGGACCCCATAGCCCCAGGGGCCGTTTGGGGCACCAAACAAGCTCCGTTCGCAAAATCGTCTGACACACGACTTTTTATCATCATTCTTAACCCCTGGGTTCGTTTTCGCTCTTTTTCACTCCAGAAGGTTTGCATACAAAAAACGGCCCCCCAGTGCAGCCCGCGGGGCCCCGGGGCCCGTTTGGGGCACCAAACGAGCTTTGTTCGCAAAACCATCTAGCACACGAATTTTTTTCATCGTTTTTAACTCCTGAGTTCTTTTTTGTGCATTTTCGTGCCGGAAGGTTCAGAAGCAAAAAGTGGGCCTCGCGGACCATTTGGGGCACCAAACGAGCTTCGTCCCCAAAATCGTCTGGCACACGCTCTTTTTCATTGTTCTTAACCCCTGGGTTCGTCTTCGCGATTTTTCGTGACAGAAGGTTCATGCAAAAAAATTGTGCCCTGTGGCAATCCTGCGACACCCCAAAAGTGCATGGCGACACCCGAGTAGTGCCTAGCGACACCCCAGCAAGCCTCTATGACTCCTTAGCAAGGCCATGCGACACCCCAGCACCGTGACACCCCCGCGAGGCCCAGGGGCTGTTTGGGGCACCAAACGAGCTCCGATCGCAAAACCGTCTGGCACACGCCTTTTTTCGTAGTTCTTAACCCCTGGGTCCATTTTCGCGCATTTTTGCTCCTGAAGGTTCGGGAGAAAAAAGTGGGCCCCACGGTCCTGGGGGCCGTTTAGGGCACCAAACGAGCTCCGTTCGCAAAACCGTCTGACACACGACTTTTTATCATCATTCCTAACCCCTACGTGTGTTTTCGCGCTTTTTCGCTCCGAAAGGTTCGGGCACAAAAAACTGCCCCCAACGAAGCCCGCGGGGCCCTGGAGCCGTTTGGGGAACCAAACGAGCTCCATTCGCAAAACTGTAAGGCACACAACTTTTTATAATCATTCCTAACCCTTGGATTTGTTTTCGTACTTTTTTGCTCTGTAAGGTTCGCGCACAAAAAACGGCCCCCGGGCGCAACCCACGGGGCCTTAGGGGCCGTTTGGTGCACTAAACGAGCTACGTTTGCAAAACCGTCTGATACACGGCTTTTTTCATCGTTCTTAACCGCTGGGTCTGTTTTTGCGCATTTTCATGTCGGATGGTTCCGGAGAAAAATGTGGGCCCCGGGGGCCATTTGGGGCACCAAACGAGCTCCGTCCCCAAAATCGTGCACATGCCTTTTTTTCATTGTTCTTAACCTCGGGTTCGTTTTCGCGCTTTTTTTGAGACGGAAGGTTTACGCACAAAAATTGGGCCCCGTGGCAGCCTTGTGACATCCCAGCAGTGCCTAGTGACACCCAGCAAGGCCATGCGACACCACAGCAAGGCACCGCGACACCCCCATGGGGCCTTTGGGGCCGTTTCGAACACCAAGCGAGCTTCGTTCCCAAAATCGTCTAGCACACGACTTTTTTTTCAACGTTCTAACTTCTGGGTCTGTTTTTGCGCATTTTCGTGCCAAAAGGTTCGGGAGCAAAAAGTGGACCCCGGGGGCCGTTTGGGGCACCAAACGAGCTCCATCTCCAAAACCATTTGGTAAACGCCTTTTTTTCATTATTCTTAACCCCTAGGTCTGTTTTTGCACTTTTTCGTGATGAAAGGTTCGCGCACAAAAATTAGTCCCCATGGCAGCCCCGCGACACCCCATCAGTGCATGGCGACACCCCAGCAGTGCCTATTGTCACGGTCATGCTTGTCCAGGGCGTGTTGTCATTGGCCACATGACCACCTCCACCTCTTTTTACTATGCTTTTATCCTAAGTATTTGCTTTTCCTAGGTAGTTAGGTTTATATGTACTTTTCTTAGTGAGTGACCGCTCGCCCATTTCCATATGCAAGGGTGGCGGATGTATTTTTGTTCAAAAGGCACTATATGGGGATAAGACTAACCATCACTTCCCCATACCTGGAGTAGTATGTTATAAAGCTGTTGTTGCTTATTGCTTTCTAGCCTACTACAATCTTGTTGTTGCTTATTGCTTTCTAGCCTACTACAATCTTTCTCTTCTCTATTCATACAATAAAACTGTTTGCGAAAACCTTTTCTCCAAACCCGTTTTATAAAACCATTTTCTCCGAAACAGGGGTGGAGGTTGCGAGAGGCACCTGGTGTGCCATTGGCTGTGCGTATTTGAATTTGCTGACTTGTTTGTGAGCGGGAACAAGTGCCGCAAAATCGCTAAGTGAAGCTTCAAAAGGTGCGATTGTGACACCTAGCGACACCCCAGCAAGCCCCTGTGACACCTCAGCAAGGCACCGTGATACCCCCACGGGGACCCGAGGGCAGTTTGTGGCACCAAACGAGCTCCAATTACAAAACCTTCTGACACATGCCTTTTTCTTCATAGTTCTTAACTCTTGGGTCTGTTTTCGAGCATTTTTTCGCTGGAAGGTTCAGGAGTAAAAAGTGGGCCCCACGGCCTCGGGGGCCGTTTGGGGCACCAACAGATCTCCATTAGCAAAACCGTCTGCCACACGATTTTTTATCATCATTCTTAACCCCTGGGTCCCTTTTTGCGCTTTTTTGCTCCAAAAGGTTCGCGCACAAAAAAAGGCCTCCTGGCATAGCCCGCGAGACCTCGAGGGCCGTTTGGGGTACCAAACGAGCTCCGTTCGCAAAACCATCTGGACACAGCGTTTTTTCATCTTTCTTAACCAGTGGGTTCGTTTTTGCGCATTTTTGTGTTGGAAGGTTCGAGAGCAAAAAGTGGGCCCCAGGGGTCGTTTGGGGCACCAAACGAGCTCTGTGCCCAAAACCGTCTGGCACACATCGTTTTTTCGTTGTTCTTAACCCCTGTGTCCATTTTCGCACTTTCTCGTGACGGAAGGTTCGCTCACAAAAATTGGGCCCCCTGGTTGCCCCGCGACACCCCAGCAGTGCCTAGCGACACCCAGTAAGCTCCTATGACACCCCAGCAAGGCACCACGACACCCCCGTCGGGCCCCAGGAGCCGTTTGGGGCACGAAACGAGCTCCGATTACAAAACCGTCTAGCACACGACTTTTTATCATCATTCTTAACCCTTGGGTCTGTTTTTGCACATTTCGCTTCTAAAGGTTCGCGCACAAAAAACGACCCCTCAGCGCTGCCCCTAGGGCCCTGGGGGCCGTTTGGGGCACCAAACGAGCTCCGTTCGCAAACCGTCTGGCATACGACTTTTTATCATCATTCTTAACCCCTGGGTCTGTTTTTGCACATTTCGCTCCTGAAGGTTCGCGCACAAAAAACGGCCCCCCGACGCAGCACCCGGGGCCCCAGGGGCCGTTTGGGACACTAAACGAGCTCCATTCGCAAAACCGTCTAGCATATATCTTCTTTTCATCGTTCATAACCCCTAGGCCAGTTTTCGTCCATTTTCGTGCCGGAAGGTTCGGGAGCAAAAAGTGGGCCCTGGGGGCCGTTTGGCGCACCAAACGAGCTCCGTCCCCAAAACCGTCTAGCACACGTCTTTTTTTCATTATTCTTAACCCCTGGGTCCATTTTCGTGCTTTTTGGGCCCTGTGGCAGCCCTGTGACACCCTAGCAGTGCATGCTGACACCCAAGCATTGCCTAGCGACACCCCAACAAGCCCCTGTGACACCCTAGCAAGGCCATGCGACACCCTAGCAAGCCACTATGACACCTCCCTGGGGCCTGAGGGCCGTTTGGGGCACCAAACGAGCTTTGTACACAAAACCGTCTGGCACACGACTTTTTATCATCATTCCTAACCCCTAGGTTTGTTTTTGCGCTTTTTCGCTTCGGAAGGTTCGCGCACAAAAAACGGCCCCCCGGCACATCCCGCAGGGCCCCAGGGACCGTTTGGGGCACCAAACGAGCTCCGTTCGCAAAACCGTCGGCCACATGACTTTTTATCATCATTCTTAACCCTTGGGTCCGTTTTCGTGCTTTTTCATTCCGGAAGGTTCGCGCACAAAAAATGGCCCCTCGACGCAGCCCTCGGGGTACTGGGGACCATTTAGGGCACCAAACGAGCTTCGTTCGCAAAATCGTTCTTAACCCCTGGATTCGTTTTCGTGCATTTTCGTGCCGGAAGGTTCGGAACCAAAAAGTGGGCCCTGGCCGTTTGGGCACAAAACGAGCTCCATCCCCAAAACCATTTGGCACACACCTTTTTTTGTTGCTATTAACCCTTGGGTCCATTTTCACGCTTTTTCATGATAGAAGGTTCACGCACAAAAATTGGGCCCTGTGGCAGCCCCGCGACACCCCAGCAAGTCCCTGTGACACCTCAGTAAGGCCATGCGACACTCTAGCAAGGCACGTGACACCCCCGCAGGATCCCAGGGGCTGTTTGAGGCACCAAACGAGCTCCGATCGCAAAACCGTCTGGCACAAGTATTTTTTTCATAATTCTTAACCCCTGGTTCCATATTCGCGCATTTTCGCGCCCGAAGGTTCGGGAGCAAAAAGTGGGCCCCACAGCCCTGAGGGCCGTTTGGGCACCAAACAAGCTCCGTTCACAAAACCGTCTGACACACGACTTTTTATCATCATTCTTGGTCTATTTTATGGAACACGAGACATACGTAGCGGAATTAGGATTTAATTACACTCTAATTGCTTTTAATTTAAAGAAAAAGATGCATGCAATTAAAGAAAAAATAGTAAATAAAATTATCTTTGTAACTCTCGAAAATCGCTCTTCCTCGCTGAATCTCAATCGGAACATAAACGGACCACCACTAGAGTTGACCTACTATCCTCTGGACTCAGAATCGAGTTCTGGGACTCGGTGGATGAAGAAAACCGAGAGAGAGAAAGAGAATGAAAAAAGAAGATGGAATTTTGGTTTTGGGTTTTCTTTTTTTCCGCCCAATTTTGAAAAACTAAATTTGATAAAATTGACAAAAGTCTTTAAACCAAATTGAAAAGCCCATTTTATAGAAAAAAAAACCATGCAACATTTGCATGAAACAAATCCATAAAAACCCAACACCTATAATCCACTATCGTAGTGGGCTTAATGCCTCCACTATAAGCCAACACCTAGCCCACTATTTGTTTAGTGGAATTATCCAACAAAATTTTGGATTTTCCCACTAACTTTAGTCAAAGGGCAAAATAGTCATTTGGTCAAAGTCAAACATTGACCAAAAAGTCAACATTTTGACTTTTTATAATTTTTTCCATGTTGACTAATTTTGACCTCCCGAACATGAATCCGCATTCATTTTCTTGAAATTCATATCACATTTGAATATAAGGTCGGTCAAAGTTTGACTTTTCAAAGTCTAAAATCAACTCTTTGACTTTTTACATCTTTGACCAAAAACATTATTTTCGAGCTTCTGAATATGAAGGTATTCATATTCTTGATATTTAAATCACATTTAAATATTAAAACTGTATCTCTAAACTGAAAAATCCGACCACTATGTCACATATACTTGTCGGTTTCTCTCTCTTCACCTAATTCGAACAATTCGAATTATTCTATCATACTGTTCTAAGTTTATTCTATATGAGCTAGTAGGGGAATGTAATGGACCTATAGATCAGGGGCTCCAACGATCCGAGATTAGCTAGCTAAACTCTTTAGACGGAGCTAATCAACATTTATTAACTAACGGGTCATTCCACTATAGTCCCGTAGTTGCACTCCCCTCACTATAGATATATTTGTGTCCATTTGATATAACCATGATTAGTAAGCTAATCCTTCACAAGTTGTTCATAATCTTGGTTGAGTCATAAAACCGTTTTACCCCCGAGACTGCATCTTATTCCTTAAGTTTCACTGATCTCTAATGAACAATTAGTTTAAAGTCCAACCTATAAATCGAATCCCTCTCGGGCCAAGGTGAGGCCCCTTGTTCAAGACATGGATTTAGTACTAAAGGAAACAACCTATCTACTATCCTTATAATGGGTAGAAGTGAATTCCATCTTGCACCCTATGTTCCCAGCTATCCACCCGATCTTACCCCTGAAATGAGAGGCTTATTGGGCCAGGGATGATGAGCTGCCCTCACCTATTCAGATCTAAGGAAAATTCCGAGTGAACATGATTTCATAGTTAGCTCAGGATTAAGATTAAGTTATCTAGGTCATCCATTAACGAAATAGTCACTTTTATACATAAAACGGCATTTAGAACGTAAAAAGAGACTATTTTATGGTTCAGTCTTATGAAAACTCATTGCATAGGATGCCTCCGTTTACATATCTCTATATGAACGATTCAGGATCACATCGTTTGTACTAACTACAAAGTGGGCCACATCCATAGTGTCCTCAAAATGAGAAGCCTAATCTTATTCATATACTATAGACCATTTTGGCTATATATTTGAACTTGATCCACATTTATGTCACTACATAAAGTTCAAACTACATTAAATAGCCCCAGGACCTTAGTTTATTGGATTCAAGATTACAATTTCAATAACAACTTTATCAAAAAACAAAACAGAATATGTTTATTAATTTTCAAACTACGAGTTTTAGGACATAAAATCCAACACTGTTTTCACACTTTTTCGCTCCAGAAGGTTCGTGCACAAACAACAACCCCCCAGCGTGGCCCGCGGGCCCCGGGGGCCATTTGGGACACCAAACGAGCTTCGTCCGCAAAACCGTCTGGCAGACGGCTTTTTTTCATCGTTCTTAACACTTGGGTCCGTTTTCGTGCATTTTCGTGCTGGAAGGTTCGGAAGCAAAAAGTGTCCCCAGGGCCCAAGGGCCGTTTGGGGCACCAAACGAGCTCCAACAGTGCACGGCGACACCCCAGCAGTGCCTAGTGGCACCCCAGCAAGCCCCTTTGGACGTACTCGAGAGAGTAGTCTAAAGATAGAATCTAGGCTTGGGAGAGTCGGATTAGAATCTAGGCTTGAGAAAGTCGGATTAGATCGCATAAGCAAGAGTAGAAACTTAGATATAAGTTATATCTGCTATTTACACATTGCATGCGCTTTCTAAATAGGAATGGTCGTATGCCGTCATCTTGTCTTATGTCTAGATCGCATAAGCAAGAATAGAAACTTAGAAATAAGTTCTCTCGACTGTTTCGCATATGCATCGCATGCGTATATTTGTGTATAGCATGATCACACAACTATAATTTAATAGTTGGGGTTACCCTTGCGATTAAGCTTAGTGATGTGGTGAATTTATCCCCTCCACCATTTTATTTGTTTTTCTATGCATATTATTACGCGTTAATATTTTCCGCGTCTCTACCAACCCTCATAGTCATACTTCTATTGCTCAATCTATTTAGTTAGGAGTAGGAGTAGGGCATAGTCTTTTAACTTCATTACTCTTTTATTCATCACTGCAAACACATTGCTTCGCAACATGTAGTTACAAGTCCCTGAGTTCGACCTCGGATCACCCAGAGAAACTTGCGATCTCGTTATACTTGGCGAGATAGCAAGAAAACTTATGGCAAGAACGAATGATCATCGCATACACGATTAACGCATATTCTTCAGTTCAACACATGATCATCGATGCATGGAGATCGACGCATAGCATAATACGCTCCATTTTCCACCCATCAACTTCTCTACATACATATTTAAATCACATAAAATAACCTAGGATCTTAATTTATTAGATTGAGTGTATGCTCATAAAATAATAATTATTTTATTAATAACAATTTGTTTATACAAAGTTTGAAAACTAAGAGAATACAAGAGAGATTTAGGAGACCTATCCCAAAAATCTCCCACTTTTTCTAAAGCTTAGGGAGTCAAATGTACAATACAAATAAAGTACAAAATACAATAAACTAGGGCATACACTATACCCCAGTAACATCTCCCACTTTCCCTAGACAATATGTCGTATATCCTGTAGACCTAGATTTTCTAGATGACCTTCGAACACTTTAGCCGTGAGAGTCTTTGTAAACGGATCAGCAATGTTGTGCTTCGAAGCAATCTTCATGACAATCACATCACATCGATGCACAATCTTCTAAATCAAGTGATATTTTCATTTAACGTGTTTGCCTCTTCGAAGACTCCTAGGTGTTGGAATAAGGAAACAAGCAGTAGAAGAAAATAGAATCATTAAGCATTCTAATTTAAATTTTGGCTTCAAGTCAACATGCTCATAAAGGAATATCAAAGTTTCAACACTAACCTTTGAAGTACCTCATCATGATCTTCAACTGCAATCTCCTTTTCCTTTGGTTGTGAACCACCATAAGATATTTCCTACTATTCTATTGGAGTCTTAGAATGAGTCATGGGACTCAAAACAAGCTTGAATTAGAGAAAATGGAGGTGAAGAACTGATTTTTCAGCAGCGTGAGGAACACTTCTTCAAATAGATTTTTCAACAAAAATCTCTTCAATGCATCAACGTTTTCCACTTCAAAACTAAAGTTTATATTGCATGACATTCAAGCAACAAATCTTTTGCTTGAATTCTAGCTCAAGCTTGAGAATTTGAGCTGTAAAAATAGTGGAACCATGAATGAGCAAGGTTGAAGAAGTGGGAAATTCCCACTTTTTCAATTTTCTAATTTTTCAATTTTTATTTCAATTTTGAAACTTTTCCAAAATTAATTAAAAATAAAATTTTTAATTTTAATTCTTTAATTAAAATTGGGTTTTTATTAATTTTACAAAAATTAATTCAATAATTAATTTTTCTAATAAAATTAATAATTAATAATTAATTAAACAATTTAATTAATTCTAATTAATATAATATCAAATATCAAGTTAATTAATCATCAATTCCTCTATCATGAATCCTTATTCATACATTTAATATTTAAATCATATTTAAATATAATCGATTCTCCAATTTTGTTTAATTCCAAAATTAAACATTCCCTTAATTCTAATTTGAACGTTTCAAATCAACTTATCACGCTACTCTAAAGCTAATCCATTTGTGAGCTGGTAAAGGGACCTAATGGACCTACAGATCATGGACTTCAATGATCTGAAATTAATCGGCTAAACTTTTTACACTGAATTAACCTTCATTCATTAACTACTGGGTCACTCCATTAAAGACTACAATTGCACTCCCCTCACTGTAGATAATATGTGTCCACTCGATATAACCATAATTAGTAAATTAACCCTTCACAGATTATTCGTAATAACAACTGGGTCAAAAGGTTGTTTTAACCCCGAGATTACCTTTTGTTCTTTAATTCCCACTGATCCTCTAATGAACAATTGGTTTGTGTTCCGATCATCAAACCAAGTTCCTCTCAGGCCAATGAGAGGGTGGGACCCCATGGTCAAGACCTGGAGTCAGCACTTAAAGGAACAACTTCTCTATTATCCCTGAAAGTGGGTAGGAGTGAATTTCATCTTGCATCCTATGTCCCCAGCTATCTACCCGGTCTTACCCCTTAAATGGGAGGCTTATTAAGTCGGTGCTATTGAGCCAACCCTCACCTATGCAAATCTAAGGATAATTTTCAATAAACAGGAGTTCATAGTTAGCTTAGGATTAAGGTCAAGTTACCTAAGTAATCGTTTTGAAATAGTCAGTCTTTAACAGTAAACAACGTTATAAAGTAAGAGTGACTTATTTCTTGGTCCGATCTTGCGCAAACTCATTGCACAGGACGCCCCCACTCCTTATGTCACTACATATACGAATCAGGATCACTTCGTCTGTTGCACTTTACAACTCCTTGTAACAACTACAGAGTGAGCCACATCCGATAATGTTACCAAAATAAGGCACCCAAACTTATTCATATACTATAGATCATTTAGACTATTTACTCGAACCTGATCCATTCTTATGTCTCCACATAAAGTTCAAGTACTCATATAATAGTCATGGATCTTTTTAGTTTATTGGATTTATTTCTAAAACAAAATAAGCAATTCATATATTCAATACAAATTTATTGAATCAAACTTCAATAACAACTTTATTGATTTACAGAATGAGTTTATTGTTTACAAACCATGAGTTTTAGGACATAAAACCCAACACTAGGTTCCTTAGAATTTTCCATAGCACCACTGTTATCACAATAAAGTGTGATGGGCAAAGAAATATTTGGAACAACTTCCAAATCAGTAAGGAACTTCTAAAGCCAAATAGCCTATTTAGCAACTTCACAAGCAGCTATGTATTTGGCTTCCATAGTGGAGTCTGCGATGCATCCTTGCTTGATGCTATAATCCCTCATTCTCTAAAGATACTAGAGGATTGTTTTGACCGTTGTCCAGTGACCTAATCCTGGATTGGATTGATATCGACTGACAATCCCTACTGCATAGTAAATGTCAGGTCTGGTACATGACATTGCATACTTAAGGTTACCAACAGCCGATGCATAGGGAATTTGTCTCATTGCCTCAACCTCTTGAGGAGTCTTAAGACACTGCTCCTTAGACAATACAATTCCATGCCTGAAAGGTAATAAACCCATCTTGGAATTGTGCATCGAATATCTGACAAACATCTTGTCAATATACGATGCTTGAGACAAGGTCAACCTTTTGTTCGTACGATCCCTGATGATATGGATCCCTAGAAAAAATTACGCCTCTCCCAAATCTTTCATTTGGAATTGGGCTACTAGCCATTTCTTTACATCAGTCAGAAAACCTACATCATTCTCAATGAGTAGGATATCATCCATATACAGCACGAGGACAGCTACTGAGCTGTTGATGATGTTATTGTAAATACAAGGCTAATGACCATTCTGATCAAAGCAATAAGATTTGATCGCAGTATCAAATCTTATATTCCAATATCGAGATGCTTGTTTTAGTACATAAATGGACTGATTAAGCTTGCAAACCTTTTGTTCTTGATCTTGTTCAATGAATCCTTTTGGTTAATTCATGTAGATGGTCTCTTCAAGATTGTCATTCAAAAAGGCAATCTTGACGTCCATTTGCCATATTTCATAGTTATAATATGTGGCTATGGACAAGATTTTTCTAATAGACTTTAACATGAAAACAGGTGAGAAAGTTTCTTCATAGTCTACTCCTTCAACCTGGGTAGAACCCTTTACCATAAGCCTAGCTTTAAAGGTTTGTACCTTTCCATCTACACATCTTTTTCTCTTGTAGATCTACTTTCAACCTATAGGTTTTACCCCATAGGTTGAACTAAAAGCTCCCAGAAAGAATTGATGTACATAGACATCATTTTTTGATTCATGGCTTTAATTCATTCATCCTTGTTAACATCTTCCATTGCTTGTTTATAAGACAATGGATTCTCAACACTATCATCAGTTGTGATGTCTTGGACTTTTGTTAAACCCATGTAGCATACAGGTGGGTTCATAACCCTCCCACTACATCGAGGTAATCTCAACTCCTAAGATGGATGTGAATGATTAGATGAACCAACATCAACAACTCTTGTTGATGTATCAACCCTTTCAACAACCCTTGTTGAAATCTCAATAGTTTCATTAGAAATTTCACTTAAAACAATTTTGTTTTATGGTTTATGATCCCTCATGTGGTTTTCTTCCAAGAAGGTAGCGTTTGTCGATACAAAAATTTTATTCTCACTTGGATCAAAGAAGTACCCACCTCTCATTTCCTTGGGGTAGCCTACAAATAGGCATACTATCGAACGAGGTTCCAACTTTTTGGGATTTTTCATTAGCACATAGGCTGGACATCCCTAAATTCTAAAGTGGCATAAACTACCTTTATGATCTCTCCATAACTCAAAGCATGTTTCATAACTCAAAAGGTATTTCAGAAACACTTTTTGAAGGAACGTTGTTCAAAATGTAAACAATAATCTGTACTACATATCTCCAAAATGAGTCAGGAAGTTGAATACAACTAATTATAGATCAAACCATGTACAAAAGGGTTCTATTTCACCTTTCCGATACACTATTCTGTTAAAGTGTACATGGGGCTAAGAGTTGGGATGTAATTTCGTGTTCTATCATATTCTAAAATCTTAAGTCCATGTACTCTCCACCACGATCAGATCGTAGTGTTTTTATCTTTTTACCTAACAAGTTTTCAACCCTAATATTATACTCCTTAAACTTTTCAAGTACTTCAGACTTGTGTCGCATTAATTATAGATACCCATATCTAAAATAATCATCTATGAAAGAGGCAAACTATTCATACCCTCCCCGTGCTCGTAATTCATCGGACTGTAGAGATTTGAATATATAAGCTCTAAAGTCTCTTTGGTTCTACAACCTTTTCCAGTAAAAGATCATTTTGTCATTTTGCCTTCAAGGCATGACTCACATACATATAAGAAGTTTTCTTGTAAACCATTTAGAAGTCCACTTTTAACGAATCTCTCAATCCTATTGAGACTAATGTGATCTAACATTAGATGCTAAAGGTAGGCATTTTCTTTAGGAGAAATTCTCGGTCTTTTATTAGTTGTTTCCGTGTTGAACATTTAAGCATTTAGCACGATTTTTGTAACTAACAACCTTAGTATATACAAGTTACTTTCCATTGAATCAAAGTCTAACTCTATTCCATTCTTAAAAATAAACACGTTATTTTCAGAGAAGGATAGAGAATACTTTTGTTCAATTAGACACGAAACAAAAATTAAGTTCCTCTTGATATTAGGAACTACATATACGTCATCCAATAACATATATTGTTTCTTGTCCAAAAATAATTTAAGCCTGCCTATAACAACAATTGAAATGGCCTCACCAGTATCGATTCTAAGAGTCATCTCTTCAGTGACCAATTGTCTCCAGGAACTAAATTCTTGATATGAAGAACATACGAGATTAATAGCTTCTGAATCAACTATCCAAGCGAAATCATCATTCTCCGCTAAGCATGTATCCAGGACAAATAAATCAGATTTATTTTCTTTGAAGTTCTTCCTTTTCTAGAGAGTTGTGGGATTAGCTTTACAACCCATATATAAACTCCAAGTTTCATCTCAGAGGACAATCCTTGTTGATTAACTTCACTACATTCGGCAACATTTGCTTTCTTTATTTATCCCTTGACATTTAATATGGACTGGTTCATCGAGGGAGTTGACATTACTGATTTCATCATCATCAACCCCATTTTGCTTGAATTATGAGACTTTCACTCAAATAATTCTTACATTGATTGCATGATCTGATGTGCAGTGACCATGCTCTCAAATCGTTTAGCTAATGCATCAGATATGCTTGCCAAATGTGAACCCTGGCCTTAGAATTAGCCTTTGTCCACATTTCGTATGCATCACGAACATTTCGTGTTACATCAGAGATTGGAACTCGAGGACAATCCTCAATCATGACAAATTTGAGTTCAAGGAGGGACCATTCGTCCAAGAAGGGACCATGCGGCCAACTATGGTATACAATGAAGGAGTGTGTGTTGGCCTAAGAGATACTCGAGGCCTAAAAGGCTAGGAAGGGAGCTAACTAAGTGTGAGTGGCTTCTAACTCTTAAAGTATTTCAAAGTTTATGCTTTTACTAGTTTTCAAGTTTTAGCATGTTGGAAAATGGCTAAGTATAGTATGTTTTGATAAATGAGCTCATATCATGCCTTTGATGAGTTAGAACTCAAACATGTTCAATTTTCCTAAAAGCTAAATTGAACACATAAAGAGTCCTACGGAAACTAAATGTTAAACTTATGTTTTACCTAAAGCATCAAGATTTTAAAAGGAAGCTAAAACATGAATTTTTTTAAGAAAGCTAGATAATGTTCACTCAAACGCATGGCTTAGTGTCAAACACCATGCATGCCAATGCAAGATTTGAGGTTATATGAGTTGATGTTTCCAAGGTAAACTAAACTATGAGTAGATTTCATAAACTAAGTATTCATATATCTTCAAAGTATGCTTATATACAAATGTTTTACTAAAGAGTTCCTTAAAAAGATTCTTATGTTTAGTTATGAATGACTTACTCCAGTTTACTTACGGATTTTTATACATGATTTCATTTGAAAGATGTTAGCTCAATGTTTTAGAGAATGGTATTTTCAGTATATGATATTCGATGCATGCATTTCTATTGATTATATATTTTATTGATGATATATCCTTCAGAATGATATGTTAATGAGGAATGCTTTTTTCAAATTTGTTATGAGAAATATGTTTTTAGTACCCTAGCTATGAAACCCAATACTAAGGTTGTGAAGATATCAGGGTCCCCATTACCGAAGGAGATGGAGGCATATAGGGTTGATTCCACTCTAATGCTGAAGGAGGCAGAGGTAAACAAGGGAAATCTTTGCGTGCACGTAAGATTATTATTAACACTGTTGGTGATGTACTAGTCCACCTCAACTAAGGTTTCGACATTGGGAATGTGAAAAAAAGGGGTTCCACCCAACTAACGTTTAAAAGGGTACAAAGATTTTATATGATTGTTTCATGAGATGTTTTCAGGTTTTTCAGAGTTATTATTATTATATGTTGATATTTTATATTGAATGAGCTTAGCGAAAAACATGTTTTAACCCTAAAATTATGAGGATGTTTTTAGTTGATATTTGCTTTATGAATCTTCCAGTTTAGCATATGATGTGCTAAGTCTGGAAGTCTATGATTTTAATGGACTCTGGTTTTCATAAGTTATTCGAGAGTACGATATTTATATTTTCCATATGTGCACAAAGGATTTTTCCAAACTAAAGCTAGAAGAGCATGCTAATGATTTAGAAAGTTGCTTGCAAAATGAATTTTTATAGTAAAAGCTTATGTTCTTAAATGTGTCACTCACTAGGCTCCCCAGCTCATGTTTTTCCTATACTTTTGCACCCCCCCCCCCCCCCCCCCCAAGGTAGTAGAAGAGTTCCAGGATTCCAGGTTTGCGGGTTGCTTGTCAAGAATGTCCAGTCTGCCACCATCGTAAAGTGTTTGTTAGCTATATGTTACCTGAGTTGGTCTGTATTTAAATAACCTCTACAGAGGTAGAGTCAAGGCATTGGTCTGTAATAAGCCATATTCTGAAGGGTGATGTAGTAATTAAATAATTTGACTCTCTCTTTGTTTTTCTTGCAATGATTAAGGCACAAGATTGCGGAGATGTTTCAAGAAGAAGCAAATAATCTCACTCCATCACCGCAATCCACAAAACATAGATCGCTGCAAGGATGGATATGTCAATACATAATGCAGGCGACAACGCAAAATTTGGGGGTGTACTCTTCTTTATTTTTATTTCAAATTTTGCGCTATCACATTGCATTTTAGTCTTCAAAGTTTTATCACCGCATCCTCTTTAATCACCATAATCATTTGACATAGATAAATTTAGTAGTTTACCTCATTTTGTTCTTTGCCAAGTATGATTTCAATGATGAAAAATATGCTTCTATTTCTTTCGTATATACTAGAGTCAACTTAGTCTTAAGATAGTCACCTCATGAAATACTTCTAGAAGTTAGGGGTTTGCTAGCTTTCTTTCAAACTCTCTTTATAACGCATTCTAGAACATCGCATGACTTATTTTAATCTTTTGACAATGAGAACATTGCCGCATTTTAAATTTGAGGGTGAGGTATTTATTTTCGACCTTGCTATTTTCTATTAAAAAAAATCGAGAATAACAACTCCACTGTCAACGCAATAGGAAACCCATGTTGATAAGAGTTAAGTTGTGAAAGAACCATAGTTGGATGTCCGCATGACACACATGGGGGCAAGCCAAAACGAAAGTAAGTTACTAGGATCAACGCATAAATAAATGACCGCAACTCCACTGCCAAATAGGTATGAGGTTAGTCTAAGAAAGAGTGCATTGCTCGTAGTTGGATGTTCGCATGACATAAGTGGGTGCAAGCCAAAACGAAGGCAAGACACTCGGATCAGTGCAAGGTCAGAAAAAAATATCAATGAAGAAAATTTTTTGTGCAAGGATAAAATCATATGACACCCTGGTAGGAAAATTTTCTTTTTGAAATGAATTATGCGATGTTCTGGAATTTAGTAAAGTCCTTTTGAAAGTTAAACTTGCAGTCCCTAGGTCTTAGAAATATTTTAAGAAGAGACTTGAATAAGACTTAAGGAAAATCTGGTATATAGGATTTGAATGAGGTATACTTGATAAGTCTAGGAAAAGAATATTGCGGTTGACTTGCTAAAGGAATCTTTTGCTTATGCTTGAGGACAAGCATTGTTTAAATTTGGGGGTGTGATAACGGGCAGAAATGCATGTTATCATAATGCTAAATTCTTAAACAATGTTAGATTGCGTTGATGAAGTATGTTACTTAGCGTCCATTAAGTATCAATTTCATAATATTGCGGTCGCATGAGTTCAACGCATTAGAATAGTTGATTTTTGTATTTTTGTGCAGAATATGCGTTAACGCAATGCAAAGATCGCGATCATAGGAATTCAATGGTCGAGCGCAACTTCATCGCAAGACTTTGCGTTGATCGTGCTCGCAAACATTTGCCCGAGAAGGATCGCCGCAACTTGGTCAGCGTAACATGGTGGGCGTATCTGGGTGAAAGACCAATTAAGAGTGATGGGACAGAAAGCTGATGACAGTCGAATCCAAATTAAGTTGACAGTCGATGGTCACAAAGTACATTCAGCTTTATCGGTGATAATTATTCGGCGCATCAGTCAGGAATTAAAGCTGTCCCATCTGTACAACCAGGAGAGAGAAACCGTCTTTCACCATGGATGCTCTATAAATACCAAGGGCATTCTTCAGAGAAGGGGTTAACAATTTGATTAGTTCACACGTCTTTGTTCTTAGTTTTCTTTCATTTTAAGGTAGACGCGAGGGAGGAAGTTGTGTCGGTAGATCATTCTGGTAAGCTTGGGAGAGTTTCGGAAGCTTCAAAGACAGAGAGAAGGCCGACGCCTGCGGAAGCGGGAACATCTTTAGATCAGAATAGAGATTTCAGTGTAAAAAGCCTCGGTCAGGAAGGAATTGCTACCAGGCTCTCTACCTTTAACTTCCATTGTCATTTTGTACTCAACTCATTTATAAGAATGGAATTTCTTTCTTTATATATGTTCACTCTCTGTGATTCACGCATGGGTAGCTAACTCAGTTGAATGGGTTGAGAAGCATTTAGCTAGCACAACTAGGGAATCTTCATTCTTTGCGATTATCTTGTTTATGTATGCTTCATTTGTCCATTAGAGATACTCGGGAGGGTAGTCTAAGGATAGGATCTAGGCTTGGGAAGGTCAGGTTAGAATCTAGGCTCGGGAGAGTCAGATTAGGACGCATAATACAAGAGATAGACACTTAAGAATAAGCACTATTTGTTATCAACGCATCGCATGCATCCTAGAGATAGGATATGATTGTATGCGGTCACCTTGCTTTCATGCATTTTGCATCATCGCATAGGACAAGATTAGAGACTTAGGGATGAGCTCTATGGACATTTTGCATTAAACACATGCGTCCTAGATTTAGGAGCATCGCATTTATATTGGAAAATACTTGCTGTGCATGGTAGTAACATGATCGCATAGTCTGACGCATTCCCGAGTAATGCTAGCTAAAGATCTTCTCAACCCGTTCATCGTATACTCATTGCATCTATCAACGCAACTGTCTTTTCTCAAATCCGCCGCCTTTATTTATTTCTTTTTCATTAATGCAAACAACAAACCAACACTTATTTATTTACTTGGTTACCGCAAAGTTGTCATAAAAATTACCAACGCATACTGTTTTCACAAGTCCTTTTGTTCGACCCTAGACTTACCAGGAAATTCAGATGAATTTACACTTGGATTCTGCGGGGGAAACTTGAGTGCACAACGCAATTCCATCAACGCATAACATCCATATTTCCATTTCATAAATACAAGTATCATTCAACACCTTGATTGATTGAATATATATGTACTCTTAATAGAGATCTAAATATCTTGAAATCAAGTATAAGGAAAAAAAAAAAAAAAAAAGGATGATGAAACTTTTGTGGTTAAGGGGAAATCTGAATCTAAAGGAAAATCACAAGTGAAAAACACTAAACATAGATCTAATCTAAAGGTAAAGAGAAGAGAAAATGTTATTATTGCCATAAAAATGGTATTTGATGAAAAATTGCTTCAAATTAAGAACACTAAAAAGGTTTATGAGAAAAATGAAGAACAAACTATTGCAAATGTGCATGAGAGGTATGATTCAGTAGAAGTGTTAACTGTGTTTGAGAATGTTGTTAGTGATGAGTGGAGATTTGATTCTGGATGTCCCTATCATATGATACCTAATAGCCATTACTTTTAAGATTTTGAGAAACTTGAAGATGGGAAGAATTTGATGGGTAAAAATCAACATTGTCTTGTAAAGGGTATATGTCAACCCCGTACTCTATTTTCCTACAAAAGTAAGTAACAAGCATGTTAAGTAAAATTGAGAAAGAAGATAAAGAAAGTAGGAAGATGTAGGAAGAAAATTTTAAGTATTAGAAATACTTAGATGTGTGAGTTTAGATAATATAACAAGTGGAAATTTGGCTAAGTATGGAAGCATAGTGTAGACATGCGTTGATGGAGAAGAGTGAACGCATGAGGTTGCGTGAGTAGCAATCAAAGCTTGTAGAGACTAAGTGTTGAAGGCAAGGGTAAGCTAGGCGTTGGTTCCAAGGGTGAACGCATGAGTGAAGCTATGATGCGTTGGTAAGCAGCCGAAGGCATACGGTGCAAGGGCATGCGGTGAGGGAGGCATGCGACGATGGACGTGATGGATGCAGCCTATGCGTTGGTGTTATGCTACAAAGTGAGGAAGGCTTAACACATGGTTGATATGATAAGAGCTATGCGTGGGCTAGGACATGCGTTGGCTTAGAAGTGTGTGACCAAAGGAAGGACGCAAAAGCCTCTAGATGAGCTATGCGTTAACTAGATTGGGCAATGCGTTGAGAATGAGGTATGCGGCCATGTGGTTGCAAGCGTTGGCCTGGGAGCTGACCCTTGCGTTAATAGCCAAGAAGGAAAGATTATCTTGGATATTGATCAGCTAAGTCAACTATTATACTCAGGTTTGACATTATCTTCTAAGCATGAGGTGGCAACCTGATGTTAAAAGGAAAGCATGCAGCTATTAGTTTAAAAGAAGAAACTTGACTTCAAGCAGAAGGTTAGAGAAATTCACTCAGGCAAATGAAGTAATTTCAGAGCCATTCAAACCCTAAGTATGTCTAGTTGTTAAAGTTTATATGCCGATGGGAGATTCTAGTAGAATCGAGCTGGAGTATGAAGAATCCGGCTGGAGGTCGAATTCTCGGGTAAGTTGAGCTAGTCTTGATAATTTAAGGATTTCGGCACAACCACAAAGAATTCTGAGCTAAAATTTTAAGTTAAGCTTGCTAAGATAATTTAGAGAATTTTTGTAGAAGGAAATTCCTTGAGAAAAGGCCTGGAAAATTAGTTATTAAAATTGTAAGTTAAATTCAGAATCTTGATCAAGCAGGCAACTGCTTGGGTTGAGCAAGCAAGCAGCTTTAAGGGCTTGACAAGGATGATGAGCACATGCGTTGGAGGTTGAATGGGCGCAAGGATCGCTGAGAAGCATCAGACCATGCAACGCATATTGAAGCCATAAGCACAAGGTTGCGTTGGAAGATGGGTGCAATCGAATGAACGCATGGGGCATGAGTCGATGTGCCACTAGATGGGTGCATAAGCCGAGTGTTAGACGCAATTGGATGAACGCATAGGGCATGCATCAATGTGCCACCAGACGGGTGCATAATCCAAACGATGGGCGCAAAGATTGCTATACGTTGGGCCATGGGATGGGCAGTAGGCACGAGCTGGAGGCTTGGACGCATAGAAGGCTTAAACGTCTAATGCAATGTATGGACGCAAGGCATGGACGCATGGTAATGTAGTTTCTGCCTAGTCAAGTTAAGGCCTAAGAATTTGGCTAAGTGTTCAACAAACAGTAAGCATATACATGAAGGAGATTGCCAAAGACTATGAGTGACTCTAAATGCTTTAAATGTTTTAAGTAAATTGCTTAAGCTTATGAATGTTTAGCAATGCATGTTTACTGAAAGCTATTTATGACAATTATTCTCGAATAGCTATGTAACAACGCATCTCACATGAATGTTATATTTATGCTATGCTTTACAATGACCATGAGGATGCGTTAGTAAGGAATGTGTTCGGGCAACTAAGTTATTAAGAGATAAGAATATGCAAGTATAAATAGCTCAGTACTGAGGCATATGAAGAAGGTACTGAAGCTTGGACTAAAAAGTGAATAGCTCAATACTGAAGTACATGGAGAAGGTACTGAAGCTTTGTGTTAGAATTTGAAAAGCTCAATACTAAAGGACATGGAGAAGGTATTTGAGCAGCTCGATACTAAAGTACACGGAGAAGGTATCTGACCAATAGTACCTAAGGTACGACGGTACTTAAAACTAGAATTATACAAATAAATGAAAAGTTATTATTGGTAGTGTCGAGATCACTCCACTTTAGCTATGAATTGATGTTAAGGTATTGAGTAAAGATTCTCTCTCAACTAAGAATGCAAATTATGATTGTAGGAAGTGAACAAAAAGGGTTCCTATGTGATGTCAATGATGTAAAGAATGATAAGGAGTGAGCAAAAGGCCCACTCTAGACAAATAGACCAAGGATAGTATAGAAAAGTAAGAAAATGCTATGTGATGTCAATGATGTCATGAATAATAGTTGCCAAGTTTATATTTCAGTAAAAGCTTTCAGTTTAAATATGAAATTAATGTATAAATGTTATGTTTAAATGTTAGACACTCACTGGGCATCTAGCTCATGTTTTCAAATATTTTCCTTTCAGGTAGCGGTCAGTTCCCAGAAGAGTTCGTTGTTGCTGCTCTGCCACTTAAAGAGTCAGGTTGAAGGAAGCTTAATTGAAAACCTGTATTTAGTTAGTACACATGTATCTGTCTAGTGACTAGTATTCTAGTTGGGGCTCACTAAATTGTAAGAGTCATGTATGAACAATGCTGCAAAACCCTATAATGTAAAGGTGTTAAGTTCTGAATTAATTGTACAGTGTATTGATGGTATATACTTTTTAAGGGTTTGAAACTATTTAACAAGTTAATTAGGCAGTAAGTGCCAGTAAAAGGGTTGGTAACTACTGCAGTCTCCACTCCATCCGGATTAGAAGAGTAATCTAGGGTGGGGTGTGACAGTATAATATCTATTAAATGTTGTTTTAGAACTAGTTGATAAAGAAATTTTCCTTTGGCATAAAAGATTAGGTCATGTCTCTCAAAGAGGCTTAAGTGAATTACACAAATAAGGATTGTTTAGTAAATTGAAGTTTTTAGAATTACCTTTTTGTGATCTTTGTACTCTTGAAAATTCTATTAGGGTGAAATTTTCAAAAAGCACGAATTTATCCAAAGGGATATTAGATTATATCCATTTGGACTTGTGGGAACTAGCAATGAAGGAGGAAAATACTTAATGAATCTTGTGGATGATTTCTCAAGTAAGTTGTGGGTCTTTACTTTGTATAACAAGACTGATGCATTTAAAACTTTTAGATATTGGAAAATCCTAGTTGAAAACCAAACTAGGAGAAAAATTAAGGCTTTAAGAACAGATAATGGTCAGGAATATGTGAATGTCCGTTTTATAGCTCTATGTTAAGAATCTAGCATTACGCATCATCAAACAGTTTCTTATGCACCACAATAAAATGGCCTTGTAGAACGTTTCAATATGACTCTACTTGAGAGGGTGAAATGTATACTAGTAAACGCAAAGCTTCCAAAGATGTTTTAGGGTGAAGTTGTTTCGACGACAATATATCTCATAAATAAGAGTCCTTCTATTTCCTTTAATATGAAAACTCCTCAAGAATTTTGGTCAAAAAAGCCTCCAAATCTTAGTCATTTGAAGGTATTTAATTGTGCTACATATGCGCATATCAGACAAGACATAATTTAGAGTCACATGCAAGAAAATGTATCTTTCTTGGTTATTTGTTTGATATAAAGGGTTATAGATTATGGCTTTTACAACTAAGTGAGAGATGGTGTATTATCAATAAAGATGTAAAATTTAATGAATTGGACATGCCTTAGAAGCTATTAAGTGGTGTGAGTTTTAAGAAATATGTTAATAATATGTCTTTAAACTCGTTTGAGATGGAGTTAAAACACACATACTACTAAATCTTAAAGAGAACAATCTGTTTCTAATCATGAAGCTATAAAGGTTGATGATCAGTTGACTGGTGAACTATTTGAAGAACAACATGAGTCTGTAGGTATTGAAAATGATGAATCAGAATCTAGTTTGACTGACTACAAGTTAGCTAGAAATAGATAGAGAACTGTTGTTAGACCACTAATAAGATATGATGAAGCAAGTTGTGTAATAGAACAAGAGAAAGAATCAACTCATGCCTTAAATTTTGATGAAATGTTGTTAAATCACGAACCTTCAAATTAGACATTATGGTTAAGAGGTTTCATCTTGATGTTGCAAAGTTAGCAACTGTTCGGATAGCCTCTCATTTCAAATTATGAAAGCTTTAGTCTCTGAAGACAAACACACTACTTGTAGTCATGTCAAAGGTACCTTACTCTAATGCAGTAGGATGTTTTATGTATGGAGTGACACATATTTGTCCAGATTTGTCCTATGCAATGAATGTTATTAGCTGTTTTATGAGTTGTTCAGGTAAAAAGCATTAGGAAGTTTTAAAATGTGTAATCGGGTATGTAAAAGCTACTAAGAACTATAGTTTAATTTACACAACTATTGATTTCGATGTTCAGTGTTTAGAAGGTTTTGTTGATGTTGATTTTTCTTCAGATTTAGAAAAGAGAAAATCTACAATTGGTTTTGTATTTAAAGTGTCTGGAAATACAATTAGTTAGAGATCTTCACTCCAATTTGTGGTGGCTTTTATCTATCGTAGTGTCATAGTGTATTACATTTTGTGGGTCTATTAAAGAAGTAATTTGGTTGAAATGGTTGATTTTTGACGTGTTAGGAGATATAACAAATCCTCTACCATTAACGTGTTCTTACACTTTCAAAAATTTCTTTATACCATGATTGAACCAAATATGGATCTTAAGTTTCATTTCTTGAGAGATGAAGTGAATAAGAAGATAGTGAAGCTTGAGAAGATTGCATTTGAAATTAATATTGCTTATACATTTACAAAGTCTTTGTCAGATGTGAAATATAAATTTTTCTGTCACCTACTTAAGATAGGTATTGGCTAATGTTGCTTGTTTGTGATTTAAGTGTAGGATGAGTTCAAGTTTGTGTTTTACTTCCTTATTTAAGAATATACTTGATTCAAGAGGGTGATTTGTTGACTTGATTGTTGACTCAAGGCAATATATTAAGCTTTTCTTTTATTTAACACTAGGTTAAACTTATTATATTTAATGGGATTTCTACATAAAAGGCCTAAAGAATAAGTACATATCTTACGTTAATGTCTTAAACATTTAATTTTTTACAAAAATACCTCTTGGTTTCTCTATTTTCACTAATATCAGTGACTATTTACAATTTAGCCATCATTTATGTCATATATATATATATATTCTCTCTTTTCCATGCATACTCTCTCCCTCCGATGCATATTTTCTCTCCCTTATACATATATTCTCTCTCCCTAATAATATATTCCATATATTCTTCCCCCATAATTCACACCCATTTTTTCCTCTTCCCTCTCTTTTTTCCTTCCCCATCCCTCACTTTTCTCCTTCTAGCGGTATGAGTTGCAGGTGGTAGATGATGGCATGGGACGAATTGATAACTCAACACGAGATGATGCGAATGACTTGGGACAATCAATGGTGTGGACGGCGTGGGATGAATCAACGGTGGCGGGTTAAGCAGATTCAATCGATGGCACGATGAGGCGAGCAAATTCGTTCAACGAAGACGGGGAGAGAGATTCGTGGCGGCCATAGATGAAGAAGAAGAGATGAAGATGGAGGGTTATGTATAATAAACCCCATATGAAGATGGACTTTATTTTTTTTTTCTATTTTCTATATATATTGTGATATATATGTACTTTCTTTTTAGCTTTTGTAGGAAATTTGACATATACTGTGATATATATATTCGTTTATTTGATATAAACGAGTATTTTTTTTTATTTAGACTTGTTGTATTATGATATATATATTGTGGTGTAAATGAAATTTATGAAGATTTATATATTATGGTATATTTCATATATGGATTTATAATGTGATTTATATCAAGCATTGAGTCAATCTCTAATTTATAAATTGTAGTATATTTCATATATTGGTTAGAATATTTTCAAATACCTAACAAAATGTTCCTAACAAAATGTTCTAAGGTGTATTTAAAATAATTACAAATCCATCAAAATGTTCTAAAGTATATTTAAAATAACCATTAATCCGTTAAAAAAAATCAATAAATTGATATATGAAAACCAACGTAAATAGAATATAAAATTTCATTAAATGTATTTTTTTCAAATTGAAAAATAGAAAAAATAAAATAAAATAAATGCATTTTCTCTCTCAATTGATAAATGAGAAAAACTATATTAAATGATTTTTTCTCTTTATAATAAATTTATTTTCTCTCTCTAATAGGAATATATATATATATATATATATATATATATATATATAGGGGAAGTTGCATGAATATTTATTTTACAATAAATATTAGAGTTTATGTAGTAAGATAAAAGTATTTACAAATATAGATTTTTTATATTAAAGATTTATCCCAGAAAAAGGAAAAGACTAAAATAGACATGGGCCCATATAAAATCGTTTGGCCACAATGTAAAGGACTATTTTATTAATTATAAATTTCATTTCGACCCTTCATCTTCTTCCAAAAAATGCGAAAAACACTTCCAACCCTTTGAGCTCCGACAGTGTTGTCTCCTTTCGATTTCAATCTTTTGATTTCGACAGTGTCGTCTTCTTCCGCTCTGACAGTGTCGTCTTCTTCCACATCGATTTTGCTCCAAACTTCAAAAGGTACGTTGTTCTTCTTCGTTTCTTCATTTCTTCTTTTTCCTTTGTTCATCTCTTCATCACTAATAGCAAGAATTCGAAAACATAGGGCTTCGTTCTTCTTCCATTGACAGTTTATATAAGAAGATAAATAGTTATTTCAAATTAGGGCTACATACATTCTCCAGCTTTTTTAGGTGTTCCATTTTATTATGCATTTTGGTCATAGTGTAGTCATCACGGTGTAGTCATCACAGCGTAGTCATCATAGACTAATAGTCATCAAAATGTTAATTATGTGAAGATTATTTGTAATGTTGATTGTAATTTGCTAGTTTTTCGAGGAATATGTAGATAGTTTATTGTTGACTGTGTTTGATTGCTAATTATGTAAAGATTAGTACTGTGTTTCGTTGTGATTTGCTGATGTTTCAGTGAATATTATGCTAATTTAGTTATTTATTGTTGTTTAACTGAAGTTATCACTGATGCTTTAGGGAATATGTTGACAATTCATTGATAGTTTGTTGATGGATTTGTCTATCAACAAACTATCACTGATGGATGCTATCATTGATGCTAATTTAGTTCCATGTACTGTGATTTGATGATTGTTTATTCATAGGAAAAGTATCTATCACTATTATTGCTATCAATGATATGAATGTAATGGTTCCACATGTTTGTTTTTAGGATAGAAGTTATCACTGATGCTTTAGGCAATATGTTGACAGTTCATTGATAGTTTGTTGATGGATTTGTCTATCAACAAACTATCACTGATGGATGCTATTCATTGATGCTAATTTAGTTCCCTGTACTGTGATTTGATGATTGTTTATTCATAGGAAAAGTATCTATCACTATTATTGCTATCAATGATATGAATGTAATGGTTCCACATGTTTGTTTTTAGGATAGAAGTTATCACTGATGCTTTAGGCAATATGTTGACAGTTCATTGATAGTTTGTTGATGGATTTGTCTATCAACAAACTATCACTGATGGATGCTATCATTGATGCTAATTTAGTTCCCTATACTGTGATTTGATGATTGTTTATTCATAGGAAAAGTATCTATCACTATTATTGCTATCAATGATATGAATGTAATGGTTCCACATATTTGTTTTTAGGATAAATGGAGAGAGAAAATAGAAAAACATTGGAAGGATCAACATCTAGGAAAAAACACAAGAAGATCAAAGTTACAATGTAATGATATTTTATAAATTTATATAGATTTGTAGTTGCTTTTTTCTTACATTTATGTTATTGTTATATATACAGGAAAATGTATTAATTGTTCATAAAAGTGAATGGACAAATCCATTAAAAGTCAGCTCCTTCATAAGTTTAGATGTCCTGTCTAACATAGAAAAATTAGATGAGCCATCACTCCAACTATTTAGAGAAGGTCCTTTTGGGTACTTCTTATATATGAAAATGAAAAGGATGCCCAACCAACTCATATCACACCTTATTAGAAGGCAATGCATAACTACCAATCAAAATATATTGGCCTTTAATTTAGAAGGACATATTTCAGAATTTGGCCTCAAGGATTTTTGTTTAGTAACAGGTTTAAATTGTGATGATTACCCTATAGATGGTATCTATAGTGAACAGGAATCAATGGATAACACAATTAGGAACTTCTTTTTCAAGACAAATAAAAAAATTATAAGAAGAGAGCTCCAACCTACTTTTAATTTGTTAGGTTCTGATGCCAACATACCCATTGATATAAAGGTCAAACTTGTACACTTGTATTTTCTAGAAAGCTTTCTAATTCCTACACAAGGACATAAAAAAGTAAGTTGGAAGCATCTAAAAAAGTTGGATGACGAAGAAAAGTATAGATCTTATAAATGGGACAGGGTTTCCTTTGAACTAACTATAGAGTTTTTTAAGAAGGTTGTCATCAATAAGCCATCTTCCATTTTCCTCCAAGGATTTCCACTAGCTTTGGTATATTGGGCTTTTGAAATTATACCAAGATTATCCAACCCCACTATTGGATTTGTACGAAGAATAAAAACCAATGGACCTAGACTTACTCAATGGGAGTCTCAAGAACCTAATGATTTCCAACACATCAACAACAATATTTTCAAAGCCACTGGTGTAAGTCTTTTATCACTATTATTTCCTTTATTTATATATATTATTAGCATGCTATCAAATGATAGAAACTATAACTGATGTTTCAGCTTTTATGACATAGAAGATACCACTATCAGTCATTTGGAACTATTGTGATCTCTTCTATCATTGATAACATGTTATTGTAGATAGAAGCAATCAGTGATAGCTTGAAATCAGTGATTGTTTCTATAAATTAGCTGTATCACTAACATCTTTATTAAACTTTCAATTTACTGTTGCTTCATTTGTTCCAACTGAAAAAGAATTGTATTCCAACTATTATGCCTATTTTGCGGAGGTGGAAACTAGGGAGATGGATTTTGAAAAAGAAAAAAAAGGAAAAAAAATGTCAACTGGGAGAAGAATTGCATCATTACAAGAGGCAATTGAAGAATTAAAAAGAGGACAAGAAGATATTAAGAAGGACATCAATGAAAAGAACAAGGAGATTCTTGATATATTGGACCACATAAAAGAAGCTATCAGTGATAAACTTCCACAAAAAGAAGAAGGTGGTGAAAAGCAATCTCAAGAATCTCTTGAGAAGAACAAAGCGCCATCATCTAGTTTGGAGCTTTTAGATGCAAGTTTGGAAGTTCTAGAGGTAAAACTTGTGATTTTCTTTTTCTGTAAAGAAGTACAATAACAAAAATGATATATGCATGCAGGTTGAAGTTGACACTGCTAAGGACAAGGAGGCTCAAGATGATCAAGAGAATGACCAACAAGAACAATTGCATGATGATCCTGAAGATGAAGAGGAAGATCAAGATGAAAAGGATAAATCTAGATAAATAAGATATGACGAAAAAGAATGTAAATATTGATTGATTGATGATCTTAATTATAACATTAGCATGCTATCAGTGATATCTGAAATCATTGATAACCAACTATCAATGATAGTATAAATAATAGGAAGCTTTATTTACTTGACTGATACTGATAGCATGTTGATGTCATGTTATATTTGATTCCATGATTTCAAGTGATTGAAAAGACTCTTAAAAAGAGTCCAAAAAAATATCGACCAAAGGTTGTCATCGAAAATATAGAGGACAACAAGAGACCAAAAAGACAAGCAAAACCAACCAAGAAAATTTTGGAGAACGCAAAGAAATAAAAGAAGACAAAAAGAAGGTCTCTCCAAATGTGTCTACCAAGGCGTCTCCAAGCAAAGCTACAAGGCAGTCTCCAAGGTGGAATGACGATGCTCCAACCTTTGATCTCAAAATATCACAACTTTGATTGACAATAGATAGACTTATTTATTGACAATATATAGTGATTGTTATGATTTTGGAAATTACATTGTTATTTTACAAGATCAATGATAGTTATATTGAATCAATATGAATCCTTCATAAATGTGATTGATATAGTTGCAACTTTCAATTTATTTTAGAGGTTGTTACTAGCCCCTCCTGCCAGCACCCACCACCCAAGACTTTTAATCTAAATACCAATCTGTTAAAATACTAGTAATATATACAAACAGCAAACCTCCCTTAAGGTTCTACAAAGATTATATAAATACATGCATGTAACCAAGACATTATATTTACTGAAGAATAACAGATCCCTACAAGCGACACTAGCAAGATCCTCTAAAGCGACACTGGCGAGATCCTCTAAAGCGACACTGGCGAGATCCTCTAACGACACCAGCGATACCCTCTAGAGCGATACCAGCGATACCCTCTAGAGCGACACCAGCGATACCCTCTAGAGCGATACCAAGTTTTTCCTGTGAAATTCTTAGCGATACTCACCTCAATTCCTAGCGAGATTTCCCTCGAGAGCGATATCCTCCTTACAAAATCCTCTAAACACAAGCTACACAGCTTCTATCATTGATAGTATGGTATCAATAATGCTATACGATCGTGTAACATTTGGTTGGCGATTCTATCAGTGATAGAATCTATCATTGATGGATCTTCTACAAAAATGCTTATCTACTGTCAGTGATAGAATCTATCACTTCATTGTATTAATTGTTGACAGAAGCTATTACAGATAGCTTGATATCATTTCTTTCAATTGTTGTGGCTAAAGAAAAACGAAAGCTTCATAAATAAAAGAATCATATTGACTAAAGAATGGATATATCAACAACAAAGTCTATTCCATTAACAAAATATTAGTAACAAGGTCTTTAATATATATATGACAAACATCAATAACAAATTGTCTCACTATCTAATGGTTAAATTGATGACAACAAGCAACAACTACAATCTAATTGACAAATTGGTGAAAAACATCGGCTGTCTCACTATCATTGATAAATTGATGACAAACATCAATTACAAAACAAGCTTCTTCATTACAAACATCAATTACAAATCAATCTTCTTCATTAAACAACTGGTGGAAATTTGCATGTCCTACAATTATGGCCACGAAGATGACATCGACTGCACTTCGAGCTCCTTTTCTTTTCACCAATTGATAATATTCTTTATTTACATGGTCATCCAGTCGGAAGTTTAACTATTGGAGGTAATACATTCACACCAACATCGACAGATCTCCAATCAGAATGATTTCCAATAGGATAAACTGATTCTTTATAGGTTGATAACAATGTACTGCAAAAATAGTAGTCTGACACAAAAGTATATATATCTAAATTTAGCCCACGAATAACAGCACAAGCATGAGCACATGGAATCTCCACAAAATCCCAAACACGACAACTACATGGATAATGCTGATTGACCTTTTTCATAAAACCAATTTTGAAGTATTTCTCTAATATAATCAAGTAATGATGCAACGGGGAACTCCCTAGGCTCTTTCAAAATATTATTCAAGCACTTTGAAATAGTAGTTGTCATCATATTATACCTTCTTCTCCTAGAATGTGCACGTGCCCACTTCTCAAAGCCAACTTTACTTAGATATTCCCAAATTGTAGGATATATTGATTCCATCCATTTCATATAAAACTCGAACTTATCAATTGTATAAGCTTTTGCACAACGATAATATATGTCATCAATTAAAGAATCCTTATAAATCAACTTCATATTTTGCAAAAGGTGTCATAGACAAACACAATACTCAACATTTGAAAAAACATTCATAACACCTTGCAGAATGCTAAAATGCTGATCAGAAATAATGACTAATCCTTCTCGTTCACCAAAACTTTTCTTTAAATTCTCAAAAAACCATCTCCAGGATGCATCATTTTCAGAGTCAACAATACTAAAAGCAAGAGGAAAAATCTGATTGTTACCGTCAATTGTTGAAGCCGTCAAAAGAGTCCCGACATATTTACATTTTAAGAATGTCCCATCAACTGATATATTAGGTCTACAATGCTTCCAACCCTTAATTGATGCTCCAATAGCCATATAACAATACTTAAAATGCCCATTTATATTAGTTTCATAGGTAGTAAATGTACCTAAAAGAAGAAAATAAACAGTTAAGCCAGATTACAAAAGGTATATAATTGATTGATGCCTACCACCAATAGCTTCTATCATTGATTGCAGTCCATCACCAATAGCTTCCATTATTTTCATGTTATCAGTGATAGACTCCAATCTGTGATAGAAGCTATCATTGATAGATCATATAATAAGTCATAAACAAGAAACCTGGATTCTTTTCTTCTAACTTCATCAAAAACTTTGGAATCAAAGCATATGATTCACGTGCATCGCCTTTCAAAGACTTCATTATTTACTCTTTTGCCCTCCATGCTTTATAATAGCTAATAGTTACTCCAAATTCCTTACGGACTTTATTCACAATATCACTAGAAGTAGGTATGAGAAGAACTAAATCTAAAATCATTTCTTAAACATTTAGCTATTAAGGACGAAGAAGCTTGCCTATGACAAGTTTGAATACTTTTTATAGAACAATCATGAATATCAATAAACTTTCTAAGCATCCACAAAACACTCTGCTTGTAACGGGGTGCCCTCACATACCACTGACAACCATCTTGAACACATCGAAACACAATTGCTCTTGAATTTGACGTTATAGTCTTAAATTCAAAATTCTTCTTAACCGCTATCAAGTAAAAACAATTTGATAAAATCTCTTTGCTAGCAGACACATCTTTTTCTTTCAAATCACGAGCAATATATATCCATAATCACTTGAAAATCAACATCATCAATCACAGGTTTAGAAGAAGGAACAGTAGACAAATAATTCTCAGCTTCACTAGAAACAACATTAGAAGACACTTCCAAACGTGAACTACTGCATGAGCAACCAAAGGATGTTGTGTATTGTGTTCCTTAACTAAAGCCAAAAACCAAGCTATATCCTTATCTTCACAAATTTGAACTACATTTTGAACCTTATTCATAACAAAATCTAATAGAACGGAAAGTTCTATAGAAGAAGTAGACACATCCAAACAAATCTCCTTAACTATTAAACCCATAAAATCTTCAAAAACCATTATATCATCTACTAAAACTCCAGTAGATTTGTAATTCACATAACAGTGTTTTCATTCCATATTCCACTATGAAAAACAACTATTGGAATAACCATGTTTTAAAATTCCTGCAAAAGTAAAACAAAAACTATTGAATAACAATATCAATAGGTTCTAATAGCTATCAAAAGCAAATATAAATCTATCAATATCATTGATACCAATCTAAAACTAGGCATGTCTTTCAATGGATATCAATAAAAATTAATGAACAAATAAAAAATGATAGCAATCACACATTCTATCAGTGATAGACATTATCAATGATAGCCACTGATATCTTCCAATACACTGATAGACATTATCAATGACAAACACAAAGTCAATGTAGCTGTAATGTCAAACCTAAAAATATCAAACATCAAAATACACTGATATGTTTATAGAAAGAATATACAGTATCAAATGAAACAGTGAAGAATGCAAGCCCTAACTTAATTAATCAATCAAAACTCAAAATATCAACGCAATGAACAAAGCAAAATTTCATGAAAGCACACAAACTCTGCTCACAATCTATTATGTTCACAGTGAGCTGAAGAAATCATTAGGTTCTTGAGAAAAAGAGAAAGAAAAGACTAAATGACCAGAAACTATTTAGGAAAAATTGAAAAACTGAATCGAAAAAACAAGAACAAACGTTAAAAGAAAAAAAAATTCCCAATCAAAGATGAAATCGAAAAAAGAAAAACGAACTCACGAATCGGAATTGATCGAAGTATCATGGAGCTTCACGAATTAGAATTGATCGAAATATCACGGAGCTTCACGAATGGGATTTCATGGAGACTGATTCATTGATATTTCACCATGAAAGAAAAGGAAAGAACGGCAAAAAGGAAAGTAAAAAGTGTCACGGAGCTTCATTGATTTGATTTCATGGAGACCATAGATATAATCACTGTGAAAGAAGAAGAAGGTCATGAACGGCAATATTCAAAGGAGGTGACGAATGTGAAAAAGGAAAGTTAATAAAGGGAAAGAGAGGGTAAATTTGGAATTTTGAAAAAAAGGAAAGGTTGACCGATCAATGTTTGCTATAATAGCAAATATTAAAAATGTGGTATATATAATCACATTTTTTTCCCTTTTGTATTATTGAATACAAATTTTCATATATATATATAAGATAAAACTGTCGAAAAATAACATTAATAGGTCTTTTTAAAAAAATCTAATTTAAAGACATTTGTGAAAATATATGGTGAAACATAAACTTGTTGTTAAGTAAAAATTCCATATTTAATTTGTATGATAGAAGTTAGAGCGTTTGGGCTTTTATTATCTGCCCATTTAGTTTTACTCCTTTGTTAGTTGACAAAATGTGTAGTGCCCTGTTGCTCTCTTTCAGTTTTAGTGTGCATCACACTACTGTTTCAACTTCTGGAACGTGGAGGAAATTGTCTGGGTTTTGTTTCAGTTTTTGGATATTTTCTTCAAAAGGATATTTTCTGAGTTTTGTGAGATTGATTGAGCATTGAAGTTTTTCTATCTTTTGAGATTGTATTTTGTTCTTTGAAGATCGAAACTAACAGAAGATTGTTCATCTTGCAGAATGAAGGTAGACTTCATTGGCTTTGGATTACTGTTTTGTTTTATCAATTAACAGTGGGTTAGGTGAGTTATCACAATGCACATGTACAAGAGTTGTCCCATGCTCTCTAGACTAGTCCACTTCAAAATTATGTCGCCTCTCGATCTCCACACAAAATCACTCTTATTTCTTCGTTTGATTTCGTTTCTTCATTTCATTAGCTCAGGCTTGTCCACTTAAAAAGTGTTTTGTCCAAAAAGTTCATGACCGACTATACTTTTTAAGACTTCACAAATCTCTCACTTAACAACTCCATTCTTTACTTCAAATGCCCCTTAAAATAAATTTGAAGATGCTGACATCATTCAAAATTTTGTTGTTACTACAATATGTTTCCACCCAAAAAGGTCATCATGTCTATCTCTCTATCCACCAAAAAGACAACTTTCTTCCGTTATAGATCCATACACATCCTGTTCTAAATATGAGATGTTGAAAAAGAAGGAAACTACATCAAAATAATATTAAATTCTTAAAATTTGCCAAATTAATCTCTAACATTCAACAAATTTAATATCCAATTCATTTTAGTTATTCAATTAACGATCAAAACTATTTGTACTTAATTACTCAAACTCCAACCATCAAAATGTTGTTTTGAGATTTTAGATACCAAATAAATATTAATCGTAAACTACAAAAAATGTAATAATTTTTTGCTTAAAAATATTTTAAAATTCTAGTTGATTGTTTCAAAGCAAATCTTTTTCAAAAAATATATATTTCTTGAGAAGCGTATCAAAGAAATGGAGAAAAAGGAGGAATCATTTTTTAGACAGTAACTTAAAAGTAAACTTTTCAATTCAGGAAGGACTCTCAACTTCTTGAAAGGTTTTCTTAAAAGGTAAAACATATTTGAAACTCATTACCTTTTGAGTCCTTTAAATAGTGGAAAGCCAAAAGAGATGAACATTGACCATCAAAATTACTAATTCTGATAATAATAAAGTTAATCTTGAATAGACATTTTGAAGTTTATATAGATTAAAATAAAACATATTAAGAAACTAAATTGAGTGGTTGAATCACTAAAAAAACCTTTGATTTGATTTTAATCCATTAATTTCAAATGTCTAATTATAGTCTCTATTCTTTTAATAAATCTTAAGCTTAGTCCAATTGTCAAGGCTCAATTTAGTAACCATTTGGTTTTTGAAAATTAAACCTGTAGATACTATTTTTACCTAAATTTCTTTATTTGTTATTTACTTTTTACCATGAGTTTAAAAAACTAAATCAGATTTTGAAAACTAAAAAAAGTAGCTTTTAAAAATTTATTTTTGTTTTTAAAATTTGGCTCAGAATTCACGAGAAAATAGCCTTGATTTTCAAAAACCAAAATACAAAAAATGAAATAATTACCAAATGTATTCTAACTCGTTGTGATATTTTTTTAAAAAAAATTTGTTACCTAATGACATTTTCACTATAAATTTTGAGTACCTATTCATATATTTTATTACATATTTCAAAAAAAAAATTAAAGGATTAAAATTATACATTTGAAGTAAAATTAAACAAATTCTAAGGTAGAAGGTCAAATTGGTATTTTACCTCAAACTAAATGTTAATTTGAGTTCTATAATTAATTATTAATTTTTTAAAAAGAAAAAATAACAAAAGTCAGGTTTGAGTGAGAGACAGAGCATCACTGAATGAAGGACGACGCTGACTTTGATAAAACAGTTTCCTCGGCCTCCAGAAATGGAAACTTTCAGTGGCATGTCTGGTAAATAACATAATTTCATAAGGGCAATTACGTAAAATAGGAACAACCGGCGGACAGAAAATTAGGAATAAGAACGCGGCGGCGTGGCAGAACAGGCCCACCGCCACCGAACGCAATCCATTTCCTTCCAATTCCTTCCTTAAAAAAAAAAAAAAAAGAAAAAAGAAAAAAAGAAAAGAAAAGAAAAGATGGGTATGATTCAGGAGCCACTCTCCGCTAACTGTGGCGCTAAATCGCTCCTTCCTCTTTTCTATTTTTAGGTTTGTTGTTTTTTCCATTCCAATTCATTTCCTCTGTTTCTCTCTGTATTTCTAACGCCCTTTTTCCCTTTCTCAAATTTTCTCATTCTTTCCTTGCAGATTTTCCACGACGTGTTCTTCGCTGCAGTAATCTCCGCCACCCCTTTTCTTCATTTTCCCTTTTTCTTTGGGGGTGGGGATTTTTGTTTCAGGGTTTTCTTCTCTTAATCTCTCCGATTCGGGGGGGGAAGGAGGAGAAGACTCTTCTCCTTCTGTTTCTGTCAACCTAATGATTGGGATTGTTCTTTTCTATTAAGAAATTAGCGATTTCGGTTGCGGTTCTTTCATGTTTTGATGGGTTTTTGATTTTGGGTTCGGGAAATATGAGTTGCTTTTCTTGTATTTCTCCTCGTACTCAAGATGGGAGCCGGGTCGAAACTGATAGTCGTGTTCGATTTGAATCCCGCCATTCTGTTAATTCCTCAGGTTGGTTGTATTTTCCCCCTTTCCTTTTTGTACATCAGAATGATAAAATGTTGTACTGAGTTAATGACATTGTTTGTGTTGATAATCTTGCTCTTATTTCTACTTCTTCCATGTGCATTTGGGTAATAATCTTAGTGCATGGTTGGAATTGATTATGAAATTAGTCATTTTTGGATGATCTGGAAATTGCATTTAATAGTGTAAAGTTAAATATTAAATTAATTTTGAGTTGTGTTTCAGAGTTATTAGGACATGATGGAAGTGATTTAAACAATTTTAGAATCACTTCCAAATATGCCTTTGTTGTCAGGCTATTAACCATTAAATGTTAGGTACATGGAGGGGAAAAGAAGGTGAGAGCAACCGTGAAAGCTGTCCAAAGGGGAGCGCAGCTGCTCGTAGTTTTACGTTTCGTGAACTCGCCATGGCTACTCGAGGTTTCAAGGAAGTAAATTTGCTTGGAGAGGGTGGTTTTGGACGTGTCTACAAAGGTCGTTTGGAAACAGGACAGGTAAATTAAGGTTTCATTGCATTTTGTCAGCTTTGTTATGGCTAGAAACTATTAGTTTTTATTTTTTACAGTTTTGACCATTTGTTATTGTGGGCAGATTGTTGCAGTTAAACAGCTTAATCGCGATGGGCTTCAAGGCTTTCAGGAATTTATTGTGGAGGTTCTCATGTTGAGTCTGTTGCACCATCCTAATCTCGTCACCTTGATTGGTTACTGTACTGATGGAGATCAAAGGCTTTTGGTTTATGAGTACATGCCTATGGGAAGCCTGGAAGATCATCTCTTTGGTAATTGTTTTTTTTTTGCATTTGCATTTGAAAAGTACTTACCTGTGTATCCCACCAAATTGTCCAATCATAATTTATTATATGACAAATTCACTTTACTTCTTTTTTGAAATACTTGTGTGTATGTGATGGGAGGGAACGGGTACATCAGGATTTCTGTCACGAGTTATGTCTTCTTTTTCTGCAAGTACTATATTATGTTTTACCAAATTTATAGTTGTATGATCATGTGGATATCCATATTATATCCATATATATGGTTAGATTTTCTAGTACTATATATACTCCTTTCATTCAGCATTTGAAATGCCCTTTCATGATATATTATTTTATTTTAGGGGTCCCACACAATTCTTAAATGTTTCTTTTATGACAAGCAATGAATAGGCGATACTACCTATTATTTTATGTTAGGGGTCCCACACAATTCTTAAATGCTTCTTTTATGACAAGCAATGAATAGGCGATACTATCGTAATCCTAGAAATTTTCCTATAGAATATTATAGGGACCTGGTCAGACTTGATCCTACTTGGACCAATTTGGCCATTGACTTGGGGGAGTCAGCCAAGTCAATGATAAGTCAATTGATATAGTGTAGTCACAGATAAATATTTATAATCTTTTCTATGTTAATTTATTTATTTGATCTAACATAATTGGCTAATTAATTACATTTTGTCAGAGTATTTCAATTTTCATTTAACCATTTTCAATATGTAAATGCAATGAAGCTATGGTATTATATCCTCCTTAGCAAGGTAGCCTAGTATCTTTAGAATAAATTATGATGCAATACTATCCTATGTATTTTTCTAACCTTAATTTTTGTGGTCATGAAAATTTCAAGTTTTCTATCTATCTTTTTTGGGTTACATGCCCACACTAACGAAAGCCACTATATCAATCCATCTGTGGGCCTCCATGTCAATGGTGAATGGTAACTCAAAAATTTTATGATTGATAAGAAAAGGTTTTATTTGTTAATCATAAACTTCTTACTTTTATGTTTCTAGAGGGGAGATAATTATATGTTGGTTTTCTATTGAGTTTTACCTTTAGTGTATAATTACTTTTGGAAATAATTTTTTGGTATGACAGTCTTGACTGCTATGATTGCAAATTTCAATCTAAAACAGGAATTTTCTATGAAGTTCACCGATATAAAATGAATGTCATCTTTTACACTGCCCCTCTTGATTATCAGTCCCTACTTTGAATCCTCTAATCCTATTTTCATCATGCCAGTCTACCTGGAAGTTAAGAAATTACAATGGTGAACAGTTACAAGTAGTAAATCAAATTATTGATGTGTAAATGTATTGTGTAATTTAGTTGATAGCCTCATTTTCGCAACTAATCATTTATGGTTCCATATTTGATAGTTTTACTGAAAGTTCTTGGATTGATATAGATCTATTAAAAGAAACAAATGATCAAATTCATCACGTAATCTGATACCTTGATGGTGAATTTTTTTTATTTCAGATTTGGATACCGACAAAAAGCCACTGAGTTGGAATACAAGGATGAAGATAGCAGTCGCTGCTGCTCGAGGCCTCGAGTATCTCCACTGTAAAGCAAATCCCCCAGTCATATACCGTGACTTGAAGTCAGCTAATATCTTATTGGACAATGACTTTAATCCTAAGCTTTCAGATTTCGGACTAGCTAAACTGGGACCTGTTGGCGACAATACTCATGTTTCAACTAGAGTAATGGGAACATATGGATATTGTGCTCCAGAGTATGCCATGAGTGGTAAATTAACCCTTAAATCTGATATTTACAGCTTTGGCGTGGTTCTGCTTGAGCTTATTACGGGGCGCAAGGTAATTGATACAAAAAGGAGACCTGGAGAGCAGAACTTAGTTGCTTGGGTTAGTACTTTGATATAATTTTTGCTCTTAGTCCCACTTTCTTTTTTTAATACAATGGGTAGGGGAATTCGAACCATTGACCTTTTGGTCGTTAACACATACTTTATGTCAGTTAAACTAAGCTCACTTTGGTGGTAGTCCCACCTGTCTTTGTTTAATGTGCATGTTCTTTTTATCCTTCTTACACGATTCCTTCAACTTGCTGAGTTGAAGTATTTGAACTTATTGTTTAGTTTTGTATAGGACTTTTAGTCTTGTGGCATTCTCCATACGATGTATATTTTAAGAGTTGAGAGTAGTTGTTGATACTTTCCTTGGATAATTTGTTTCATCACTTTCCATCGATTTTGCAGTCCCGTCCTATACTTAAGGACCGGAGAAAGTTTGCGGAATTAGTTGATCCCCTGTTGGAAGGACACTTCCCTCTTCGTTGTTTGCAACACGCCGTTGCAATTACTGCAATGTGTCTTCAGGAACAACCATCATTTCGCCCTCTTATTAGTGATATTGTTGTAGCACTCGAGTATTTGGCCTCTCAAAGTTATTTACAAGAACTACGGAATGGTAGGATTTATAATTCATCAAAATCATCACCCTCACAACAGAATGGAGACACCCATGCCCCGGCACCAGATCCCTGAAATTGCTAAACTTCTGTTTGGAGGTTGCTGTATAGAAGTTGCTGAAAAAGCTACGTAAGGAGTCTGACATTTCGAGTTTCTTTTAATAAAGCATTTCATCCTACTTTTATTTGCACGAGTTTCCTACTTTTGTTTTTTGGTTAATACTTAGACCCTTGATTTTAAACTTTGAGATATGAAAATGCTTTTCGAGATGTTAATACACTCTTATAATCAACTCCTGGATGTACCCCATAAATCTTTGGGATGTTTGGGCCCAAGGAGTTGGGAGAGTGGAGGTGTGAACCCCACTCCTTGTTTGGTCCAACGAATTTGTAAGCCCACGACTAAAAAACATCATTTTTTTAACATACTAGCTTCCTATACTATAGGTCCTAAGAGTTCACAACTCTACTCTTTGTTCCGAACGTCCTCCTAGGAGTTGGGACAAAGTTAACTATTTTTGGTACTATTATCTGACTGTCTTTTGTAACTGATGCTTTACTTTTCACATATATGCTTTCTTTCAGGTGCATAGACGTGTGAAGCGTGTAAGATAAAAGCAATGTGAAGCATGTTTTGTAATGTAATATATGCCATTCAAAACGATTAGGTATATAACCTGTACGAAACTATGAACAAGTATTTGACTCAAAGGAGAATAGAAGAAACATGTTTTACACCCGACTTCAGCAGAAAGCAGCTTGGTTAAAAGGTACATATCGATTTTCTGCTGTTTTATTTGAGTTAAGTTCTGAACGTCTCGGTTCAGCTTGACGACTGCGAAAGCTACCCAGGATGTTCCAAGGTACACATCAGTGTCTTTGCTCTGGTATCTTTGTACATGAATAATAATACTCGTAAATGAAATCTATGTATGTAGTTTGTAAGAAGGTCCCTGATTCCCCCCCTTCCCTCACCCACCCCATCATCTATACTATTTTGTTTTTTCATTTGTTTTAGAGAGGTGAAGAAAGTGCTCTCTCTTTCTTTTTCTTTTTTTTCTTTGCAATACATTACACTTCAATATATAATGATAAATATGAGTTATGTTATGAATAAAACAAACCTATTCTTTTGCAACATTATTATTATTATTTGAATTTGTGTATGAATTGGGAAAGCTCCCAAAAGTTTCATTACCAAGACTTTTGCCTTTGGGAGAGTTAGCTGGATATAGATTACTTAGTTTGAATGATTTTAAGTTTATTTTTTTATAGCTGGAAATAGTCAATCCCCTTGACTTATAGATCTAAGAAATTTCAACCAACATAATAACCCCAAAGTTCAACCCTCTTTACTTTCTTCAACTTTTTGGTTTATTATCTTTTAGTTAGTTCCCTTAAATTCAACTTTATATATGACCAGAAAACTTGGGACATGTTTGGTAGATCTGGAAACAATGAAAATAAATTTAGCATCTTGTGTTTTCATATATGTCTTTTAGTAGCATATTTAAAAATTAGATTCTGATTTTAAAATATATTTAATACTATATTTAAAACGAAATTGTAATTACGATAATAAACTATTGATATTTTATTTATGAACATCTTTTGTGTTAAAAAAAAATTGTAGGATTATTATTTTGTAATATTATATAATTTATAATATATATTTTCATTTTTTTAAAATGAATTGAGTTTACAACGTGACATGCTTATAAGTTTTGAGTTTGGTTTGTTTGAAAATGTTACAATTATATTCTTGACATTTGAATTTTGCTTCAGTTTGGTTTCTATGTTTCAAGATTTATATTTTTAGTCTCGAGATTGTTCATTAAATACTTACTTTTTCATCTTTAGAGTTAATTATGTTGATAAATAAAAATAGTTAAAAGAATTATAATTAATTAAGTTTCACTATTTTTATCACTTTTAAAATTAAATTTAAAATTTCACTTCATAATTATTTTTAATTAATTAATAAAATTGAAATTTTAAACCTAAAACTGTAAAGATTTGAAACTTATTGACTACCTAAAATTTAAGGATTAAATGTATAACATTTTAAAATCTAGGGACCAGAGTTAAAATCGAGAGACCAAAAAACATATTTATTATTCTCATGTCTTTACGTACATTTGATGTAGTTCTATATTTTAAAATTTAAAATTCAAAATCTAGATATAACATAAACATAGAAATGTTGTTTCGAAAATTTTTAGAAATAAACATGTGTTTTTAAACATAAAATGCCTTAATATTGGCATGCTTTTTGTTTACTTATGTGATTGAGTAGATTTTCATGGTTAGATTTGTGAACATCATATAGTCAACCCTGCTGGCTTTGTGTGTGTAAAGTTGAGTGGGGCATGGGTGGTGATAGTTTGTCAATATAAAATGAAGAAAAATATTTCAAGTGTATCTAGATAACATATATCTTTGTGCATCTCATAATTTGACATTAAATAATCAATAAATTATTTTGAAAAAAATGAGAGAATTGTTTACACCAAATACATCCAAATATTATCATAAAATAAAATGAGAAAAAGGCATAGAATGAATATTATGATAATAAAAAAGTTGGGGATGGGTTGACTGAGCCACCCCGTTTAAGGGGTCATTGCCTTTAATTAATTCATTCATTCATTGGAAACTAACTGTGTTGAAATTTTCTCACCAATTTATTTAAGAAAATGACATATTCACTCCATATTTTCTATACCAAAAAAGAAAGAAAAAGAAAGCCCCACTTCTTTTTTGTATTTGCCGTATTCATTTTTCTCTGTATTTATTTTTTGGATCTGTTTGACAAAAAAAGTCTTTGAATTGATTGTCCTTTGTCACTTTGTCCTCATTTTCTTCTTCTTTTAATAGGAAAATACTTAGATATTAAGTTAAACTTATGTCTCTGCATCTAAATAGTTGTCAAATAAAAATTTTACTTAGGTGCTGTGTGACTATATCTAAGTCGGTACAATCCAGACAATTGTCAAATAAAAAATAGGCATATGATAGTATTTTTTTAAAAATATATTGTTTAAAATTTTTTTCTCCATGTAAAAGAATGGGGAGCCTAGGAAAATTTTTTCTAGTAGTACAAGAGTACCATACTTCCTTTGTTAATATTATAAATTTCACTTCATAAATATTTGTGATCCTACATTAATATCAGTAGGTCTCACTCTATTCTTAAAAATACGTTGATGTATCACACAATAAATGAAATTATTATGAAAAATTATTCTAACTTTTTATAATATAAACTGCACCTAATTATTGCTTATTTTAAAAAAAAAACAATAGTTTTTGTGAACTCAATAGATAAGGACATCATATTTGTCCCCTACACCACGTTGTAAATGGCAGTCTCTTTTCTCTTTTTCCTTTTTTTTCTTTTGCTTTCCTGTCTGAAATCAAATGGGACCATGTAGCTTTGGATATGATTCTCAGTTATCTTAATTTGTTTTTACCCTAATTATTCCACTTTTTAATGAAGTAAAAATTAAAGATAACTTTTCTTTTTTTTTTTTTTTGTCCAACTGTTGATTATTTTAATAACAATATCTGATTTTTGACAGTACTTGGTATGAGGGAATCGAAACTCTCAAGTTTTATGCTTATTAAGCCTTTTATAAAACTTTAATGATTAAATATAGGATAATTTTTTTTTTAACTTTGTTTTATAACGATTTAGTCTCTAAATATCATTTTTGTATTAATTTAGTCTCTAAATTTTACTATTTAATAATTTGGTCCTTATACTTTCAAATTTATAATAATTTAGTTCGTATTGTAGAAATTATTGTTAAGATTTAATTAGATTTCTTGTATTAATAAATCGATAAACTAATTAGAGACTAAAAATATTTTATAAAATACAAAGTTTACATCATAAAATAATAAAGTTTAACATCAAACTTTGATAAAAAAAAAAAAAATTACGTTAGGGATTAAATTGTTGTAAATTTCAAAGTACGAGGACTAAATTGTTACATATTAAAGTTCAGAGACTAAATTATTACAAAATCAAAAGTATAGGGACTAGATCATTACCAATAAAAGTTTAAAAACTAAATTATTACTTTCATGAAAGTTTAGGGGATGAAAAGTATTTTTTTTTGGTCCTACAAAATGTATTTAATTGGTCTTAAATAATTATTGGATATAGAAGTTTAAGAATTTATTAGTTATAAAATTAAGAGAGATTTTTAAAAATAGAAAATTAAAGGAAATTATTTACACAAAATAGCAAAATTTAATTTTCTTTCGTAGAGGCCAACTGAAGTCTATCAATGATAGAAACTAACAAAAATATATCATTGATGATAAATGTTAATAGAAGTCTACCAGTATTTTTTTGCTATTTCTATAAATAGTTTGACATTTTTCATTCTATGAAAATTTTCTGAAATTAAACTAAACATTCTTTTTAGTGGATGATTAGTTAGATATAATTTTGAAAGTCTAGTGGTTAAACTTATAGTTTAAGTTATTTGAATTCATTTTAAAATTTGATATTTGTCGTGTTACTGCTAAAGTGAATTTAAATATCGAAAATTTTATTTCTTGGTCCCTAAGTTTTCGATACACTTTTTATTTGGTCTTTAAATTCCAAAATGTTACTTTTATCCACAAGTCTTAGTTTTAATTCTAATCGGTCACTAAATTTCAAAGTGTACACTTATTTAAATTCTATTTGGTCATTAAGTTTCGAAATGTTCAATTTTAACTTTGATTTTTCACTAAATACTCACTTTCTCTCATTGTATTAATGTCTATAAATCAATTTAAAAACATTGAATAGATTACAATTCAATTAAACAATCACATGTTGACTGAAATTTAATGTCAAAAACCAAAGTGAGCATTAGCTAAAAAAAACTCGAGGGTAAAAAGTTTCAAATATTGAAACCCAAGAATCAAATAAAAAAGCTAAACTAAAAGTTGGAGGCTAAAAGAGTAAGATTATGAAAATCTAAGAACTAAATCAAAATTAAACTTTCTTTAAAAAATGAAAATTAAATTTAAAATTCGTAACGTTTTGAAATTTATGTACCAAATAGAAATTAAATCCAAAATTTAAGAATGAAAAAGGTATTTTCTCTTAAATATTTAGAATTGGAAGCAAGTTGAAATGTGTTTTTGACATGATCATCCTTTTTCAATAAATGTAAAGAAACATTTTTTAGTCCAACATCTTAGTTAAACTGACAAAAAGCATCTAAGGTCTTTAGAGTACGACGATGAATTTTGGATGAAAATTTAAACTAGACATTATTTTTTTTTTATCACTGACGTATCAATCCAAAATGAGCATAACTTAGCTAACTAACAATTTTGAAGTCACTGGTTTAATCCCCTCCTTCAAACTCCCATGCTAAAAAAATATATAAAAAAAAGAATGGAGTCTTTATATTGCTTTCATGTGGTCCTGAGTCATTTATGAATCAAGTTAATAAGAAAACTAATACCAAGTTTTCCTTTTAAAATGAAACAAATAAAATAAAATAGGCTCCCTTATTCTTTATATGATGTTGATGAGAATGGTTAGAAGCAAATGATGTGTGGTTTTGGGGCCCACATTTTCTTTATCAGAAAGATTCTTCTTCCCCCAAAGAGGCCACTTGGATCTTCCAAATCTATTGGAACCCATCCACATTTTCAACACAGGATCACTCTCATTTTTTCTATTCATTCTCATCTCTATTAAACTTTACTTTCATTTTTCAATTCTTTTGAATTAAATTATTAATTTACATAACTATTCTAATATTATTTGCATTTAATAGATTATAAACATTTCGTCCATGTATCAAGAAATTTTTTACTTTTTTTTTTTTAAAAAAAAAAAATATTATTATTTTCTTGGTATGTCATAAATGAAGAGGGATAAGTAGATAGGTATAACCAAGTCTTACCTAAAATTTACAATGTTTTTGTGAGCGCTGGGAGATTGATTACATAAATAATAATGTACACTCTTAAATTTAATTTTGTATCAAAGTCTATTTTTCAATGGAATTAGTGAGTTTGGTTAAGTTTGGTCTTTGGTAAAATGACTAGGTGAATGTAGTTAAAATTAAATCCAAGGTAAAATGTATATATACATGAAATTGAAATTGAAATTCTCTTTTTAAAAAATTAATTACATTTCTACTCATTCTTTTATCGTTAGTATCATGCTTTATTGTCAAAATGAACCTACTCAATTAGAATAATGTACTATCAACTTCCAAATTAGAGATTCGATCTTTTCTATACTATATTAGAAAAAAGTACTATACATTAATAAAATATTGGTATGATATGCCATTTAGTTAACTTTAAGTTGTAACTAAATTAACTTGATGAGGCTATAACAAATATGTAATAATGAATATTTTATCAATAGTATTCAATAAAATATATATATCATTTGCATCACGTTTACATTATAATTATAAAATCAGTTTCACCTTAAAATTTAATTGTTAATTACCTTTTATTTTTAAATACGTTGATTAATAATCAAAATTAATATAGAAAGCTACACATTTTTGTATGCAGGTTGGAAGGATTTTAAGAAAAACTATGCATTTCACAATTAGTGTATTATATTTTTAAATGCATAAAATCACTACTACTACTACTACTACTACTAATAATAATAATAATAATAATAATAATAATAATAATAATAATAATAATAATAATAATACGTCTTAAATTCAATATTTTAAATTATATTCAAATATCAATACAAAATTATTAATAATGTATAAGTTGAAAATTTAAACCCTAAAAACTTAGGTCAATGATCCATTAGGTCAATCAACTAATCGAGAGTTGGTGTCTTTTTCTTTAATTAATGAGGAACATATGTTAGTATGTAACTTATTTTAATGAGTTCACCTCATTATAGAAATTTTGAATTTTTGACTTTTTAGTCGAAAGATATATGTCGAATTCCGTGATAGAAAATTTAAGATTTTATGTCAAGAATCACAAATTTACATTAATGTAATTTTAGATTGTTTTGATGTGTATTAATACTCAAATTAAGGTAATATAGATTACTAAACTATAACAAATTACTGTGCATGATATCTTTATGTTTAATATTCAGACTAAAAATATGATTTTATACATAAATAATTTTATATTACTTTTTTAAAATAAAATCTAATTGAATGGTTTAAACAAATGTATTAGATAAAAATACAGCATGAAATATGTAGTAATTTTTTTCTAAAATTGAGTTAAATTTTATAATTATATAAAACGTCAAAACTGATAGATATTTTTTCCTAAATTATGAGGTAAGACGAAAATTACTATTTTGGTATATATATTCTATCTTAATTCATATATTTCAAAATCTTAATTTTCTTGAAAAAATAAATTATTTAAATTTAATCTTCATATTCTAGAAAATTTTTAAATTCTATTTCATTATTAATTTGAAGTTCAGTTTTAAAATTAACTTCAAATTAATAATGAAATCTAACTTAAAATTTTTCGAAAATATGGAGATTAAATTTAATTAGTTTCTTTTGTCAATTTTTTTTTTAATTTTGAAATATATGAATTAAGATAGAATATATATACCAAATAGTATATTCACCTTATCTCATAATTTAGGAAAAAAATATCTACTGATTCTTATGTTTTCGGTCTAATATCCATTTGGTAGCTTTTTTAAAATATTATACATTTAGGACACTTTTATCACAATCCAAAAGTAATAAATCAATGATAATTTGAAAAGTGAATCTCATTTGATTTTAGTTGTGCTCTGCATGCTATCTGACACATGGAGCCTACTTCCAAATTTGTAATCATCAACAAACATAAAATGATTGACAAGTGGAGCGTATTCGATTCAATTGCATTTGAAAATTACGTCGTATTATTACCATTACGTTATCATTATTGTTACTGGTCCAAAGAAAAAATTGTGAAATTTGATACATTTACTATTACTATTCTCATTACCATTACGATTTCACCTTCAGAGCTAACAATAACCGTAAATATGTCAAAATTTACAATTTTAAGTAACGCGATCAAAAGCAATTCAATTACGTTTGCAATTAAACTCATTACAATTAATTCATCAATAGAATTCCATTACAATTACAACAATTTTCATTACAATTTTTGTAAAATGACCTTAGTTCTGAAGTTTTGTGTTTGATTTCAATTTAATTCTTATGTTTTAAAATGTTACAATTTTAAAGTTGAGTTTTGTTTCAATTCGATTTCTAGATTTCAAGATTTAAACTTTTAACCTCGCTTTTGCACTAAATACTAACATTTTAATATTTATTGTTAAAGTCTATTACTTAATTTAAATAATTAAAAGAATTATAATTAATTAATTTCACTATTTTTTCATTGCTATTAAAATTAATTTTAAAATTGTCCTTCATAATTATTTTAATTAATTAATAGACATTAACGTCAATGACTAAAAGTAAATATTTAGTGAAGATGAAAATTAGAAGTGTAAATCTTAAAATTTAGGAATCAAATTGAAACAAAACTCAAATTTTAATGACAAAATTGTAATATTTTAAAACCTAAAAGAACAGTGTTGACGGTGGTGTATTCTGACCTAATCCATTAGCCAAATTTATTAAAATTGAATTTGACGACTTTTGAAGTATTAAAAGCTTTTCAAAAGAATTTTATAATCAATGTATAATCAACAAAACCAATAATTAATGCAGAGTTTTTTTTTTCTTTTGAGAAAAAAATAATGTAGAGCTTTAGGATATGTATTAGTTTTCTATCACGCAATTATTCTAACTAGTTAAGAGTGAAATAAATCTAATCTAACTAATTAACTAATTCACGTTTGATAATAATGAGTTTGTTTTCATATTTTGAAATTACAATTGAAATATCAACTTATATTTTCTTTTTCTTTTTTGTTTTTAATTTTTCATTGTTATAATATATCAATTCAATATTTGGCCCACCAACTTTAAATGTTGGTGAGGTTGAGTTGGTATATTTACCAACTCACCCAAACTCACTCCAACTCTCCTTCTTCCAATGTTTTCAATGGCCTTACCTATCAGCCATTGTCGATGTCTATCGCTGCCACACTCCAGGAACTAACTTTGAGCTCCGACAACCACCTTTGATGACAACTTCAGCGACCAACTCCAATGACCAATTTTAGGCTTTGGCAACCACCTCTGGTGACAACTCCAGTGATCCAACCTTGATGATCAATTTTAGGCTCGACAATCACCTTCGACAACAAACTCCGATGACCAACTCCAACAACCACCTTCGCAGGATTTGACAACCACCTCCGACTACAAACTTTGGAGAAAACCACCTTCGAGCAAGCAACTCTAACGACCAACTTCCAACTTCGACAACCATATTTGGTGAAAAAACTCCAGCAACCAATTCTAATACCACCTTCATGAACCAACTTCGAGCTTCGAAAACCACCTCCGACTATAAACTCCGACGAAAATCATCTTTGATGATCAACTTCAATAATCATCTTCATGCGACCAACTCCGACGACTAACTTTGGGCTTTAAAAACTACCTCCATCAACAAACTTTGACTACCAACTCCAATACCACCTTAATGAGACAAACTTCAAGCTCCGAAAACCACCTTCAACTATAAACTATAGTGAAAATCATCTTCGATAACCAACTTCAACAACCACTTTCGACAAATATAAGACCGATGACTGTTAAAGTATGTTGTAGGGTTGCTGATTATATAAATAATAGTATTGTCTACATTAAGTGCAATATTTATATGATACTCACCTAAAATGCGCGTATTTTACCTTTAATTTATGATGGTTTTTTACATGATTTTATAAAATTTGATGTGTTTGCTAGTGATTTTTAGGTTTTATATTCGCGAATTGAATTATGCTTCAAATGAGTGAAAAATGACCAAATTATGCCTAAAGAAGTCAAAACCAAGCAATGGATCAAAGAGAGTGAAGAAAAGAGTTGAAAAAAGAGGTCAAACTTCAAAGAGGCGGGGCAGCGTAATGCAGAGCGTTGCAACGCTACCCCTTTACGCTGATGATCTGATAGCAACATTCTGGAGAGCGTTGCAACGCTTCACTAGAGCACTGTTACGCTAGGCCAGCGTCGCAATGCTCCTGTTGAGCATAGCATTACACTGCGACAACAATCGGACTAGCATTGCAATGCTACTTTCGAGCGTTGCAACGCCGACCTTTTCTAAAGTGAAATTTCTCCTATTTAACCTAAGGTTTTTAGCCGACCTCCACATTGAATTTTTTACTGTTTCAGACCCAGAGAGAGGGTATAGACAAAAATATGGAGTCTTCATGATGTTGGAGGAGTCAACGATCGTTTGAAAGCTAAATTCATCACGGGAATACAATCGGAAGTCGGATAACTTCTTTTCCTCTTATTGGATTCTTTTCTATATTGTTGCATTCTTAATTTGGTTTTGTCCATGGAAGCTATGTTAGGCTAAGTTTCTCATAGTTTTAGGGGTAGACGAATTCTTAGTATTGAACACTTTACTTCTTGAATGTTAATTTATATTTATACTTTCTAGCATGACCGTTCTTAATGCTTTTGATTGTTTGATCAGCATTGGCATGATTTTATGATTTGAATCTTGCTCAAACAAGTAGGCTTTAGATTAGACCATGCATGTCAGACTATCGTTCGAACACACTATTGTATTTAGATAATGGTAGAGATTGTTAATGAAGAAACTTAATATCATGCTTCTTAATTTAGTAATGTTAATTATCATTTAATTGGTATGAGAAAATATTGTTTGCAAAAGATTCAATTTGGATAAAAAAAAACTTCTATATTTAGGTGTTGTGTTAATTACTTTAAGAGTCAAGCAATTGTGTTTAATTATACCTTTGATGAAATCTATTTTTTGAAACATTTCTTAGTTGATAATTCTTCATATTTGATCACTTTTATTGCTTTCTTAGTTAGTTTCACTATCTTACATCACGAGTCGGTCCCTAGATAAAATTAGAACGATCTTTGAATAGCTAGAAGAATATCAATTTGATTCCCAGATGATGATACTTGGTCTTTACCGGCCGTTTTAATTTACTATAATTTGACCACGTTCACTTGCATGCAACGTTATATGTAGAAATTTGTAAAATACATTTTTATTTATTTGAATTCACATACCAAATGAGTGTTAATAATATTTGGAAAAGTATGTATGTAGGCTAATAGTATGTAACACATAATAGAAAAAAAAATCATAAAACGAAGATTGTTTTCCTGAAATATTTTCTGACAAGAAATAGTAAAAAATGGAGATTTGTTCTCTAATAATCTTTTAAATTTGGAGGAATTGAAAGTGAGATAATTGTTCAAGAAATGTGGTGATATTCCATTGGATGCTAAGAGATGATGAGGGAGATTCAGTTAAAAGAATTCATGACAGAGTAAAAATGCTAAGCAACAATAGGAAGAGGAATAAAAAGAAGATGATGATGATGAAAATCATGGAGAAAAATTAGGAATCAAAATTTATAATTTTTATTTCTTCCTTTGTTATCTACTTTTCACTAATGATTTAAAAAACCAAGTCAAATTTTGATAACTAAAAAAAGTAGCTGTCAAAAAGTTGTTTTTGTTTTTGAAATTTGGCTAAGGATTCAATTAAGAAAGATGTTAATCGTTGCAAGAAATATTGATGAAATAGACTTAATTTTCAAAAACTAAATGGTTACCAAACATGTCCATAGAGTTCAAAAAACTACATCAGATATCCTAGACATATGAACTCAACTCTACACCCTAGACATATGAACTCAGACCAAATAACTCTGCACTCAAAACACAAACATATATGAACTTTACAGATATATGAACTCTACAAACATATGAACTCTAGACATCTTATCTCAACTCAACATCCCAAACAACCCCTTAATATTCTCATTCCTCTACCTCAAAGGAATAAACAATATTCCGAGTGTTTAATTCAACTAAACATTTACTATGTACTAACTTAGATATCAGCATGTGTTTTGCTCGACATCACAAGCTCAGAAGAATTTCGTTCGTGGGCTAGGAGACCTAAACGAGATCTTCGCGCCAACATATACAAACATAAAATTTCATAGACATATATTATAAATTTTTCTAAAGTACAAGGACTAAATAGATATAACAATAAAAGTTTAGAAAAAGAATATTTAACCAAATTATTTTTGTTCTATATGACTCATTTGTCACTAATTATTTAACATAAAAATAAATCTAGTTTGAAACTTGACACTTAGCAAATAAATGAACCAATCAACTATGTAGTTTGGGGTTTTCTTAAATTATTGAGGACTAGTTCTTTTAATTCAAAATTTAAAAACTAAAAGTGACTTTTATACCACTTATAAATGACAAACTTTTTCTTTATTTCTTTCTTTTTTTTAAGAACTAAATGATTATTAGAAGTTAATAGGGGTGTTCAAAAAACCCGATAACCCGACTAATCCGGACTACCCAACCTAAATCGTAAAGGTTAGGTTGGATTAAAAATTTTAAAAAATTTAAATTTCGGGTCAGATCTCGGGTTACTCATGTTTAGGGTCGAGTTGACCCAACCCGACCCGGATATATATATATATATATATTAAAAAACAAAGCAGCAAAACGATTACGAAACCCTCGGTCCCTTGCAATCAGTCGCTTCACTCGCCCTTGCTTCCTTCACCGAACCCTCCCTTCCCTCGTGCTCGTTCTAGTTCCTCCCAACCCTTGCAATCGCCGGTGACGCCTAAACCATTTTTTATCCGATCTCCGCCTTAGTCCCCTCGTTGATCCCTCGTCGAAACAGTCTCCACCTTAGTTCTTTCTCCGCCTAAACCCTTGTCACTTCCGGTACATAAAAAAAAAAAATTCTCCGCCTTAGTTCTTTCTCCGCCTAAACCCTTGTCGCTTCCAGTACATAATAAAAAAATTTCGACCCCTCAGTCCCCTTTTCCTCTCTGTAATCTGTAATTTTTTTAGGTACTTTTGCTTTTCTATTTAATTCTGGAGGTTTTATTTGGGAATTGTGCAGATTATTGTGTTGTCCAAGTTTTTTTTTTTATTGAGGTGTTATTATGTTGTCCAAATTATTGTGCTGTATAGATATTTGTACAGATTTGTTTTGCTGTCCAAGTTTTTTTATTGAGGTGTTATGTAGTTTGTTTGAACATGCTATTGCTAAGGGACTAATATTTCGCACGTGTTAGCATTTTAGCAGTTTGCCTTAATCGAACAAATTGCTATTCCATTCAAACATAGATTGATTAATAAATTAATTTTTGTTCAATCTCGTAGTGTCTCGAGAATAGTTAGATTCTTCAAAGTCGTCACAACGGGCACGGAATCAAACACGGCCGAATCACCATTTTCAAATTTCATCGTGAGTAAAATAATTTTTGTGTACATATACTAGTTAATGTGTGATTGATGATTGATCTTTATATCTAGTTGTTCTGAGTTAATTGAGAAGTTGGTGTTTTTTTTTTAATTATATAGATAGGTGTAATTAGTTGTTTACTAGTTTCATTTATTTTATAGATGGACAGTGGTAATGCAAGTGGAACTAGTAATAATGAAATGTCTCCTCCCCTCCTAATGTTAGCAAAACTCCTAAAAATATACCACCCATACCTCTGAAGTCCAATCGAAAGAGAACTAATAAACCAACTTCGTCTGTGTGGGATCATTTCACAAAAATGGAAGCGAGTGCTAATGATGGAGCTAGGTGCAAGTGTAACTATTGTGGAAAAGATTACACATGTGACAGTAATACTTGTGAATCTAGTACTTTATGGAAGCATTTAAGAAATCAATGTAAAAAGTACCCATATAAGGAAGAAGAAAAATGAAAAACCACCCTAACTCTCGTACCTTCAAATGATGGAAAATGAGTCAATGCTAGTAATTTTGTGATTACATTGTTTAGCCAACAAGCGTGTAGACTAGCATGCGCTAAGATAATTATGAATGAGTTGTCGTTCAAATTGTTAAGACAGAGGGTTTTAGAAACTTTTGTAGTGTTTTGTGTCCTAAGTTTAATGTTCTATCGAGAGGGATTGAGAGTTGTTTGTTGGAATGGGGGATCGATTTTTTTTTTTTTCATCACCGTCGATAATGCAAGTTCTAATGATGTGGCTATTTCTTATGTTAAGAGAAGAATCAAAAGATGGAGAACTATTGTACTGACAAGGATATAGAAGAAAAAAGATGGTTTTGAGATATTGTACTGGTAGAAAATGAATGGCTACAAATATCCCTTTTTATCAAAAAAATGTTCGAGATGTTTTGGCATCCACAACTTGAAGAGTTAGAGGCTTGTAAAAATATTGAGTTGGGTAATTAAATGAATCTTTTATTGTTTATAACATGTATTATGCTCAAATAATTAATATATTTAATTTTACATGATTTTTTTTTTTTGTAGAGGGCTCATCATCCTCTATTGTTTTGAAATAAGGAATTGGATTTTGAGCATAATGATGATTTTAATGGTAAGTTTTACTGCCATAAGATCAAATATTATTATTACTTATAAATGATCCTCTTGATTTAATGTATTTATAATTTTTCCCGGCATTGAGAAGTGAAAAGACCAAAGATGAAGAAGAAAACTCACTCAAGTCATTTGTCATGCCTCATGATGCTTTTGAATGATTATTATTGAACTAGGAATGTAATGTAATAGGCCAATAGTTATTATTAAATTTTGACTTTTTGTTACGATTTTGAATGTAGACTTTGAATATTTTGAGTATGGATTTTGAACTTGAACATTTGAATTATTTGAGTAAGTTTCTTTTGAAGTTTATATTGAATTAATAGTGATTTTATTTTAATGTAAATGCTAAAATTTCACATAGATTACATGTTTTTTTATTATTAAATTTTTATTAATTGATGTAATATATTTAGAATTAGTTCAGTTTTGTAAATATGAAGGTTTATTGACCCGCAAAAATCAAATTGTTCAATAGAAAAAGAAATAACAAAAAAAAAAAGAAAAGAACCGACAACCCCACCCGACTCAACCCAAAAATTTTGAGTTGGGTTGGATTGGGTTACCCTTAAAAAATGCTCCAAACTTTTATCACGACTAAGCCAAAAATAAGCTTTGAAATTGTAAGTTCAGGACTCATCAACGGTTGTTTAAGGAAGTTAAGATGAATGCTTCCATTGATATTGGTATTTGGATGAAACACTTCGATTCTAAATGCAATTTAGAGAACAAACAATATACAATTATTAAATTAAGTCTCATGATCCTATTTGGTTAAAAGAGAATCCAATAAACATGAAATCATCATCTACAAATCATTAACAACAAACATAAATACAAACATCTCCATCTCACAATTAAAAACCAAAAATCATCTAATCAAGGAACAGATAATCAATTCATTTAGCTTCAACGCATCAAGACAGATTAAAAGGTCAACTCCGCATCACACTATCTGCCGAGAACAAATTAAAAATAAAGTTTATTGACAAATTAAAAATAAGATTGATAACGTACAATACTTCTAATTTAAATTGAATATAAAATTAATTCATTGAGAAATATATTATTAATGAATTTAATTAACTAAGTATTAGTAGAGTTAAATAATTAATATATAAAAATCTAAATCAGATGTTTTATTTGATATACTTAGTATATGGCAAAAGAGATGGATCTTGATGAAGTTGAGGTAGGTGTTCGAGTGAAGACTATAAACAAGTGCATCCTATTGAAGGTAGATAGTACTAAATTATCAATTCTTTTAAATATTTCCTAACAATAATTACATAATTTTAAGATATTATTTAAGATGTCTGGCCAGGTATTTTTCTTCAACTTAAAATATTTTTTATAGTTCAAATGTGATTTTTTTTTTCTTTTCTTTGAAACTTATTCAAATGTGATTGATAGTCCTTTGGCAGCTCTACTCCAGAAAGACAAAAAACCAACTGGTCCTTTTCCGCTTGATCGCTAACTCATGAGCAAAGCCGCCTTTTGCCACCCTTCATGCAGCATATGAGCGGATCTTCACTAAAAGCCGACTCTATTGGCGGATGGATAAGGCCCCTCACTCTGACATGAGAACAAAGAAAGCCGCACGAGATCCTTGTAGCTTTGCCTGCCGCCCTTCAGTGGTATAGTAGTCTCGATAGCAAAGCCGCCTTCGGCCCTTCGCTTAGTAAGCCCCTCTTCGAGCCTTTACAGAATTCCGTTCGCCCCAGTCCTTAGTAGCGTTGACAAAGGAGAACAGCCCCCCCTGTGATAGATAGAGAGCTTACCGCCCCGCCCTCTATAGTCGCGACTGTTGTCATGGAAAAAGAGTTTGTTTTATGTCAAAGAAGCATGCTTAACACAGCCTATAGCGTAAAGGCATTCGATCCGCGTCTAAACTAAATTAAGGGTAAGGGCCCATACTCTCTCTTCTGTAGATACGCTATCCCTTCCGACTATGGTATGGGGGAAGGGAGTACCCTGCTGGTGGCTGCCACTGCCTCACACTTAAATGCCGCCAGCTCTGTCTTCCTACTTAAGCTTAAGGCATCCGCGACCTGGTTGGTCCGTCAAAGCGGCAGACTGACGCAGAGGCCAGGCGGTGACAATTGAGAGGTTGTCACTGAGCATTCCTAGTCACACGGGAAGAGAGGTCAAATGGCAAGACCATACGCCCGTTTGACTCCTCGCGGAGTATAGCTCACATCCAAACATCTGATTGGGGAACTCGGCTATTTTCGAGATAGTGCTTTTTCAACTCTCTCAAAATGGAATCTATTCCAAACATATATGCCATGGTTCCTTACTTCGACAGGGTACAAATATCTCCCCATGGCCTTTCGCCTCTGAAAGCATCCTTCTTTCTCAATGCCCGGGCATCCATCCAATGCATTCTTTTCGATCTTGTACTGACGGTACACGAAACACCAACCCAATCTCGAAATACTCACTGATGATGTCTCACTCTCAGAGGTGGCCCTTGAGTTCATTTGCTTTTGGTTTAATATGGTATCGATAGCTATAGCTGTTTTTCCAGTTTGTCGGTCCCCGATTATAAGTTCTCGTTGGCCACGGCCTATAGGAACCAGGCTATCTACCGCTTTTAACCCTGTTTGCATAGGCGATGGGCTTTTTTTTGAATAAGGCTCGCTCCCGGCGAGTGACTGAGAGAGAATTTGGGCCTGGCGTGCATCCGGTTCGGTCAACAATAAGGTACAAAGCGGATTTCTTAAATGGCTTGAAGTTCCATTATCGTTAGGTCGAAGATCTCTACTAGGTTTAGTGCACTTTGGTAGTTGCGAATGTGGCCGTAATCGAATGTATTTCTCATTCTACATTCTCTCTTACCAAGCTCTCGTACTTGCCAGGGTTGAGGTGGCTGTCCGTGAGCTAATTGGGCTTCGAGACGCCCGTTCCACTTCCGTGCCGGAGGAAATGGGATGAGAACCCATGATACAATCTTCTTGTATGTCGATTTAGCAAACCAATGCCTTTAGCCACTCAGCCATACCCGAACATTATGATCATCTTTAATGACTTAGCAACCAGAGAGAGAGAGTTCAGTGCATATACAGATCTATTTTCATTGACATCAATGCCAAAGCCTTTGGTGTGACTCATTCCTTTTCTAAGTTTACAAAAAAAAAAAAAAAAACAATAATTAATTAATTAAAAAATTAAAAAAAATAAAGAATTTTAAAGAATTAAAAAAATTAAAAAAAAATAATCTATACAGATTTATAAATATTTAGTTTGTGAAATCTTTTCTTGTATTTAATCACGGGTTAGATTTTAGATTAGTTTAAACTTGTCATCTTAACTATTTTAATATAATTAGGTTTAAAATAAACTAAAAAAAATTTAGAATAATATTTTCTAACAAAATTTTGAAATAGAGATTTTGAATAAAATTATAATTTTATTTAATCTATTATTTTAATAATGTGATACTTTAATCTTACTGGATTTTGAAATAAAATTTCATAGACTTTTTGTCACTTTAACTAATTTAAAAATAATCTAATTTTTTTTTACCATAATACGCTGACTTAAAATTAAAATAAATTAGTATTTTAATCTTAAATTCAATAATTGAAAAACTATATTTTTTTTTTCTTATCAAATTACATTTGAAGAATAAAAAGTAATAAATTTTGAATTATAGTTTTTATTTGGTCACTAAGTCTTTTTAAACATTTTAAATATTTACGTTTAGAAAATAACTCTAAGTCTTCGAGCTAGTTAAATTGACGAAAAAAAAAATTAAAATGTTATTAAATTAAATTAGAGCTTTCAAACATATATAGTTCTACATATATAACCTACAATTGCATTCTATTGACGAGTTTGGAATGACTTAGAAAAAAAAATATCTTTCAAAAATTTATTTTTAATTAAACACTTTTGATAAAAACTCATTAAAATAAAAAAACATACATGTATTGCAATTCTTTATTAAAAGTATTTTTATATACAAATTTGTTTAGTTTGTTATATACTAAGAGTATTTTTATTAATTTTTTCAGGTTGGTTGATGGCGGTCGTCGGAGGGTGGGCAATAGAGCTGGTGGCCGAAATTTTGCTAGTGTGGGGGGAATGGGCGTTGTCAGAGGTTGGTCATTGGTGATCGGAGTTGGCCAGTGGCGATTAGAAGTTGGCCAACGACGATCACCAAGGTGGAGGCTAGGATTGGCTGGTGGCAGTCATCGAGATGGCGGCCAAAGTTGGCTAATGACAGTTGTAGGAATTGGCGACCGAAGTTGGCCAGTGGAAGTTGCCGAAGGTGGCGGCTAAAGTTGGTTAGCAACAATCGCCAGAGATGGTGCCAAAGTTGGTCGATGACTGTCAAAGTTGGCTGTGGTGGTCATCAAAGGTGATGTCCGAAGGTTGGCCGACGTACTTTCTAGATTAAATTAGAAGAAAAAAAATGTAACTCATGGATTTGAATAGTAAACATTATTCAAACTTATGGGAAAATGATGTAGGAAGCCAGCTTCCTAAATCTATGCCCCAAACAAAGATTAGACTTAGGATGTCTAATTCATCCAATCATAATCCTTCAACAAACACCTCCTATACTTTCTAAAATTATTAAAATTATTATTATTATTGAAGAAACCAACCATGAGAAAATGTTTCTAAAATTTATAAAAGAATGTGCTAATAGGCACTAGTTTATTTTTGAAAAAGTTTATTATAAACAAGTAATAGAAACTAATTTAATATTTATTAAAACAATTGGGACATTTAAAAGTATAAAGTTTAAAATAGAATAAGTCCCAAAAAAACACATAGACCAAAATAAGATATGAAAACTTTATAATTTACTCTTCTATTGAACTCATTCCGTGAATTTAAATATTAAATATTCATTCTAATCTAATAAATTCTAGATTTCAATAAGTTGTATAATTAATTAGTGTCAGTATGGATACAAACAAATTTGTCGTAATTCATCAACTTAATTTCTTCAACTTAAGCATTCAGTTGATAGATGATTTAATTTCATGATTGATATTGTCGATTATTATTTCACAACAATTTTCAAAGTCGTTATTGTTAGAATATTGAACTAAAAAAAAGTGGTTAGAATATTGTTTCACATTTAAAAAAAAAAAAGTGTCATCAAACTATTAATTTTAAATACAAATGGAAAACTACAAATAAAAGAATTATCACTTTCACAAATTAAATTTACAAAAATTTTGATGAGTATAATTCAAACCAATTCAACCACACTGTTATGTTATGATAATCCATTTTAATAATATTTTGGTTTTTTTTAAAAAAAAATTGATTATTTACGAATCTTAGTTTGGCCAATCTTTTCTATCACATGCAGACATTATATACACATAAATAGATTAATTTTGGACATATACTCCTTAAATAACGCCACCATCATGCGGCACAATATAATCATTTGATTCTTGATTTTTTTTTTTTTTAACTTTTAAATATTACGTATTTCATTTTTCTTACCATTTTCTTTATATTGAGATTACTTTTACTCAAATTTTTTATTTTTTTCTCTCAGTTTTCAATTCATAAAAGGTATAGGAAAAAAAAATTTGGACTTCAAATTTTGGATCTTGAGTTTTAAGGGTTAAAATGTGTTATTAGTTTTGAGTTTCATTTCAATTTTCAAAATGTTACAATTTTACTATTGAGATTTAAGTTTTGTTTCAATTTGGTCCTTATATTTTAAGATTTACACTTTTAACCTCAATTTGTCATTAAAATTTCGCTTTTAATCTTTAGTGTTAATATTTATTAATTAACTTAAAACAACTAAAAGAATTGTAGTTATTTGAATTTCCCTTTTTTATCACAAGTTATTTTTAAAATTATATTTCAATATTATTTTAAATTAATTAATAGACATTAGTATCGAATACTAAAGTGAGTTTTTAGTTTTAAAATAAGGTTAAAAATGTAAATCTAAAAATCTAATGACTAAATTAAAAGAAAACTCAAATCTCAGGGGTCAAATTGTAACATTTTGAAACTTAAAAACTAAATTGAAATTAAACTTAAAATTAAACTTATGGACTAAAAATATAATAATTTGAAGCCTACAAGTCAAATGAAAACTGAACTCGAAAGCTAATGACTAAAAAAGTATTTTTCCTTAAAAAGTAGATAGCACAATAATTAAGAAACTCATAGGTGTAGTGATTATAAATTTTATTTAAAAAAAAAAAACATAAAATGAGTTTGAGTTGATAATCATTTAGTTTTTTTATTTTTGAAAATTATATTCTTAAAGACTTAATTTCACATATTAACTTTTTTTTATTTTATTGTCCACACCTTTTAGGAGTGCTTTCAGAATTCAAAACATGTTTTAGAAATTAAAAAGAAAAGAAAAAAAGAAGTAATCTTTGAAATTTTGATTTTGTTTATAGAGATTGAACTAAGAATTGGAATTACTTATCTAATGAAAATGATGATAAAAAAAATATATTTGGGATAGAAAATCATATCCCAATATATAGATCCTAAAAGTTGATTTGCGTGTCTAGCAAGTATGAAGAAAGCAAAATAATAATAATAATAGATTTCTCTTCCTCTCAAATATTATATGCAACAGTATTAACCAATTTGACACATTAGCTTAATTTAAAATATATATATATAATTACAATGAGTAACATTTTTAATAATCAAATATATAACTGTTAAAAAAATTGTAAATATAGCAACATCTATTAGCGATAAACTTCTATCGCTGATAAACTCTTACTAATGACGTAATTGACCATTTAAATTTTGTCATATTTGTATTTATATCATATTATATCTACTAATACTTTGGATTTGCTATGTTTGCAACTTTCCCTTAAAAAATTGATTGAATATTTTTTTACTATTAAAAGAAAAAGAAAATCAAAACTCAGTGCGGAAGCAACGATGAGATTCTGATAAAATTACTTTTTTTTTTTTTCACTTTCAATTATGCAAAACTACTGATCAAATATTTTTTTTTTTTTAACATAGAAGGGTTGTTTGAGCCTCAAGTTCAAGTAGATAGAGTGGACCATTGTAATCCAATCCATGTTTGGGTTTTAATTATAATAGTTAGTGCTTCTAACTATTATAACTTACCATTAATATTTCAAATCCTTTTTTGTGACCGTGTTTACTATTTTTTACTCATCCTTACTTTTTCCTCTTTATTACAAGATTTACTATTTTCTATGCAGACCAAAATAGTTTGCACCCGAACATAGAGTATTATAATTTATAACTCAGACTAAAATAATTCGTACCCCAAACATAGACTATTATAACTTACAAACTATTATAATCTATTGACTAGAATAACTACTAACTATAGTAACCAACCCAACATTCCAAACCCCCCTTTAGAAGGAATAATCAGATACATAGCAGTAATTATACTATCATTTAGAAAAATAGCAAAAGGCGGAGTAGTTTTGAATTATAGCAAAACGCATGGAAATCATATGAGTCAAACTTTTGAAAATCTTTAAATGCTCTTATCGTCTCTTTTAATGGTAGTATAATTAATTCAACATCTGTATTAATGAGACTGTAATTAATTCAACTATATATTCGAGCAGACTTTCAACGCCAACTAACTTGATTATTTCAAGCGGATAATCATCCTTAAATCTCGCGATTTTAGCAGTTGTTATGAATTTATGTATCAAATTTAATACTTATTTTGAATTTTCAAATCTTCTACAACAACTAATTTTAAAATCTTCGTTTGAAATTTAAATTATCATATTATATTGATTATCCCAACTGAAATTAATTGTTTTTATTATACTTTCTATTAAACTTAATTAAGATTCATAGTTTTAAAATACTTTTGAACATTATATTTATTATCCTTTGTTTCAAACATAAAATATTAGAATACAACACGAAACCCTAGCTTTCTTCATCATCTCAACGTTTTCTTCTTATGGTTGTTAAACGATTAAGAGTTTTGTTCAATGGTAAGTGAGATGAAAATAACTACTATCATGACTTTTGATTAATTGAAGTTTCTGTTTCTTCAAACATATTTTTTAAACATCTTGTCGATCTAATCCAATCTAAAATTTTTCCAACTTTTGAATGTATCATTTCTCAGTTAACAATGTATCCAGATGGCTGTAGGATGATAAAGATGTGAAATCCTATTGTGATTAGAAACGTGGAAGATAAAGATGTGAAATCCTAATGTGATTAGAATCGTGGAAGACAATCGACAACAAGTCTACTTTGCAGGATGAAAGACTCGGCTTAATTGGCCACGACCAATAGTCCAAGCCGCATAGTCTTTTCTTTCCAAAGTGATTCCTATCGAGCCATTGTGAAAAGGTATGCCAAGCATATAGACGATGTTGGTATTAACCTGTTTGCCTTGGGGATCTTATACCCACCTTGACTGATTCGATCAAAGAAGGATGTATCATCCTCGAATATTTTTTGTTTCTCTTCTATTCATCAAATCTCCACGATTGACATCAACATCATATCATAATTGGTTAATTTCAATTGACGATTTTCAATTGGGATTTTCACATTCTAATCTAAATTGGTTTCTTTCTTCATGAATGCAATCATTTAGATAAAGTTTTTATTAGTTCAGCCCTTACTTGCTAAACTAATATTTTGGTGTAAAACCAAGAAAAAATATTGTTACAAAATTTTGGGTATGTTCAAAAGCGATGTATATGATTTGGTTGAGTGATTTTCAATTATAGTGTATTTGTTTTCAAGTTTAGTGTATTTGTTGGGCGTAGTTTGGAAACTAATTACACTGTATTTATAGGTCACATAAATATCTCATTGGAAGTATCGCCAAAAAATTTCAAAAAATATTTGATGACTACAAAACCCTCATCCGAATTACAGTGTAATTAATTTTTCTTTAACCCTAAAATGCTCCCATCCGGATTTTTAGAATTTTGAGTAGAGTGGAGGAAATTATGGTTGCGATGATAGATTCAGAGATAGTAATTCTATTCACGACCGCACCATTGTTGGCAGAGGAGCCGATTTCAGAGAGAAAAATGGTGGCACTTTGTTGGAGAAGATGTTGTTGCAGTGATTAGAGCCTAACCAACCGATAGTCTCTAGATGTTAATTTTAATTACAATGTAATTACAAATATTTCTTGATAAGTCAATTGCAATCTCATTTGTATGGCTGGGGGTAGTTTATACTTTTATAAATTCGTTTATTTTTTATTTATATTTTTTTTGCCATTTTTATGGATGAAATGATGATTTGCTATTTTTACAAATGAAAAGTTAAAATCCACTATTCTTCTCGTTAGTCTTAATTAGAAATACTAATGATCAATCCGAACCATCTATTGTGTAGTCCATGTTGCACCCACTTAAAAATTTGGGAAACTCAGGTATATAGCACTAATTTCACTTTCATTTGGGGAAATAGCAAACTACAAAGTTCTTTTGAAATAAAACAAATTGCATGACACACACGTGGTTGGTTTTCCATTAATCCTAATACACCCTCACTAGCCTTTTTAATTCTACCGTAATTAATTCTACATCTTTCTTAATTACACTGTAATTAATTTATCAAATTTATAATGTGGACTCTATTGATTTCCTTTGAGATTTTCACGGAGAACTAAGTGCATCTTTCCGTGTGAAAAAATTGACATAAATTTCGTGATTAAATTTGAAAATAATTGAAATTTGTCTCTCAAGATCTTTCTATCTTAAAAAATGTTTTAAATTTTTGTAAATTCTTTTCTAAACTGGCTTTTTATATTTATATTATACTTTATCTTAATCCAATTAAGTCATCTATTTTTTAAAATAATTTTATAATTATCTTATTTTGAATTTTCAAATCCTATATTATATTAAGTTTCTAACTAACTTTTTCTATTTATATTAGATTTTCTATTAATCATAACCGAATCATACATTTTTTAAATTATGTTTATGATTATCTTCATTATAATTTTATTTTAAACATGAAATATTTGAAAACATCTCATTTTATTAATTAGTCTTATTTTAAAATTCTAAATCATATTATTTTTTTGTTTTAAAGATTCCATTGGGAAGAATAACGAAATAGAAATTTCATTTAATTTATGGCAAATCCACTCTCACTCACGTGTTCCCACTTTTCTTTAACCCTAAAATGCCCCTCATCTGAATTTTCAGTTACACTGTAATTAATTTTGCCATTTACAGATTTTTTAGCATGAATCCCGGATTTTTCCAAATTATCTCCCTACACTTTTTGAATTTTAGTCCAAGTGAGAGTTTGTTGGGTTTTATGTCCTAAAACTCGTAATTTGTAAACAATAGAGTTTATTCTGAAAATTCAATAAGTTGTAATTGAATATATGTATTACTTACTTCGGTTTATAAATCTAATAAACTAAAAGACCCATGACTATTACATGAGTACTTGAACTTTATGTGGAGACATAAAAGTGGATCAAGTTCGAGTAAATAGTCAAGATGATCTATAGTATATGAATGAGGATGGGTGCCTTATTCTGGTAAAACTATTGGATGTGGCCCACTCTGTAGTTGTTACAAAGAGTTGTAAAGTGCTACAGGATTACTAAAGAGTTAGTAATTTCTAACAAAAAACGGTAGCTAAATGATATCGGAATATGAGTTATTCTAGAGTAGTGTTTAGTCAAGAATGTCTTGCTATAGTATCGTTGCAAAAATAATCTAGGGTATATTATTACTTTGCTAAAACTTGATTGGGTTTAAAAGAAATTCACTTTTAAAATTTGTTTATATCTTTCAGAGTCACAAGTGCACTAGTACAATTGTTGGCTTCTGATAAACTGATAGGGGATAATTATGCAACTTGGAAATCAAATTTGAATACTATACTGGTGATAGACGATTTACGGTTCGTCTTAATAGAGGATTTTCCTCCCAATCCAAGCTCTAACGCAATAGAGGATTTTCCTGGTCATTACTGAGAATGAGATGCATTCCCCATATAGTTTAAGAAGTCTATTGTACAATAACATGTTCACAAAGATTCTCTTGGCTAAAGTGTTTGAGAATCACCTAGTGAGACTAGAAATACCAAGTAAATAACCTAGGGCAACTGGCAGAAAAATCGGGTATAGGATACCGAATGGTAAACCATGGATATGAGATGCCCTAGTTTATTGTATTTCTCTGTAAAACTAAGAAACTCGATTTTATATGTTCGGATATATAAGTTGCCGCTGGAGTTTTAGTCCAAGTGGGAGTTTTTTGGGTTTTATGTCAACTTGTGGTTTGTAAACAATAAAACTTATTCTGAAAATTCAATAAGTTGTTATTGAATACATGTATTACTTATTTCGTTTTAGAAATCCAATAAACTAAAAGACCCATGACTATTACTGTTGGGGTTGATGCCCTAAACTCTCGTTGGGTCTTGTAGTTTGTAAACACTGTATTGAACAAATGCTTGTGATGTAATAATATATGATATGTTTCTTCACTATTATCTATGAAATATTGGATGTTTTAATTGCTTTACCACAAACCAATAAACTAAGATCCTTGGTTGTCGTTGTAACTCAAGCGTGTATGTGGTGACATACAGGTGAATCATGCCTTAAGTGATAACCAAAATGGTCTGTAGTATATGGATATAGGAGAGAAACCTTATCTTAGTAATGCTACGAATGCGGCCCGCTTTGTAAAATAGTTACAAGTGTTGTGACTTACTACAGATGGTCTGATCCTGATCATTTATGTGGAGATATGCGAGTGGGGGCGTCCTATACATAGAAGTTTATATAAGACCGGACCATGAAGTGTTATAGTCTCGTTATATAACGTCATTCATGATAGAGACTTCACTTCACTAAGATAACCATAGGTAACATGACCTCGATCCTGAGTGAGTTAGGAACTCCTGCCTTTGAGGGCGGTTCTTTGATTTGCATGGGTACGAGTGGCCAGATTGCCGACTCAAACCTACCACTTTGAGGATTTGTCTGATTTGGGAGTTAGGAACTCAGCTACACAAGATGGAATTCACTCATTCCTCGAAGCAGGGGTAAGTCGATAGATTGTTCCCTTAAGGGCTGATTCCGGGGCTTGAGCGATATGGCACCACACACCCTCTTATGGCCCGAGAGATGTCCACACATAATAGGAATATGTTGTATTGTTCATTAGAGGAATCAGTGGTACTTAAGGAGTTAAATGTAACTATAGGGGCAAAACGATAAATTGGCCCAGCTGTACTTATAAGCATCTGTGAAGGGTTATCGTACTGTTGATTGGTTATATTTGATGGACACAAAAATATATCTGTGGTGAGAAGAGTACAACTGTCATTCTTTAGTGAAATGGCTAACAGTTAATGGGTGGTGAATCTCGTGGCTAAAGAGTTTAGTAAGCTATTCATGTACTGTTGAAGCTTCGAGCCATAAGTCCATAAGATCCTCTTGGTAGCTTAATGGATTCAAGTTGAGAATCAGTTTTTGGGTCAGTTTGAAGTGTTCGAATTGACAAGAGGGAGTTCGATTATATATGATATGATTGAACTGGTCAATTATATATGATATAGTTGACATGATGTATGAGATATATTAATTGGAGGAAAAGGATAATAAATATGATTTATATCTAGTAGAGGAGAAAAGGACTATGGTTTAAATGTTGCATATGATGTGATATTAAACTATAGGTTATAAATATAATATGATTATATTTATTTTAATTAAAAAATTATGAGATAATTGTTGGTGATTTTTTCTCCATAACCATATGAGATAGTGGGAGGTTGCAATCAGTTTTCGTAATTGAAGGATAAATGAAAATAGTTTTCATTTTGCACAGAGATCGAACAATTGCTTCACGATTAGTACACTGCCCATTGTCTAGATAACGAAAGCATACACGATAGCTCAAGTTTTACTAAACGATCATGTACATGCGCAGATTACCTAAATGATCGCATAGTCTTTTCTAAATGATCACACGCTCGAGCAATTTACCTAAATGATCGTCTAAATGATCAGCCCCATTTTACTAAACGATCGTGCACCTTTTGCTAAGCGATCAAGCACCTGTCTACGTGATAGACACCAAATCCTCCCACTTGCTTGGTCGTTGTAAACAATCATTGTTTCCTCCTCCCCTCTACCAAATCCAATAGAGCCCACACCTCCTAGATTCTTACTCTGAGAATACCGAGGTTTGAGTGGTTGTGTCCTCCTTTGCTACATTGTTCGTGTAAAAGATGGTTCTATGGTGAGCGATAGCGTGATTTAGTGGACGATAGCCTTGGCGAGCACAGCGATTGCATGAGTTGTCAATTCCTGACGAGAGCAAGAGATCAAAGAAGAAAAGTTCTTCAAGAGGTATGTCTCTCAGTCCTTTGTTGTTTAAGTTTGAAAAGTGTGTCGTAATTTGTTGTTAAATGCATAACTTGTATGTTTGTTAGTGAATGCGGTATTTCTGTCACAATGAATTTGGAATGATCTTGCTTCCGCTCATAGGTACTCTTTGATAAGAGTTCATTCAATTGGTATCAGAGATAGATTCTGATATTCCAAATTCATTGATGTATAGAATAACTTTACTTCTCGATGGATAAAGCATGTCTACACTCTGTTTAATTGTTAAATAGTTTTGTGGATATGGATTGATGGAGTTTTCTGGGATGATGCATCTGGTTATTTAATTCTTTTACATTCAAATTTAATTGTAAGAGTCCTTGTGTTTTTGGGCATATTAAGTTGCTATCGAGTCTGTAAATTCAAAGTATTTGATTCTTTGTGAGTCGCTCGTGATGAGGCTTCAAGGCAAAGATTTTCTGTACTTCGAGGATGAAGACGACCAAACGTTGGTCGGGTCGTATAAACGATGGGGTAAGCGATCATTGAGTATGGGATACTCGGCAGCATTTGACGCGCGCGCATTAGACGATCGTGTAGCTCAGTAAGTTTCATCGCTTACTTCCTGACTACCGATCGCGGAGTAAATTTGTTACTTAAGCGCTTGTTATGTGATCGTCTAGACGATCGTGCTTCATAGCAACGTCGTCGTCTAAACGATCGTATAGACTTGCATTTAATGTTTGGTGCACTAAATGATCGACTGCCTCATGCTTCATCGCATTGTAAATGGTACTCGATCGTAGCTAAGCAATCGTGGAATACCCTACCAGTTTACTAAACAATCAGGGAGGCTTCGCCCGAGCAGTTCAAGACTCGGTTCGCCTGTGAACCGATTTGCTCGATGGAAAAATGTAACAGATAGAATTTTATTTTCGTTTTTTTAGGCGGTTCATCCCGGTCCATTAATCTTTTGTGAATGTACATAGGATGTATGTTCAATTATATGTCATATGGTATGCCATATAGTTGAAATCCTACCTTAGGTTATGCATTGGTCATGCATCATCTCTATATTGTAAGAGTTATGATTTAGAGAAGCATTATTTAAATTACATAAGAGCATGCACATGCATCATATAATATAAGAGTTATATTTATGCATGCATTAAGCATAGACATGCATCATATTTATATTATAAGTGTTATCATATAAGGGTGTATGGAAGCATGTTTACTTTGTTCATTGCCAAGTATATAAAATTTATATATAGTAATGAATGGACATTGTATGAAGCATGACACATAGATTAAAATTTATAAGTGTTATAAATACCTAGTTGTGCATGACAATGTGGATAGGTTTTAGTTGTTTCTTTTATAAGAGTTATAAGAAATTAAAACTAAAATCTATAAGAAAGACATGCATGAAAACTTAAGCTTGAATCATGGTTTTAAAAGTGTTTTAAAACTTGGTGGAGATAGACCTAAGATCATGGTTCAAATAAGATTAGCAACCTAAGGTTTAATATTTTAATCAGTTTAATACGATTAAATTGACTAATGAAAGATTAAAAGTGTAGCAAATTTATCTATAAGTGACCTTTTGTCTAATGGGAGTTCTGTCTAGGCTAAGGTATTTAAGTTGACGGAAACGGAACACCCCTACTTGGGAACCTACCTAGTAAGGTGAATTAGATAGATTTGATGCATGCATGAAAATTTAAGGATAGTCCATTAAAGAGTTTAATGGGACTTGACTTGAACTTGTTTAATTTTGAAGACAAGAGTTGTTTTTGAGAAAATTAAACTGACTTAGATAAAATCAATAGCCAGATGGTCTAAGTTAATGAACCCCTAGGTAGAACATTCAGTGGGAGGTACTTGGGGTATATGATACTTCATTTAAACCTCTTCGCGTTTCTTCCTTTATGTCAACACGGTGAGATCTATTCCCGGCCTCGTGGCACCCTGGGAGTGTCTTCCTAAAGGATGGTATTTGGGTAGGTCAATATCAAGGTGGATAGAGAGAATGTTTATAGTAAGTGGGAGCGAGACGTGCGACAACATATCCTACGGTCTCTCTCGTTAGGTTGGACAACTATTTTAGCTTCCTTTAATGACATCTACCTAGCTAGATATTCCAAAAGAATTCTTTATATCATTACACATACTTTATCTAGTTCATCAAGTCGTAGTATTACCCAAATGATTATGACTAATGAATACTTTCTAAAATTCTTCTCGAAATGTTGGGTTTTTTAATATCTCAAAACCTTTAATAAATCTATAGACTCTTCTTCTTTTCCTCCTTATTCATAAAACAACTTTTAACCTTATACTTGAGTACTGGCCTGTGTATTTATACTACCACTGATTGCACTATCCAACACAAAACATAACACTAGTCCTTGATCAATTCTTGTCTCGACAATTTTATTCTTTGGCTTAAACATTTAAATACCTTCATTCCTAAATTGTCATAACTCTACATAGTTTCATCAACCTTTAACATTGCTGAACTGAGGTATATATTTGTTCGTTTCTAACATAATTTCCATGAGATTAACTAGTGCCAAGTGACCTCATAATTTACTCTATTTTATTTTTTTCCCTTGTAGTGTCGTACCTGATAATCCTCTTATAATAACTTCTAACGAGTCACCGACCTAGCATTAGAACATAACTGGTGCATTTAAGCTAAACAAATATTTTAATGCACAACAATCATAAAACTTGTAGTTGATAAGACGTACTTGGTGATGACGAGGAATCCGTTCATGGGCCATAAGGAAAATCTAGACTTACATAGTAAGTCAGTCTACAAAACCCAAAACATGGGCTCTGATACCAACTGTAACGACCCGACCCCCTAGGACTTAAGTTAGGTCGTTACTAAATACATGCATGCATAGAACTCAAAACGACACTCGGTTATGGTGAAATAAATGCTAATTAAATAAGATAAATTCAAAAGACTTTCATTAATTTCAAATATTAAAAAAATAGTAGGGTACCCATAAATCATAAAGGATAATAAATAAGTTTGAAAAACGATTCTTAAAAATAATTTTTAAACTTCAAAACTAAAAGTTAAGAGAAACATGAAAAGAACTCTAAATTTCATGATGCAGAAGCGTAAAAACTAGTTCCAATGGCTCGATCACGAATTCCACTTGTCCATCGCCAGTGTATCTCTACCCTTACCTGAAACGACAACATGAGAAAAAATGAGTATAAAATACTCAGTAAGTAACCCCACTACTGGGGTCAGGCTGGGCATCTATGTCCTCTAGATACCCACCTCTGATGAAACATATAACTGCTTTAGTCCTCATGGGACACATACGCACATGAAATAAGAAGGATACTGAATCCTATCCTACTGTGGTTAAGTATTCCCACTACCTCTGATGAATCCCGAAGGAGACATAAACTGGTGAATCCCGAAGGAAACACAAACTGGTGAATTCTGAAGGAGATACAAACTGGTGAATCCCGAAGGAAACACAAACTGGTGAATCCTGAAGGAAACACAAACTAGTGAATCCTGAAGGAAGCACAAATTGATGAATCCCGAAGGAAGCACAAACTGGTGAATCCCGAAGGAAACACAAACTGGTGAATCCCAAAGGAAACACAAACTGGTAAATCCCGAAGGAAACACAAACTGGTAAATCCTGAAGAAAACACAAACTAGTGAATCCCGAAGGAAACACAAAATCTAATGGGCATTTATCTAATCAGTAAGGACATTTGCACAGTCTCAACATCATAATCTTCACCGTATGAATCTATGACATAAATATAAACCTCACATCACAGCTCTACAACATACACATATACCTCAACATCATGGTTCTACAATATACATGTATACCTCAACATCATCAGATAAAAGATAACCATGGAAGCACATACCTTCTCATACTAGGATTCAAGTGTCTATGTGCATAAATAAATAATTCAGATCTCATAACAGAACATACTTTAATCATATGATACTATCAATCTTTCATGCTGTCATTTTGCCATAACCTTCATTTAACATGCTAGCATACATCTAATGTCTGGCCTGTGGGCAGTTGCAGTAGTAAGATTACTTATCTTGATATTAGGTCGAACCAAAAAGCAATTGAATCTTTGTGAAATTCTTGAATCCTTAATCAAGCCTACACATAAACCAAGCTTTAAAATTAATAGTTAAGGTCAAATTCCAAACACCAAAATATTACAAAATATTTCCAGATAACCTTACCTAAGGTGTGGTCCAATTCAAATTCACCTTCCAAACCTCCAATTTTAAGTCCGAATAATTAGCAAACCAAACTCTTCTTCACCTTGAATGAAATTCTTGAATCAACCCCCTAATCATAATTTGAAATTAGGCTTACATGATTAAAGCTTCAATCAAATACATACTTCACTACCAATGTCTCAAATAAATTATCCATATGTAGCTTCGTCCAAAATCACTTCCAAATGACTTTACCAAAATTTCTCAACAACCAAAATTAATCCACAAGAGGATAATCAAACATAGAACTTACCAAAACTCGCTAAAACAAACTCCAACTTCACTGAACAACACCTTAATACCTTCACAAACTTGAATCCAAAGTTGAAACACAATGGGTATCAACCAATTGATGCCAAAAGTAAATGAGTATTCAAGAATCAACCGAAAACAAACCCAAACGGCAGAAATCTTACCCAAATCGATAGATCCAGTGACGGCAAAAGCGAATGACGCTTGAGCAGTGGTGGACGGAGGTCATGAAGAAGAAAATGACGCGGCGGCTTTGGGCGGCATCAGACGAGCTCATGAATGTGAGGAAGAAAAGGGGGGTGGGTTTTGACTTTTTTATAAAATAATAATAATAATGAAACAGAAAAGGAAGTAAATATAATTACATTTAATTTCTTTTCGTTTTATACTATTAAATTCCTTTCCATTTCAAAAGAAAATTAATTCCTGCCATTAATTTTCCATTTGAATATTTCATACCAACAATTAAATTCCCGCACTTATACTTGAAGTCAAAAATTCCAAAAATGCCCTCCAACTAGTAACAATTACTGAAATTCCAAATAATAAAGTTATTGAAATTACATTATTACTAAAAAATGTGTGGGGTGTTACATTCTTCCCTCCTCAAAGAACTTTCATCCTCGAAAGTTCATTATTGAAAAAAAAAAAAACTTCGGAGGTGTTACAAGGTCACTTTAGTCTCTTGTTCTAATCTGCTTTTTCTTTATGGTGGGTGCATTAGGGTTGGACTCTAAGGCTGAAAATGAGGGGTTACACTTACACGAAATTATTAAGGGTTAACAGTTCTGGACCAAACGAAAGGTGACTGTTAGGTGCAATTACAAGAGTTGTTTCTGCCTAATGGTTGAGAGTGTCTCATCCTAGTTAAAGGACATCTGATCATCCCACCGGTGACATTTGTCCTGCCTCGCTGGGGCATCATTGTGAAAAAGAAGTATTTTCACTTAGGGTACTTGGAAACTATTTTGCTAAAACTAAAATTAGTGTTAAAATGTGGTATTTCATAGACTTATTAAATTTGTTCGTTTTTCAGCAATGTAAATATTTCAACAGCCACATTAGTGCTACTTAGCGTCGACAAATTGACTGGCGAAAACTATGCTAGTTGGAAACACACGATCACAACCATATTAATCATCGATGATCTCAGGTTCGTCCTTACGGAGGAGTGTCCTCCTATTCCACCTCCTAACGCCACTCGAAATGTTTGGAAGGCTTATAAGCATTGGACACGGATGAACGAGAAGGCCCGAGCCTATATCTTGGCCAGTCTTAATGACGTTTTGGCCAAGAAGTATGAGCCTATGGTCTTAGCGCATGAGATCATGGAGTCCCTATAGGGAATGTTCGGACAACTGTCTAGACAGCTCAAGCACGAGGCTCTTAAATGCATCTTCAACTCCAAAATAGAGGAAGGCACCTCTGTTTGAGAACATGTGCTTAATATGATGGTCCACTTCAATGTGGCGGAGATGAATGGATCTCTGATCGATGAGGGCAACCAGGTTAGCATTATCCGGCATTCGTTGCCGGATAGCTTCCTGCACTTTCTTAGTAACGCTATATTGAACAAATGTTGCCTTGTCATCAAAGAAGTTCCATCAAGGTTCGACCTCAGGGACTAAGTCTGCACCTTTTACTTCTAACACTACTGAGTGGAAGAAGAAGAATGATGGTAAAGGAAAGGGGAAGGCACATGCTAACCCACAGCCTGTCGCCTAGCGGAGAAGGCGACCAGCGCCCAGAGACAAAGGAAAGTGTTTCCATTATAACCAAGATGGCCATTGGAAGAGGAATTGTCCTTGCTGGATCAAGGAGAATAACAAGGCTAAGGCGAAGGCCAAGCCAAAACAAGGTAAATATGATTTACTGGTGTTGGAAACTTGTTTAGTGGATAATGATGATTCTGCCTGGATTATTGACTCTGGGGCCATTAATCATGTTTGTTCTTATTTTTAGGGAATTAGATCCTGGCAGCAGCTGGAGGCTGGTGAAATGACGATGCGAGTAGGAACCAGGCACACCATCTCAGATGTGGATGTGGGAGAAGTCCAGTTGACTTTACAAAAGAAATTTATCATTTTGCATGATGTTTATATACTTTCTTAGTTGAAAAGGAACTTAATTTCTGTAAAGTGTCTGATACAGTGTAATTATACTCTAAATTTTTAATTGAATAAAATGTTTATTCATAAAGATGAAGTTAAAATCTATTCAGCATATCATGAAAATAACTTGTATGTGCTAAGGTTGTTAACAACAAGTTCCCTCCATAACATAGAGATGTTTAAAACTGTCGTGACTCAAAGTAAACGACAAAAGGTTTCTCCAAAGAAAATGCCCAACTTTGGCACATTTGAGTAGGGCACATCAATCTCAATAGGATTGAGAGGTTGGTGAAGAAAGAACTTCTAAGCGAGTTAGAGGAAAATTCTTTACTGATGTGTGAATCTTGTCTTGAGGGCAAGATGACTAAAAGAACTTTTACTGGACAAGGTTATCGAGCCAAAGAGCCTCTAGAGTTAGTATATTCTGACCTTTGTGGTCTGATGAATGTGTGAGCCAGGGGAACCTATGAGTATTTCATCACCTTTATTGATGATTACTATAGGTATGTGTATGTTTATTTGATGCAATGGAAGTCTGAATGCTTTGAAATGTTCAGAAAGTTCAAGGATGAAGTTGTAAATGCATTGGTTTGATGGATTAAGACACTTCGATCGATCGAGGTGGAGAGTTTTTGGATTCGGGGTTCTAGAACTATTTGATAGAACATGGAATCGTTTCCCAATTCTCAGCGCTAGGTACACCTCAGTAGAATGGTGTAGTGGAAAGGAGAAACAAAACCTTGTTGGACATGGTTCGGTCAATAATGAGTTACGCTTCCTTACCGGACTCATTTTGGGGTTTTGGAGTGGAGACTACAGTGTATATACGCAACTATGTTCCTTCCAAAAGTGTTATGAGAATACCTTTGGAGCTGTAGAATGGCCATAAAGCTAGTTTGCATCACTTTCGCATATGAGGTTGCCCAGTACATGTGCTTGAGGCTAATCCAAAGAATTGGAACCACGGTCGAGGTTGTGCCTCTTTGTAGGCTATCCCAAAGATACACGAGGGGGTTACTTTTATGATCCTATGGAAAATAGAGTATTTGTGTCTATGAACGCTACCTTTCTGGAGGAGGATTATATTAGGGAGCACAGTCCACGTAGTAAGATCGTGTTACATGAGCTTTCCAACGAAACTACTGAAACTTTAACAAGAGTTGTTGCCATGTTAAAGTCTATCTGCATCCTCCTGTCCATTGCCACATTTTATGATTATGAGATTTGGCAAATGGACGTCAAGATTACCTTTTTGAATGGTAATCTTGGGGAGACCATTTATATGATGTAGCCCGAAGGAATCATAGCCTAAGGTAAAGAGAAAAAGGTTTGCAAACTGAATCGGTCCATTTATGGGCTGAAACAAGTGTCTCAATCTTGGAACATTTGGTTTGATACTACGATTAAATCGTACGAATTTGACCAAAACATTGATGAGTCTTGTGTCTACAAGAAAATCATTAACGGTTCAATAGTTTTCCTAGTGTTGTATGTGGTGGGGTTGATTCCCTAAAGTCTTGTGTCCTGTAGTTTGTAAACAGATTGTTCGAATGTTTTTTATGTATAATATATGATATTTTACTTCACTTATTGATTATGCTCATCTGAATGTTTTATCTTCTTTACCATAAATCAATAAACTAAAATCCCAGGTTATCTTTATGTAACTTAAGCATGTATGTGGTAACATACAAGTGGATCATGTCTTAAGTGATAACCAAAATGGTCTGTAGTATATGAATATAGGAGGGAAACCTTATCCTGGTAACCCTACGGATGCAGCCCGCTTTATGGAATAGTTACAAGTGTTGTGACTTATCACAGATGGTCGGATCCTGATCATTTGTGTAGGAGACATGCGAGCGGGGGCATCCTATATAAAGAGTTTTTATAAGACCTAACCACGAAGTGTTAACGTCTCATTATATAACACCGTTCATGCTAGAGACTTCACTTCACTAGGATGACCATAGGTAACATGACCTCAATCCTGAATGAGTTGGAAACTCCTGCCATTGAGGGTGGTCTTTTGATTTGCATAGGTGAGAGTGGCCAGGCCACCGACTCAAACCTACCACTTTGGGGATTCGTTTGATTTGAGAGCTGGGAACTCAGTTACACAAGATGAAATTCACTCCTTCCTCAAAGCAGGAGCAAATAGATAGATAACTCCCTTAAGGGCTGATTCCAGGGCTTGAACGATGTGGCGCCAGATACTTTCTATGGTGTTCACACATAGTTGGACTATGTTGTATTGTTCATTAGAGGGATCAGTGGTACTTAAGGAGTGGGATGTAACTACAGGAGCAAAACGGTAAATTGGCCCAGCTGTACTTACGAGCATCTGTGAAGGGTTATTGTACTCATGATTGGTTATATTCGATGGACACAGAAATATATCTGCAGTAAGAAGAGTTCAGTTGTCGGTCTTTAGTGGAGTGCCTGACAGTTAACGGATGGTGGATCTCGTGGCTAAAGAGTTTAGTAAGCTATTCACGTATCGTTGGAGCTTCGAGCCATAGGTCTATAAGGTCCCCTTGATAGCTTGGATACAAGTTAAGAATAAGTTTTTGGATCAGTTTGAAATGTTCAAATTGACAAGAGGGAGTTCGATTATATATGATATAATTGAACTGGTTAATTATATATGAAATGATTGACTAATGTATGAGATACATTATTTTGGAGAAAATTGGATATAAATATGATTTATATCAAGCAGAGGAGAAAACACTATAGTAGATATATGATATCAAACTCTAGGTTAAGAACATAATATGATTATATTCATTATTTTATTAATTGGATGATTATAAGATAATTGGCCGAAGTTTTCTCCGATTTCATGCTATAGTGGGAAGTTCAATTTAGTTCTTGTAACTAAAGAATAAAATGAAAATAGTTTTCATTTTGCAAAAGATACGAAAAATCGCTCACGGTGTGAAAAGCTTCTATCGCTTAGTGTTGAGAGCCTATACGATATCCCCATCTACTAAACAATCGCACACCCGCGTCTCCTAAACGATCACCAACGATTTCATAAACAATCGCTTGACTTTTGATAGATGATCGCTTAGCAATTACTACACGATCGTGTACCCCGACCTAAACGACCAAGCACTCGGCTATACGATAGTATCCTTTTTCTCCCACTTGCTTGTTCGTAGTACACGATTGCTTGTTTTTCCTCCCCTCTACCAATTCCATCAAAGTCCACCCTTTGGATTCTCACTCTGAGAATATTGAGGGCTTCAAGTGGTGGTGTCGTCCCCGGTTTCCTTGTGTTCTTGTGCTGCTGATCGTGTAGACGACTGTGGTGGTGCTACACGATTGTTTGCTGGACGAGTAGGAATAAGAGGAGTTTGTTCACGTTGGACCGAGTTTATTAAAGAAAGTCTTCAACGGGTACGTTCTCTTGGTCTTTTGTATTTTATCTTTTAAATTATGCTAGTAATTGGTGTTTCAATGCATATCTGTATGTTAGAATGTATGTGTGGAAATTTTATCATAATGAAATTGGAAAGCTCCACTTCCGCTCATAAGTACTTTTATATAAGAGATCCTTTAGCATGTAGATGATATCCTACTCAATTGGGAATGATGTAGGACTACTAACTACAGTTAAGGAATTGGTAGTGACCCAATTCCAAATGAAATATTTGGGAGAGACTCAGTTTGTTCTTGATAACAGATCTTTTAGGATCGGAAGAACAAAGAGCTAGTGTTGTGTCAGGCATCATACATTGACAAGATGTTGCTCAAGTACTCGATGCAGAACTCCAAAAAGGGCCTACTACCTTTCAGGCATGGAGTTACTTTGTCTAAGGAAATGTGTCCTAAGACGCCTCAAGAAGTTGAAGAGATCAGATGGGTCCCATATGCATATGTTGTTGATAGTTTGATGTATGCAGTGCTTTGTACTAGACCAGACATCTGCTATGCTGTGGGAATAGTCAGTAGGTATCAGTCTAATCCAGGATAGGGTCACTGGACCGCAGTCAAGAACATCCTCAGGTATCATCGGAGAACGAAGGACTACATGCTTGTGTATGGAACTAAGGATTTGATCCTTACTAGATACACGAACTCTGACTTTCAAACTGATAAGGATTCTCGGAAATCGACTTCAAGGTCGTTCACTTTTAACAGATGTGCAGTAGTGTGGTGAAGCACTAAGTAGGGGTGCATCGCCAACTCCACGATGGAGGCCAAGTATGTAGCGGCTTGTGAAGTTACTAAAGAGGCCGTTTGGCTCAGGAAGTTCATGACAGACCTGGAAGTTGTTCCAAACATGTCTAGGCCTATCACTCTCTATTGTGACAATAGTGATGCTGTGGCAAACTCCAGGGAGCCCAAGATTGACAAGCGCGAAAAACATATAGAGCGGAAGTATCATCTCATCTGCGAGATAGTGCATCAAGAGGACGTGATTTGAGTTGAATGTCTTGCAACAAATAGGGAAGATGGAAGTGGAATTGAGGCATGCATCAATTGGGTTTTTGCTGAGAAATTCGAGTTGAAAAAAGTGTTCTTCAAGTGGATGGTGCAGTGAGTTCTTCTCCAAGTTTCCTTCATTCAAGCTAATCTTGAGTCCCACAACCCAATCTAAAGCTCCAAGAGAATAGTGGAGAAAATCTTGAGGTGGTTCACAACGAGATTTTGAGAAGATTTGTAGCTAATTTTGAGATTAAAGAAGTTCTACAAAGGTATTGCTTGAAACCCTCTTATTATTGTATGAGCATGTTTCATTTATAGCCAAAATTAATGAATTTTAATGATTATTGATCCTTGTTGATTCTGTTACATTCTGATATACTTCTTCAGAGTTGATCTACAGGGAAACACTAGATGATGTTTTATTAAGCCAATTAACTGGTTATAGCAATAAACCGAGGTGGGGTGGGGGGGGGGGGGGATTGGTGTGGATAGTGAATAAATGTGCAAAAAAATTAAAGTGCAAGGGCAAATGTAAACTAGGGTCATATTTATCTAGCCTCTAGAGCAAGAGAGATGCTATGCAATTTCTATCATTGAATTCTATTAGTGAGACATGCATTCGATTTTATGCATGCACAACAACTTGCTTGACACGACCAAACTAGTTTTTGCAATGGCGAACAACTAATTAGGAACGAATCAAGAAAGCGTCCTAAATATTAGTTCAGGTTGGAAAGCCACACCCTAATTAAATTAATTCCCCTAAAATCTACTGGGTTCGATAGCATCCATATAGAAATAAAAACATAGGCAATAGGCCTTAGGATTCTATTGTGTTGATTAACTAATTGGATAACCAAAATTTATTTTTGAACCTATCAATTCATGCATTCTACGAATAGCTATCAAATGCACAATTAACTATTTGCTAACCAAAATTTATCTTTGAACCTATCAATTCATGCATTCTATGAATAGCTATCAAATGCACAATTAACTATTTTCTACTTACGTGATTTTAGCTAGACATTCGAGTGCGAACATGACATAGCTACGAATTGATTAGCAAGGGATTACATGCTTAGAGTGAACAATCAACAACACAAACATGCATATCAAAATTAAAACGAATTCAAAGAAAACATAAAATCATAATGCATTCATCCCAAACAACAAAATTCTCAAGAAAATTACAAAGGGTTCTTGCTCCCAAAACCAAATAGAAAATTACCTTATTGATTCATAGATGAAACAAGGAAAAAAGATTCAATCCATTGTTCATAACC